>NC_079449.1:24700442-25300442 GCF_903798145.1 Danio aesculapii | reverse complement strand
TTATTCGCCCTCCTCTGATTTTTTTTTATAAATATTTACCAAATTATGCTTAACAGAGCAAGAATTTTTCACAGTATTTCCTATGATATTTTTTCTTCTGGAGAAAGTCTCATTTGTTTTATTTTGGCTAGAATAAAAGCAGATTTAAATATTTTTAAAACTATTTTAATGTAAAAAATTATTAGCTTCCTTAAGCAATATATTTTTGACTGTCTGCAGAAGAAACTATTATGTTTAGAAATGATTAGAAAAAAAATCTTCTTTCCGTTAAACAGAAATTGGGGGAGGGGAAAGGGACGCAAATAATTCAGGAGGGTTAATAATTCCGACTTCAACTGTATATATACAGTTATTTTCCTCCCTGTAAATAAGGAAAGGGAAATTAATACAATAGAATAAAAATATGAAAAAAAAACTGTGCTTTAGGAATCTTCACTGTAAGAAAAAAAAAACTTTAATTATAGCTACAAAAGTCCTTCAATCAAGAGCAGTGAGTGATTTTGTCCGTTTGTTTGATTAGTGATAAAAACAGGAAGTCGGCAGCAGGAATGTTGCGCGCTGTCACTTTTAGAGCAGTACTATTCTAATTTATAGTTTCACTTTCACATGTCTTTTGATTCTTAACTAATTTGTTAAAAGTGTAAAACTGTAAATGGGGTGGTATATGATGCAATAATTATTTTATCTCGATTAATGTTTTTTCAGAATCGTTAGAAATTGAAATCGAAACTGAATTTTGATTAATTGCACAGCCCTAGGTCACATTAGTCATTAGTAACAACAGATATCCCACGGTGTGACATGGCCTTTAGCTGTTAATGTGTTTGTACAGTCTGACAAGCAAAAATCTTCAAGGACTATCAATCATGCAGCGTGCACCTGTTATGAATCGGTAACGAATCTCAAAATCATGTTAACGGTTTAAAGTGAGAAGGCGTGAGAGGATTTGATATGTTGTATGAAGATCCATCTAGAGGGATTTGTGCTGGTATGTGTTGCGAAAGTAAGACTTACACTATGGCAAAAGTCTAATGGGAAGAACCAGGGACACACAGGACTCTAGATGGGGTAACGGGGGGAAACTGAGGGAAGTCTCTAAGGAATGTCTGGCATCTCTGGCCATATGATGGCAGGGATAAGATGACCATTATGGAGCACCGTTTGTCCCACAAGCCAGACGCTCCACAATTCACGCTCTGTCATCAGCCACTGACCCCACAAGTGTCCATTTCACTTGCAAGTGGGAAAGGAGGCACCCTTCTGCAGAGATTAGGCATGCCTGCTACAGATCAGGATATATGCACGATCCACAATGACAAAACTATTTCTCAGGTCATGAATCCTAAACTGAGAACACGGAGGGGTCTGTGTGACAGAGGTTAGGAGGTTAGGAGCCACATAAATTACTCTACTGTGTCTAAAGAGCCCATGAAATGACTTGATAAATGCAACATATAGCCCGCAGTCAGTGCAAACCTCTCTGAGAGAAAGTGAAACTGTGCTTTTAGACAGCCTCGAAAAACAACAACAGGACACGGCAGATTTTGTTCTTCTTGGCTTTGTGGCTGTTCATTAAGACGACGACAAGGTTTGTTTGAGTTTGGGTTGACCATGGCTCATTTTTATATGTATATAGTATTATGATGTAATGTCTTGGCTGTGTATTTAAAAATGACGCTTCCTTTGTTTTCATTCTGCTAGCTTGTGTACGTGCTAGTGATGCTTCTCTGAAACAAATAGCGTTCAGCTGTGCGTCTTGCTTGACCTTTTGGTACTTTTTTGTCGTGCTACGGACCCTTTGGAAAGGGTACCCAAAAAGTGGTATGGTACGGTTTGCTTTTAGGAACCTTTTGCATACCGACCTTTTGCATAAAAGCGTACCGACCTCTACCATACCGTATCACTCATTGGTAAGAGAAAGTTCTTTTTGACAAATCCATCCTTTTGACGAGTCCATCCTGAATTATATTAAAAATGGTCTGTTGGCTTGTGGACCTTTCTTGATCCTGCACCGATCCCATCCCTTCTCTCGCTCTATCCTACTTTGCTTCCTGTCTAAGTACAGTCCTATCACAATAAAGGCAAAAAAATGCCAAAAATATATATTTTTTAAAAATTGCAATAGATTGGCAACCAGCAAGAGTTAAATTACTTCAGTCCAATTGAAGTTAAATACAGAGCATATATCTATAATGAAACATGCCTCACACGGCTCCGTGGGATGAATATAGGCTTTCTATATATAATTATGCATCAATTATGCATTTTGTAATAAATCTTTTCATATATAAAAACATATAAACACTTTTCTGTCACTTCCTCTGACTGAGCTCACTGAGATTGCTTTCCAGTGGAAGCACAGAATACAACATAGCTGTGTGTTTGTAATTCTACATATTTTAGGAAAGCTATAACTGATAAGACACAGATTCTACACTGTCTACAATTTCATTGGTTGCAACTAAATTTGTATCTCATGATTGATCACAATTTGAAGATGTGAAACTTGAACAAGGTTTGAGGAACTTGAGCAAAAACTGAACAAAAATACCCCACAAACTCAAGATAAAGGGGCAAAAAAAAAACTCCACAATTAAACAAAATTTTTAAACAAAATGTTTTCATTTAAAAATTCTTTGCAGTGCTGAACATTATAACCAATCTCACACGTTTCTGTTTAACTTATGAAAGCAGTAGCCAATCACAGTGCTTTGGGAAACTATGGGATCGTTAGAAGATGGTCCTTGCAAACAAAATAGAGCAAGATTGATGAATGGATGAAGGCAGGGTAGAAAGAAGACATGCCCACATTCATTCTGACTTTAGCACACTCACAAATTCTCTCATGAAAAAGTGCTGAAATTATGCAAGAGAGTAGTTTCCCATGGCTTTAATAAATATAATGGTAGTTTTTAGAATTAAATATTGAATTATTAAATTAAAACTGTCATGATGTTAGCCAGAGTTTTACATGTCATCTAAAAAAGCCAACAGAACACTTCGATATCACTCATACAGAACTTTAATGATCTGGAATGCAGAAATCCTGATTGGAGCATTAGCTAATGCTAATTGGTATGGACAGAGATTCGAAGATTCCCACAGTAATCACAGATGTGGCTTTGAGAGAGCATTTTAGTAAAATACAGCAAAGCAGAAGTTTCAGAGTTCTAGACTGAGTGTAGGAGAGTATCCGAGACAGACAGCACTCTGTTTTCTGAAATCAAATCACATGGCGGAGCTTTATAAGTTCATGAGCTTTTCATGTCGCATGTGGAAGGTGTTTGAGCCTGAAATCCTTTTCAGCTGTCTGTTTTTGAACCACTACCGTCCCCATTTCTCAATAATATGTTTATCTGTGAGGCTTACGTGTAATCAAATAAAAAATAATTGAAAATATTTCTGCCATATATTGTCAGAGCCGCTTTGGCCATTAAAGCTGAAGTGCATCTTATTTTAGCATTTAAACATGATCTCCTAAACAGATTAATGTGAAGCACAGATATAAGACTCGTCTGATGAGAATACTAGACACTAAGGCTCTAAACCATGGCTCTGTTTGTTTAAGTGATATCAGGGGTTAACTTTAGCCTCCACCAGATTCTTAGAATAAGAAACAGTTATAAACACAATAACCCAGACATGACATTGCATGTGCTACGTCAGTAAATATAACAACCGTGACTTAAATGTGGCTTACAAAGATCAAACATCATGTGATGGAACATTTGGCTCATGCATGCCTTTAAAACGGGTGGTCCACTACGATATCATATTTTAAACTTTAGTTGATGTGTAATGTAGCTGTGTGAACATAACATCTCTGAATGTAATACGCTCAAAGTTCAATGCAAAGAGAGACATTGGCTGTTACAGAGTTAGCTTAGCAAGGCCTATAGCGAACGAAATTTGGGGACTGCAAAAAATACATCCAGGTTAGTGAGATCACAAGGGCTTTTTTTGGTTACGCGCATTCACCACGCACACACTCCCTGCGCAGCGATAGGGCATGGCCAGAGGTGCTGTAATGTTATAGCAGAAAAAGCTGACATGCCATCCAAACGCTGCTATTACCACAGAGCTTGTTCTGTTTCTGTATTTGGGCTTCCAAAAGACACGACACAAAGAGAGAAGTGGTTACAGTTTATTTTAAATGTGTTCCAGAGAATTATAAAAAAAATATATATAACTCTAGCATTTGACAAAGGACAGCTTCCAGAATCTCTCCCAGTTCAGTGCTGGATTCGGCTAAAACTCCTTAAAGAAAGAGCAGCTCCAACCATAATAGATGAAGCTGTGGATTGTGAGCCACAACCTGTAAGTATTTTTATTCGTTAAAATTGATCAACTACATGCACCGTTTCTACCGTTAATGGTATATTATAGCAAGGAATTAAACAAGGATGTAAACAACAGGAAATGCCGTTTGGCACCATTAACAATTTACAATAGCTACAAATTCATGTTTATCAGTCAAACCGCTGTAAACACCCACACTCTTCACCAGCGCTGCAGTGTCTCTCTATGCGGCTGCTTTCCATGCATTCTACATCTCAAATAACAAATTTGCAAAATATATGTGAATGTTTTATATTACTTACACATGCTTATAATCCGAATATATATGAAAGACTCTTGTCAGATTTTGTTTTAGAGAGCAGTCGTGAGGTTCAGATGTGCTTTTCATTTTTCTGTCTGATTCAGGCAGCTAACGCTTCTAACAGCTACTCTGACTGACTGTTTACACAGCGCAAAAGCACATGCTTGTAGGGGCGTGAAGTAGTGTTGTGGAGCCGATCCGTGAATCAAAGCACATTATGTTACCTGACCAATCAGAGCCTCTTGAGGGAGGGCCTTTCAGAGGAACTAGGAAATATGACAGTCGTTTTCATGTTAGCCGAGTAGCTGTATATTCTCAAAGTAAGATATATGGGAATAATGTGATTTTTTACATGTGAAGCATGAGCACACATTGCTTTGCATCTTATAAACACAACCAAGGCTTAAAAATACACTGTGGACCACCCCTTTAAAATTTCTCCACATTATAAAAAATTAATTTACTTTATGGATTTTACTGGGTCTACTGACAGTGCATGTTACAATTGAAATTGAATTGTTTGTTTATCCATCATAGCATTAATTGTCTGTGCATGCAAGGTTTGCCTTAAAAAGTTCAGTATAATTGAAAAAAAAAAAAAAAGTTAATATTTATCCACTTTCTACAGCAACAATCTAACGTCAAACACACATACTCTTAAAAATAAAAGTATATTTTCATAAAGGGAACATATATGCATGTTTAACTATGACCTTTGCCTCAATAAAGAATTTACTGATTATTAATAGTTAGGTAGTTGTTGAAGTGGTTAAGTTTGAGATGTTTAGATCAGAATTTAGTAAAACAGAATAAGACATTAACGTAATATATGCTTTATAAGTACTATAACCAATATGCAAGATAATAACCAGGTAGTTAAATGTTTGAATTGGTTGCCATTCTTAAGTGTACTTTATTGTCATTTATGGTTCCATGAAGTACCTTTGACATTCTAAAAAATGTTTACAGTAAGAAAAACTGATTATTTTAAGAATGCTTTAGTAAACCATACTTTTTAAACAGAGTTTAACACTTTTCCTGTGCCTATATCGAGCATTTCCCTTTATTCACTCATTAGGTTTTCTACTAGGCAGCTCTATAAATTCAGAAAGGGAGCTTTAATTCTAGATTCATTGCCATGTGATTATTAGTAATTAAATATATAGTTGTGTGTGTTTCACATTTTAAGGGCTGTTGAAAGACACTACCTCCATTCAGAGAATAATCACCCTCTAGCTGTCCTCAACTCATAATTTCCATCCCGATCTCCTGCACAAGATGATCCAGAGCTCTATTTTAAGAATGCATCATTGCTAAATAGTTTCAGAAGACCACAAAAATGAGGCCAATCACGATGCCAGTTTACTTAACTGCTGCCATACATGCTTTAAATTTAGCGTTAAACCATTGACGGTGAAACCCAATGGCAACATGATTTACAAAATATAAAAATCGTTTTTATGTAATAGTCCAATTTGTATGCTGACAAACTGATGTTCTCCAAAACTGCCCTCAGGCTCTGTTTAAAATCATTTGACCATGCCCTGAAAATATTTACATGTCTTAAGTATACATTGTGAAATATCACTTGCCAACCAAATATTCTGAATGAACTCATAACAAACTCAAGACTGATGTACAACTATAATGACGTATTTTGCCCTGCAGTACTCTGCCATCCAAAGTAACAAACCACTGACCTAAGTGGCGTAAAATACTTGATTTCATCCCACATTATACTGATGTAAAGCAATTCATTAATACAACTCATATCCATTTAATAAAGAGACCACTTTAGACACATGCATTGTGACCCATTCATAGCAAATGGAACAGCTGTAAACTCACTCTACCCACTTCATTTAAGCATTCTTTTATATGTTTATAGTTTAGTATCCATGTTACTGTATTTATATATAGGCCAGGTCATCCAAGATGTATGTGAGGGGTTTTTTCATCAGCTAAAGATAATTTTTTTTCCAGATTTTCCTGTAACGTTTACTGCAAGTTTGTATATGGTTCAATGTCTATATTTAAGCTGCCTCAAATTAATTTTTTAAATAAAAATAAGTTATTATATTATACTTCAGGGTTTCTGTAATATCCCCATATATCATATGGATGAAAAAAAAAGTCTACTTCGTATTATGCTCTGCTGTTTATTTCATGGTGTCGGAAAATACATTGTCTGTAGTAAACATTCATAGTTTGGATGAGGGGGGGGGGGGAACTTGAATAGCAGCATGGTGAGAAAGTTGGAACCTTAAAAAAAATCTGGAAAAAATCTGTAATCATTAGTTTTTGGAAAGTGATTGTAATTCATTCAGATTTATTTTATATTTATATATTCTTAATCAAAGATTTGAGAAATATGATCATATATATATTGCATATATTTAAAGAAAAGGTACATATGGTGGTATTGTTTTCAGATATTAGTCATTTTGCAAAGCCCAATACTTTTATTGTTATTATTATTATGTTGGCATGAGAAAGCTAACATATTGTTATCCTAGTTAAACATTTTACTATTATTCTGTCTTCTTAGACTAATTCTATCTGCTCCTGGAGCAAAACTAATATTGATTTTTTTAAATCGTGTGCTTGTAAAACAATATAATATGCACAAAGAAATGATGGGGTTCTTCTCTAAAGAAGTTGTTACTCCACACCGTTTAGAGCATCATTATGGGCGTTTTAATGTGTAATTAACTAATGTGGTTCAAACGATGGATCTGCGACAGAAAAACTGCAGGTTTTAGGAACACTCGTCACTATATCGTTCTTTTCCCAAACAATGCATCATACTATGATAGTTCAGTCATGAGTTATGTCGCTATTTGGGAAACGCACTCCAGGCTTATTAGACTTATAGTTTTCCAATAAATAATTTTTTAAACGTTATATTTTTCAAAATATGGCAAGCCAGTTTAACTTAAAGTCCATATTTTTTACCTGATATGGCAAGCAATTTTTACAAAAAAAAGTCATTTTTTGTTTGTGTCCACTTGACACATTTAGTGAGCATCATATTTTCTCCATAAAATATGGCAAGCTTTTTTACATAATGTCCAAGTTCAGTTGTCATAGACACATTGGGTTTATTTATATCACTTATATTGGCAAGTAGCTTTGATGTATCATCACTGTCAATTGTCCCCATAGCAACAAAACAGGCAAACCTACCAACTACTCAAAAACAGCAATATCTCTACATCAGAACATCGTAGGGACCTGGATATTGGCTGGTTTGACTCATACTAGCAAAATGATGATGTAGCTAATAACGATTAGCTACATGCTATTAATGATTATCTAAGTACAATAACATATGCTAGAAATGCTTACTAAGTATTAGAATTTGATCAAACATGTACATGAGGGTTGCCATTTAGCAACCCAGTTTACATTAGCAACTGCTTAGCAACCATCTAGCAATGCCATAAACATTTTAGCAACTGTCTAGTGCCATTCCCATTCCAAGCGCAGTCACGTTGGCTTTCTCAAGCCAACATCAAAGTTTGTCAACACATTTTAGGTTTTAATTATTATTATTATTATTATTATTATTATTATTATTATTATTATTATTATTATTATTATTATTATTACTAACATTATTATTATTATTACTACTATATTGTTTAAGTTCAAATGCCCCCCTATGTCCAGATCTGCAATCACAACAACAACAAAAAATTCACAAAACTGAAATTTACAGGGAGAAAAAAATTACATGACAATTTTGATTAAAAAATTTGTGAGAAACGTTATCAGAATTGTTTTCAAATATTATAAGTCAGATATTATTAATGCTGTCTACATTTTTTTCATCCACATTGGTGCAGTATTAGTGGACAATGCTTTCATGTCCATTTGCATTGAGTGAAAAAAATCTTGGTTTGTTTCCCTCTGAAAGTTTTCTTTTTGCTTGGCTGAAGAAAGAAAGTCATGTGCGTTCTCATTAAAGTGAGCGAGTAATCAGGGAATTTTCATTTTTGAGCAAACAATTCCTTTTTACCGGAAGGTTGTACACATTTGTTCACATTAAGTTAGAGTAGCAGCCTTTCAGAATGTTTGAATCTGTTTGACTGTGGCACATGGCCAGAGCAGAGCAGAGAGTAGTTCCTCTGAGGCCTCGACACAGCCTCCAGACCTCCAAAACAAGAGCCACATTCAGGCCGGCTGAGTTCCCAGCGGGCAGACCTGTGGGCCCTGACGACTTTTGCAAATTGAAGACTTCTGTCTTCAGACCACAATGCTGTTTCCTCTAACCATTATACATCATGTGTCCCTAAAGTAAAGCAAATGTTCTGGATAACTGTTTAAACCAGGCTTCATTTTTGGACTAAATATGAACAGGATGTGACATTATTGTATTATTTTGGTATTTGTATTACTTGTATGACTTTTTTTTCCTGTGACACATAAAGGAGGATGTCTAATCTACTCATTTCTATGCAGTAAAGGTGAATGGTGACCACAGGGTTATTTTCAGAATATAGCTACTTCTCACAAAAATAAATTTTATAACTTCAGAATACAATTTACAGCACAAAACAAATTGTCATGTGATGCTTTTGCGATGCTTTTTGCCATTCTTTGAGATAAACACTATAAAAGAGAGCATCTTGGGCATTTTGCTAAACCTCTTATTTTTCAAAAATGAAAGTTAATCATAGTTTCAAAACAACATGGAAACCAAAGTTTTTAATAAAGCTATGCATATGCATATGGTATCTGTTGCCTTAAATACTTAAATTGACTATGTCTATCATTACCAATGTTCTCATTCTCAAAGTGTTTGTTTGAAGGGGACAGTTGTGTGTCTTGTTTGTGTTTAGGTTCAGTGAAATAAAATGACAAAAGTATCTGTCTTCCTTTTGTTTTCATTCAGGTTATCAATAATATAAAATGAAACATGTTAAACAAAGACTGAGACAATATTTTGTCTACACAATAATTATTAGTTCTAAAATTGGTTTAAAATGGCATATTTTCAAAAGAAAAACAACAAGAATTTATTAAAACTGTGCAGTTTTAATACACTACCATTCAAAAGTCTTTTTTATTTTAAATCTATACATTTATTCAGCAAGACCACATGAAATATTTCAAAAGGTAAAGACAGTCGATAATAATAAAAAAATGTATTAATGGAAGATTGTGGTAACACTGAAAATTAATCACAGGAATAAAATACAGTTTAAAATATATTTCAATAAAAAAATGAATACCATTTCATGATATTACAGTTTATACCTTTACTGTCAAGCCTAAGAGACATTTTACCAATCCACTTGAATGAGACCAACTTTTGAATGCTGGTGTA
Organism: Danio aesculapii; assembly: GCF_903798145.1. Lineage (NCBI taxonomy): Eukaryota > Metazoa > Chordata > Actinopteri > Cypriniformes > Danionidae > Danio > Danio aesculapii. The sequence continues at coordinate 25,290,510 of NC_079449.1, read as the reverse complement.
AATTTTTTTACTTTTTAAATGTTATATCCAAAACTTTGAAGATACTTTATATAGTGGATTTGCTGGCAGTGAACTTGGTCTCAAAATGCATCACCTTCATGTTGAAATCCACAGCTAGAACTGTAACTTGTTCTACAGATCTCAAAAGCAAACATACATTTACACAACCTGCACAGCAGGACCGCTTTTCCAACCCACATGTAACCTCCTCCGTCTGGAAACATCCCAATGCAGCCACAAAGTTACTACTTGTCATAAAAGAACACTTTTTATTTCTATATTGAACACAATTTTTGCTCCATTACTTTTGCAGTTTATGCTATACAGTTTTGAAACTTTTCTATAGGGATTTTCTAAGTGTCTATGATAAAGCATGGAAATACATTTAAAAATGATAAGAAATATAAAGTATTCAGTTGAAGTTTTTAGTTGTATCTATAGACAATTTATTTAAAGTTTATTGCAAAATATGCATATGTACTAAAAAGCAGAGTGTATAAAGATAAACGAGAGTTTACAGTGCGCTTGTAAAATCTATAGTATTACTGGCAATTTTTACAGTATTACTGGCAAAAATTTACAAGCGCATTGTAAATTTATAAATAGTGGTTAGAGCATCGACACATAGCACCAAGGTGCTCACGGCGACCTGAGTTCGATTCCCGGCTCAAGGCCCTTTGCCGCTCCTTCCCCTATCTCTGCTCCCCACACTTTCCTGTCTGTAAAATCTCCACTGTCCTATCCCAATAAAGGTGAAAATCCCTAAAAAATTATTATTAAAAAAATAAAAAATATCATTAGTTTAATCATTCAATTAGTTTAACAATGAACAACCTTTGAGCTCAGGTCTGTTTTTAAAAGTCAGTTTTTATTTCCAGAACACGATTGTTGTGAAATATAGCAAAGCAAACGACTACTGTATGCAAGCATTCAATCAATTTCTGAAGGAAAAAATTAAGTCACACCTACATTTTTTCACGTTCAATAAGCTGTTTCACTCATCATGACTAAGTTTAAGCCTACAAAAACACAGTCAAAACCTTTTTTTCAGTGTAGTAACACACAACCACATTCTCAAAAGTTGACAATAGCAAACAGTGGGATAGGTTTACCATGTGCGGGTCATAAAAGGAAATGAGTCTGAGAGCAGACTCTGTGTTAGAGTAATCGTAGTGAATCATATGGCTCATTTCTGTAACGCAGCAGGAGGGCTAGTGGGGGTGGCCTGGACCCGCTGTCTGAAACCTGAACTTCAGCAGGCTCTCTGATTGTTTGAATGCCAGCTGTGGGCAGCTGTTTGCCGGGACCGCTAACAGAACAGTGAACGCATTATGGGAACACGTCCAGAGATCTGCAGTCAGTTTTGGTGACATTAAACAGCTTTTGGCTACACTGCAAACGCATCTCTTAATCAGTATTTAAGAAAAGACATCTAAACATCCTTAAAACAAGATAATATTTGTAAGAGGAGACGGCATATAAGGCTTGTTTTTGAGACTATATCTTGAATTAACCTTATCTTAGCAAATTGTAGGCATAAGTGGTGTTTTTGGGGTGCTTATCTAGTAAATCTCAAAATTACTATTATTATTATTATTATCATTATTATTATTATTATTAAGAAATTACATTTTTGTTCAATGAAACTACAGTGTCATTAATACAGTGTAATTATGCAAGTATATGATTAATATTTACAACATACAGTTTGGGTTAGGGTTATGGTTTGATTTAGGGTGTATTTTGCGATACACAAAAGTTCACGAAAATATGTTCACGAAATACATCGCGTTGGTATGGGGTTTTTTTTGTTGTTTTTTTTTTTTGCAGTTATTGTTTTCTCAAATTCACCAGAGGCCGCTGTGTACGCTTTTTCAGATCTCAAATTTGTCTCGCAAGTACCATTCTCGCCTGCTGTTCTCATGTAAATCCGCCAGAGGCCGCTGTCGACTGACTGACTGACTTGACTGAACGACCAATCCCGCCACCCTTCCCCTTGCCTAAACCCAACCAATAGTGTTTTCAAAATCAATCCAGAAAAAGAAAAGCCCTCGTGGCCACCTGATTTTAATCATGTTTTCAGATCTTACCATATTCTTAACCTGTTATTTACTTGAATATTTTATTTTTTGCCTTTTGTTTAACCTGCTTTCTGGAATTGTTCTTCACTGGAGTCGAAATCCATCATAGCGGTCAACTCCTCTCAGTGTCTTAAGTCTGCGATGTATGTGGCGAGCTACTGGGCAAACTGGTAACAGCGAGAAAGCTGTCCACATGGAGGTAAGCAGTTAGCTGGTAGCGCGAAAAGAAACAGAAGCTGTTGGTGGCATTATACTTCCCTGTAGCGGCAGTTTTAAAGATGAAGAGCAGCTATATGTAGCTCTGGCTACATAATTCGCGCTCTCCAGAAATGTATACGGGGGTACGTTTTCACAATAAGCCTGTGTTGGTATTTTGGATTCATTATCTAAAGTATTTTGTAATTCTTTTTAAGGAATTTCCTAACTATTTAACCTTTGACAAAACACTGTTAAATAAAGTCATCACAATACCCTCATACACTATTAAAAAGTATCTTGCTGCCTTATTGTTTTAGTTAAATCAAATGAACTTTTCTAGTCATCTCAACTCATTTCAATCCAACTGACTAAAAATAAACTTAAACATAAATTAATAACATAAAAAACGTAGTTGAAACCTGATTAACCTATTAAAATAACAAACATTTGTAGCCTTTTTGTCATCATTCTTACAGTGTACACGGAACCCTAATAAAATCTGACAGCCGACAAGTCTTTTCATCTCTTCCAATGCAGACTTTCATTTCACATCCTTTATAGCTGCTAATAACATTAAAAGGCTTAGCGCTTGATAAAAATGCTTTAAAAGTGATGCAACATGCACAGATCTGAAAGTGATTTCTCCAAATGTACATTTATTATTCATTTTTACATTATACTTTGATCATGTGAGAGGGCTTTCTCTTTTTTAATTGCAATTTATTTATTCATTTTCATCACTGGATGATATCCATATAAATATAGTATTTGATTGCACTGACCCCCATGTCAATAACATTTGCTTTAAAACTTTAAAGTGCACATGAACTTTTGCAGGGCCTAAAATGCTATCATTTGTGCCATTTCTAATGGAGGCATAGAGTAATTGCATATATTTAACTGAAAATGGCTAAGCTGCATCGAATCATGCATTAATCAATCCAGATTCAAAAGAATTGCGGAGCCTCATATATTGCTGCTTACTTAAAGAGTTCAGAAGCATCCACTATCATTAGGAAAGAGTTTAAAGTCTTTTTTTCTCTTACACTAACTCACACACACTGAGTCTCTGAGGCTTTTTATGCTCTTTCTGGGAAGTGAAAGTATTATATTAATGGTCATGACCTGATAAGCAGCATGCTTTCATAAAGAAAAAAACTTCTGAGTGAAAAGTTATGGCAGAGTTACTTATTGCATTCCAATAAACTGCACTATTGACAAAAGTACAGGAAGTGATCAATGAAAATTGTATGTATTGGCATACTAGAAAACATTACAATGTTATCTTGACATGTTTTTAAAAGGGAGCTGATTTAATGCCACCAAAAATAAACACTATAAAAACTAGAGGATGAAATAGAGTTGACCCAAACTTACATCATGGGTTCAACTTAGGCTTGGGCAGTATCCAAATTTGATACCGTCAAACCTCCTCCCTATTATACCTCGGTATCCGGTATAACCGTGCATAATAAAAAAAATTATGATTTAAGGCTCAGACAGCGTCACCAAACTGTTGGCTTGCGCCTAAACCATTCAGAAACTGAATACCGTATATGCGACCTTAGGTTCGCGGTCACCTGTTTGTCTTGTTTGTATTAGAGATCTGCGCAGGACACTCTCTCTCATTCACACAAATACACACACACACACACACAAACACACACACAAACAGCATCCACACGGATACCGCTCGCTCGGGAGCGATATTGTTAGACCACCCATTCAAATTACACCAGAGTTACCGACCGCTCCCACGCTTTATTCGGAAATTTATTCCCGCAATGCAATGAATCTGGTCGGGTCCCACGGCTGCCGCGGTACAGCAGCGGGAATGCAGACCTCTAGTTTTTACCACGTCTCCCTTCTCGTTCGGTCAAAACCCGAAATACTGACAAACTGCAGAGGTTGTGTTCTTTTTCGAGACGAGGTCACTTGGTGCGCGACTCGCCATCTTACTTCACCTCTCTCTCTCTCCTCCACACTGTCCCGTGATGACAATCACGCATACGCATTTTTAGGCATGAAATATATAATATTTATAACTTGTCTCCTATTTAAGTGCATTGTTTTTTATGACGGTATAACGGTATTGAAACTGACACCTTTGCTATTTTTAGATCCCGTGGTATACATATTACCGTATTACCACCCAAGCCTAGTTCAGCTTAAAAATATCTTTCAGGAAATTCAAGAAATTACTTTGTGACAGTGATATTCAACCTTGTTAACTCTAAAGGGGGTCACACACCGGATGTGTCACTCGGCAACACGCAGCGCCAAGCATTTTAGAATTTTAAACATAGATTCCTATCAGTGTATGCACACCGGCGCCGCAAGTCAGTGGCTCTCGACAGCACCCAGCTACGACACTGTTCATATTTCTGCCGTGCCACAGAACGCTATGACTGTTTATTTACTTATTTAAAATGAGCTGAAACACAAACCTTGAGTTTTTTGGGGGGACAACTTAATTGTTTTATGTTCAATCCACTTACATTTGTAAAAACTAAAAAGTTAATTTAATTCCTTCATGTTGTCCCAACACAAATCGATTGTGTTGAAAAAAATTTATAGTAAAGTTTGCTGTATTATTCATTTATTCATTCATTTTCTTTTCGGCTTAGTCCCTTTATTAATCTGGGGTCGCCACAACGGAATGAACCACCAACTTATCCAGCATGTTTTACGCAGCAGATGCCCTTCCAGCTGCAACCCATCTCTGGGAAATGCCGTATTATTATACACTGTAAAAAATGCAGGGTTCCACACAAATCCTTTATGTTGCCCCAACACAAATCAATTATGTTAACTTAATTATTTTTACAAATTTAAGTGGACTAAACATGAAACAATTAAGTTAATAAAAAACACTCAAGAATTGTATTGATTCAGCTAAATTTAAATAAGTAGTTTAAACAAGTACAAAATATCTTGAGTGTAATACATATGGAATTCATATATATAATTAATTATATATATATAATATTTATATTAAAATATATCATAATATATGTTAAATTCCCACCAAAAACAAGACACTTTTATAAACGAATCTCCTTAAAACAAAAGGAAACCAACTGATCAATGCAATAATGACTTTTCTCCAAAATACACTAAAACGCAAGTTTATAATGCAATAGTTTAACAGGAGTGCTGGCCTTTTTCTGCCTGCAGAGATCTGGATTCTGTCAGCCTATAATCTCAACAATACTGCATTACCCAGACACATATTTATACAACACTGATAGACACAGAATATCATAGCCAGGAGCACGTTTCTTCTTCTGTTATAAGAATAGATTGATAAAGACTGGACAAAAAAAAGCAATGTTCATCCAGGCATCACAAGCTTACTGATTATTCCTGGAAACCGCATGGCAGGAGGCCACACTGGAGAAGCTGTAGATCTGAGCAGAGACACAGAGCAGCATAAAGGGGAAATGATTGAACACTAATGGATGGTCAGCTGCTATCCATCACTCAAATAAAGCAACAACAAACACTGCAGACCCAATGGACTGAAGCACACACTGAACACAAGGCATGCAGCAATTATCACTCATGACATGTGCTTCTGCCACTTAGAGGACTGTTTCTCATTGGTTCCTGCATAAGGATTTACTTTATGCTCATTCTGAAAAAGGAAAGTGGAGAAAAAAAAACTCAAGCAAAGGTGTAGTCTAATCTCAAGTTAATGAAATTCATTCATTCATTTTCTTTTCAGCTCAGTCCCTTTATTAATCAGGGGTCGTCACAGCTTATACAGCATGTGTTTTACGCAGCGGATACCCTTCAAGCTGCAACCCATCACTGGGAAACACTCATTCACACACATACACTGCAGACAATTTAGCGTACCCAATTTAGCTATAGCGCATGTCTTTGGACTGTGGGGAAAACCAGAGCACCCAGAGGAAACCCACGCAAACACGTGGAACCCATGTAACTGACCCAGCCGAGGCTCGAACCAGCGACTTTCTTGCTGTGAGGCGATCGTGCTACCCACTGCGTCACTGTGATGCCCAAGTTAATGAAATGTATTTATTAAATGAAATACAAAATGTAATAACATTAACTCTGTCGATTTAAAAAATGTCAATGTTAAAAAATGGTCATGAAATTATATTATATTAGTATTTGTACTGCTTTCATTGACAGATTTCTTTGCCACCGTCAGTACTGATGATATCTACCAAAGATTAATTAGGTTCATGTTTTTATGAAAAAAAAAGAAATAAAGTAATTTCCATTTAATAATCCATCATCATTTTCTGCACTAAATGCTAAGCAGATTATTTTATTTTTATTTGACATAATGAATTAGTGGTATTTATGATGAGTGGTTTAAGTCAGTTATCAGAAACAACATTAATTTGATGCATAGTTTTCTGTGTATGCATGTTCCAGAAAAATAAACAGAAAAAAAGAAAAGAACAGAAATATTTCGCTTACATATATATACATACATACAGTTACATAGTTCATTAATTTGTCCTGCAGTGCTTGGTAGAAAACAGCAAAAAAAAAATGGTGAAATTTTACTATTTCAATATTTTTGCCAATACTTATACTGTTTTCATTAACACCTCCAATGCTCATATGTAGGCTATGCACAAGGGTAAGTCCATTACAAAAAGGCATGTACGATAACCGTTTTCAAGGTATACCGCGGTTTGGAAAAGTCAGGGTTTTAAAACTGCCAAAATTTTCTGTAATATCGTTCATAAGGTTTTTTATTTAAGTTAATTTTATTTAAGTAGGGGGGGGGACTACAGTATTTCCAGCAGAAAAGTTGTTTAAAGAATCTTTAAAAAAATTAAATATATTGTTTTCAAGGGGGGAAAAAGATGTTGTTTTTTACCCGGACATTTAAAAAGAATATATTTTAGAGCAGTGAGCACAATACCGTGATACCGTGAAACTGTGATATTTGTATCCAAGGTTATCATACCGTCAGAATCTTATACCGGTCCATGCCTAATTACAAAGCATATATTTCTGTAACATTAATGTCACCAAAAATAAACTTTTTCAGTTTATTTAAATAAAGGTTTCCAGAAGACACCGCCAATGTTTGGATATCAGTACACTGAATACATCAAAACACTAAATAAAACTGAACAATTAAGGGCACTAGGGATGCTTTGATCAATTGGCCAGAGATCGGTATCGGCCGATAATCACATTTCATGACTCAATCTGTACTCGCTAATTTGGTCGATCTCATGAACAGATCACAACTGTTTGTTTATGGGTTTACAAGCAGAGGACTGAAATCTTTTTACATATTAGAATTGAATGTTCTGTGTTTTCAACAATATTGCAATTTCATTAAATCTTGGCTGGATATATTAGGGAAATTAAAAAAAACATTTTTTAAACTTGAAAATTTTATAATATAACTTATTGTAATATACTTATTCTAATAAGCAGCAGTTTATGGACCTATTTCTTCTTAGAAAAGATAGGTGTGCATTTGAACTCTTTATACGTTCCAAACCTCATGTTGAATTCTTCTTCCATGATTTGCAATGTTTCCAAATTGCTTTATTAGTGATTTTTCTTGACAGTTTTTTTAAATGTTTCATCTATTTTATTCTGTAAATTTTCTTCTGACCATAACATGATCACACTAAATAGTTATAAGTGACATGTTTAAGGCAATTTATGCAACATCTTTAATTTATTCTCTGAGGTAAGGCAAGATCTCCACTTAAATATCATGTGGACTGAAAATGTGCTTAATGCATTATAAAGCTTGAAGCATCAGAATCGGTACTCCGTATCGGCCGATCACCATGACAAGAAATCGATACTCGGTATTGGCTGCAAAAATCCTGATCAGAGCATCCCTAATAGGCACCTTTAAAATCTATACCTTGTCTTTAATATTCAGCAAGGAAGCAATAAATTGGTTTAAATGTAATTTAATACAGATACAAAAGAAAAAATTATATTACAAAACTATTTGTTTTGTACTTTCTGTTCATTAATCAACCGTTAAAAAATAGTTTTACCAATATTTTCAACTTTAATAAGCAAAGCAATATGTCTTGAGCAGTATATTGTAATAATATTATTTAACACTAAAACTATTTTTATTAAATTTTTGTCCAAAACTGCCTTGCTAGCTTATAAAACTCAAGGAAGTGCAAAATAACTCTCAAGTAGACTAGTATTTTTACTACCTCCATCTATGAATTAATGCATCAGTAGTAATCTGTTGAAATAAACCACAGGAATTTCACTCGAATGAGCAACTTTACGCTTTAAAAACTAGCACTAGCATGTTTTCAAGAAACACCATTTCCTCATATCTGACTTGAACAATTATATACAAAGACCTTTTCTCTTTTACTACATGCCTTTGTAAGAATAAACGCCCATCATCTTTGGCATAGTCCTGAGACGGAGAATGGCCTTTAACCCTTAATTAGCTGCTAACCAGAAAGGCACTTTGTTTCTTTATCGGCTTAAATGTTGAGACGATGACACTGAAATGTTGTAAGTCATTCGGTGACTCAGAGAGGAAGGCATCTCTTCGTACCAAGCACATAAAAGCGGCTGCAGTCACAGAAGCTTTGTTCACTTCATGCTCAAACACACAGTCAAACCAGACTGCAAACACAACACCATATATGAGTAGAGAACACGTTCACACTGTTTCATGTTCATCTCTAATCTCTTTGGAAATATGACTGTGTGGAAGGACAACTATTTGTCTATAAAACACTCACAAATTAATGGGATAGTTGACCCAAATTTAAAATGACATAAAATTTGTCTGGTGGTTTTAAACCTGAAGTTTCTTTCATGTGTTGAACATAAAAGAAGATATATTTGAAGAGTGCTGGATCCTCACACTCACTGATTCCATAGTAGCTATAAAATTACTATGGAAGTCAATGGGTACCACAATATATTTTCTTTGGTGTTGAACAGAAGAAAGACATTTAAACAGGGTGAAGGGTATGAAACGATGGCAGACTTTTTATTTTGGGGTGAATTGTCCCTTTAATAAACAACTCTGAAGAGTGGACTATTTTATCTCATGAATTATATTTGCTAATGTGTTCAATGATGCATTCAAGCAGCTTTGAATAGTGACTAAAAATAATACATACATTTGCTGAATCCATAGCGGCTTTGATTACCTAATTATTTAAACTGATAAAATGCGGTAAATGCAATAAGTGCTGAGCATTTAGAATTACTGGGGACCTTTCTGGATGGTATTACACAGATAAAAATCTAATTTTCCTATCCAGATCCATTTATATCAAGAGTACTGAGCTATATTGGCTCTTTTATCTTTTGGAAAAGAAGTCCTGAAATGAAAAGTGAAAAACAAACAAAGAAACTAAAATAAATAAATAAACACAAATGTATTATTATTATTATTATTATTATTATTATTATTATTATTATTATTAATTAATTAATTAATTCATGCATTCATTCATTCATTCATTTTCTTTTCGGCTTAATCCCTTTATTAATCTGGGGTCGTCACAGCTTTTCCAGCATGTGTTTTACGCAGCGGATGCCCCTTCAAGCTGCAACCCATCGCTGGGAAACACCCATGCACACTCATTCATACACATACACTACGGACAATTTAGCGTACCCAATTCAGCTATAGCGCATGTCTTTGGACTATGGGGAAAACCGGAGCAGCCGGAGGAAACCCTCGCAAACACGTGGAAAACATGCAACTGACCCAGCCGAGGCTTGAACCAGCGACTTTCTTGCTGTGAGGCGATCGTGCTACCCACTGCACCACCGTGACGCCATTATTATTATTATTATTATTATTATTAAAAAATACGAATGAAAAAAATCTCTTTTTGGGCAAAATAGCAAAGTTGTACTGGTTACAGTATAAACAAAAGTTAAAATAAAAAGTTTTTTGTACTTCCCAAAGTCTATTTCCTTCAGAGAGATAAAAAAAAAATCTGTTGTTGTAAAATACATCAATTATTGGTCTTTTTTTGACAAAAATACTGGGGGGGGGGGGGTGTTGAGGGAATGGTAAAATACGAAAAAGTACAAGTAAAAGGGTGAAATAATGCATTTCAGGTTTCAGGTTCAACAATGGAGAAAATACTTGAGGGAAATAGCAAAACTTGTATAGTAAAAAATGTATAGCAGTAGGTATGGGGCAATAACCGGTTTCAAGTTTTACTGTGGTTTGGAAAAGGCAAGGTGATTTTTCTGTTATACCGTTCCTAAGGTTTATGTAAGTTTTTTTGTTTTGTTTCTTTTATGTGCTTTATATAACTTTTTTTTTTGCGCAACAGTATCACCAGCAAAAAAGGAGCATCCACAGCAAAAGCTGCTGGTCAGCCCAATATCCAGGAAACATCTGAAAAACAACTCACTTATATGGCTTACTTAATATCCAAAGAAAAGAAAGATATCCAAAAATGTAATCACAATACGTCATACCGTGGAACCATAATATTTTTATCCAAGGTTTTTATACCATCAGATTCTTATATCAGCCCATGCCTACATCCAGGAGGCAATTTTATTGCTGTTTTATTTATTTATATATTATTTTTTATTAGCTAGGTTGCTGCCGGAAGTGGTGTTAGTAAGGCCAGCAGGGGCGCTCAAACTGCGGTCTATGTGGGTCCTAACGCCCCAGTATATTGATGGGGACTCTATACTGCTCAGTGAGCGCTGTCTTTCATGTGAGACGTTAAACCGAGGTCCTGACTCTCTGTGGTCATTGAAAATCCCAGAACTCCTTTTAAAAAGAGTAGGGGTTTAACCCCTGCATCCAGGCCAAATTTGCGCACTGGCCTCTGTCCATCATGGCCTCCTAACCATCCCCATATCATACATGGCTATATCACTCTTTCTCCTCCTCACCAATCAGCTGGTGTGTGGTGTGCGGTCTGGCACAATATGTCTGCCGTCGCATTATCCAGGTGGATGCTGCACACTGGTGGTGGATAAGGAGATTCCCCAATTGTGTAAAGTGCTTTGAGTGTCTAGAGAAGCACTATATAAATGTAAGGAATTATTATCATCATCATTACTATTATTATTGTTATTATTTTTATTATTACAAAGTTTAAGTTACAAAAAAAATAACAAAGTAAAAAGTAGAAAAATAAACGTTTTCCTGCACTCCATGCTTTTTTCTTTTTGAGTAAACAGCTAAATTAGTATACTAAAATAAAAAATAAACTGCAAAAATCATTTTAGCACATTACAGAGACCCTTTTATATTTATCAGAAATATTGATTTTATTTTCATTTTAATTCTATATTTTCCCCCAATAAAAATCACCCAGTTGAGTTTGATGATTACAACAGTTTAAAACTATATTTTAGGTGTGCGTGTATAAATCATCCACAGCAGAAGGATGTGATGTGCCACACAGGTTACGTCAGAGATCCACCAGAGGTGTGCGGAAAAGGACGTTTTCTTATCTGAAGGAGGAGGAAAGAAGGAGCTCAAACAGAAGGTCAGTACAATAAGGAAAAGCATGAATGGAAAAGCGGAAGAGGGGATAATTACGCAAAGGTGTAAGGAAAAATGAAGAAATAGTGAGGAAGTTCAACACAGATGTGGGGATAAAATAGAGAATGGAAACAATGTCACACTATGAACTTAAACAGCAGTCAACAGATGCTTGTGAACAATGAAAATGCTGTTAGTGGAGGCGCAGTTCCTTCCTTCTCAGTCCTCACAACTAATTACACAGAAACATATAGGCTGCTCCATCATTCAACACATTTACAAAACACATCAGCAGCGAATCCAGTGATTTAAGAAAAATTAGATCATCTCGTGGTAAGCTGCCTTAAAAACACAGGCATTATCTAACCACAGTCCCGTGGTCTGTAAAGAGAACCACATAAGCCTGCTTCTGTGTGTCTGCCACAAAACTGCTTTCACTTCCCTCACTGAAGCACAATCACTTGTCCATAACAATCATGTTGTTTTAAGTTCCAGTGCTTTTTAAGTGTTTGTCTGTTAAATTAAAATAGAATTATTGGTCCTCCTGAATTATTAGATTAGATGATTATATTTTTTCCCTAAATTCTGTTTAACTGAAAGAAGATTTTTTTCAAGACATTCCTAAACATAATAGTTTTAATAACTAATTTCCAATAACTGATTTGTTTTATCTTTGCAATGATAACAGTACATAATATTTAATTACATATTTTTCTAGATTCTGTTTTTTTTAGCTTAAAGTGCAATTTAAAGGTTTAACAGGTTAATTAGGCAAGGTAGATTAATCTGGCAATTCTGTAGACAATCAAACAAATTAGAACTGCACAACATATTATTTCAGCATCGAAAGCGCAATATGCAAGTCTGCAATAATCACATCGCAGGGATGTAGTTAGGATTATTGACCAGACATTACAGTAAACAACATACTAATTTCCTATTTTAACCTTTGAGGGAAAGTGTATTATTTGCATTTGTTCTCAAGGCCTGGCTGTAAGAAGCACATTTAAGCCATTTGGGCACATTAAATGAAATGTTTGTAGCTTAAAGATTAATTGTACATTATATAATTATTTACTCAATTAAAACGATACAGTGTTGTTGTTATTATTATTATACAGTGATTATTTATTTTCTGCTTCTGAATACTGTTTGACTTGCCAGAAAATAATAAATCTTTGTTTATTTGCATCTTTTCTCTGTTGTATTTATTTTAAATTTTTTTATTTTATTTTATTCAGATTTGCTCCTCTACAGTATCATCTCAATCCTGCTAAAATAATGAATTCTTTACAAGCTGTGCAAGTCATTTGCATTTATATCGCTATATATATATATATATATATATATATATATATATATATATATATATATATATATATATCAGTGAAGGAAAATATATTGCTTAAGGGGGCTAATAATATTGACCTTAAAATGTTTTTTTAGAAATTAAAAACTGCTTTTATTTTAGTCGAATTAAAACATATAAGAAACAAAGAAACAAAATCCTTGCTCTGTTAAACATCATTTGGGAAATATTTGAAAAAGAAAACAAATTCACAGGAGGGCTAATCATTTTGACTTCAATTGTAAATAGCAATAAAGCTAGGTATGTTCAATTCAATTCAATTCACCTTTATTTGTATAGCGCTTATACAATGTAGATTGTGTCAAAGCAGCTTCACATAAAAGGTCACAGTAAATAGGAACAGTGTAGTTCAGTTTGTAGTGTTTAAGTTCAGTTCAGTTTAGCTCAGTTCAGTGTGGTTTAATAATCACTACTGAGAGTCCAAATATTGAAGAGCAGGTAATGTAGGTAATAATATACAATACAAACTAATATTATAATTATATAACAAATATTTTCTCATTTTAAGCATATTAGACCATATACTATTATATATGTTAAATCAAATGTTTATAAAATGTACAAAATAAAGTCTCTAATTAAAAAAAACAAGTATAAATTAAACTAAAATGACTTAGATAAGCTGTCCTTTAATTCAAATATGCAAGAAGTTATTTATTTATTTATTTATTTCACATTTTATTTAATTCACATTACATTACATATAACCAATATTCCACTATTACTTTTTAAAACCATGCGTCAATCACTCAAATTACAATAATGCCTAGCATTTGAATTGCCTCGTTAAATATTTCATAACCCAATATGCACTAAACGAATAGTGTTCAGCCTTAATATCAATGCATTTCGTATCATATTTTCCTTAATTTTTCATGAACTAGAAAAGCATCTCACTCTCTTGCACAGAAATCCTCAGCTCAGCCAACATCAGCCTATTTCAGTCACAAACTTTCCAGACGACTGTTTAACCAGATACTGTCACGATTAATTGAAACTTTTCCTTACTTTTGCAGGTGAGTGCGGCGAGTCCCGCGAGCAACAGTGCGGTGTAGGTCATTTCCCCAGGTTTGAGTTCTGCTGTGAGGAAAGAAACACTCACTGACTGACTGACCGAGAGACAGAGAGTGGAGGAGCGCGGTGGACAGCACAGGTTACAGTGAGCGCGTTTGGAGCCCAGAGAGAGCAGTGGGAGGAGCCTGAGTGCTGAGCTGCGCCCTTCACGCCTTTATACAGTAACACACATCGAACAAGGACATCGGCGATATTCAATTTGACATACATTTAACATCAGCTTGAAGGAATTTGACCCATTCATCTTCAATCACGACTTTAATTCAGTAATATTGAGTGGCTTTCCTGTATAAATCGCTTCGTAAAAGGGATAGTTCACCCACAAACTGAAAATTCCATCATCGTTTGCTCTTTCTTCACTTGTTTCAAGCCTGTTTGACTTTCCTTCTTCTGTTAATGACAAGCGAAGATATTTTGAAAAATGTTGGAAACCTGTAACCATTTATATTCATAGTAGTCAATTTATATTTTCCTACAAAAGTTAATGGTTACAGGTTTTCAACTTCCACCAAAAACATCTTCTTTGGTCGTCAACATAATAAAAAACTAATAAAGGGTTTACTGAAAAAAAAATAATGTCTGCAAAACTGTTGCAAACGATTTATTTGTATTGAATTTAAACAAACAAAATGTATTTAATAATTCATTCATTGATTCATTTACTTTTGGGACTTGTACCTTTATTAATCTGGGGTCGCCACAGCTGAATTAACTGCCAACTTATCCAGCATATGTTTTGTGCAGCGGATGCCCTTCCAGCTGCAACCCATCTCTAGGAAACACCCATACACACTCATTCACACATACACTACGGACAATTTAGCCTACCCAATTCACCTGTACCGCATGTCTTTGGACAGTGGAGAAACCAGTGGGGAAAACCGGAGGCCGGAGCACCCGGAGGAAACCCACGCGAACGCGGTGAGAACATGCAAACTCCACAAAGAAAAGTCAACTGACCCAGCCGAGGCTCGAACCAGCGACCTTCTTGCTGTGAGTCGACAGCACTACCTACTGCGCCACCACGTCGCCTAAATTTAATAGTACCTAAATTTACCACCACTTAACGTAAAAATAATTTTGTAAATCCAAGGAATCATCTTTGATTATTTTTTTTTTCAGTGTTGGAGCCACTTGACTGTGCATAAAGAATAGGTTCATTTACGTTTTTGGTGAACTGTTCCTTTAAGGATTTTTCATTTCTGTTAAAGGGATAGTTAGCCATCCTTTACATTCCCTTTACTTGTTTCACACATTTATGAGTTTCTTCTGTTTAACAAAAAGAAAGATATTTTGTAAAAAGTTGGAAACCTTTAAGACTTGACTTCCATAGTATTTGTTTTTATATGGATGTCAATACAGGTTTTCTGATTTTTTTCAAAATATCTTCTTTTGCGTTTGGAGCCACTTGAAATGGAGAGTAAAGAGAGAGTAAATTACATTTTTTCATTTTCAATTTTATTTCAACAACTATTTCTTAAGGTATAGAGTTTTTGATTTTGAATTTTCAAAACTCTACTTTGAATTTTTTTAAAGTCAACATGAAATTAAAATGGACAATTCATATTTCTATACAATATTGCGGCATTTACTATAGGCTAAAATGTTTATGTGTGCACATTAACGTGACCTCATAATTAAAAGAGTAACTTACCTAGGGGAACAGGTCAATCACATGAGATTCACAAATAATAGACCACAGCTATCCGTCCACCTAATCCATTATCCATGGACAAAATCAGGTCCAGTCCTGCATATAAAAACCAGAGCCAAGTGAATAAAAACATTAACAAACATGAAAAAAACTTTTATTTAAAGCAAAGTATATGTGTTTAGGGGTGACACTAAATTAACCGTAGTGTGTGTGTGCGTGTGTGTGTGTGTGTGGGTGTGTGTGTGTGTGTGTGAATGTGAGAGTGTATGGGTGTTTTCCAGTACTGAGTTGCAGCTGGAAGAGCATCCGCTGTGTAAAACATATGCTGGAAAAGTTGGTGGTTCATTCCGCTGTGGCAACCCCTGATAAATGAAGGGAATAATCCGAAGGAAAATGAATGAATGAATGAATATATGTGTACAAAAAATATAATAACTGAGTTGACAAATAAATAACGAACTATTGGTGTATCCTAAACATTGTGTACCTATTAATGAGAGAAGAATAATAACTTGGAGCAAGTTGCATACTTTTGATTGTTATGGCTTTTAATAACTGATGTAACAGAGTTGACCAGGACAGACAGACACAAAATGTATTTTTTAATCACTGAAATTACAAATAATAAATTTGAAATGCTGTCTTAATTGTTTCCATATAGATGTATACACTGAAGGCTTCATTTACACTGTTTCCTTATCATAATACATTTAGTAACTGCTGTTTGACAGAGATTTAGAGTTGTGTATGTCTTCTGCAGTATATGGCCAACATTTTCTGACGTGCGATTATAAGAGCTTGTCCTGATATTTATTTAACCAACGGAGCCTAAAGTCTTCTAATCAAAGCTTTCTATATATATCACCGGTCATTATAAATGCTATTGCTCTTGATAATGAGGCTTTTAGTTGACTTTTTAAATAGTTTCTAAATTGACTTTATTTGAACTGTCTACCATTAGTGGATGAAAAACAGATTGGGAGCCTGTAATCTGATCAGCCATCCAATGCTCAACTGCTGAGAACTAATTACAAGAAGGAATATGTATTTGAAAATAGCCTAAAGATTTCCAGTGGGACTATGGCTGAAAATCAATTTGACATGGTTTATCCCCTCACAGGACCAACTAAGTCCCCCTTTGAGAGCTGAGTATGAAAAACTCGAGTAAAGGCAGCATTTGCCAGGGTATTATGGGATGCTGGCTGCAGTTTGTGAGTGTGATGTTGACAGCTGTGCTCCGGAGACAGCTATAATGTTTGTACACCTGGAGGAAAATATGGCACTGCTTTGATGATTAAAACAAGAGACGCAAATTCGGTTGGTCACGTTTTAAATCACATATATCAATGTAATTATGTGTATGAGATCTATGGTGTGTTGCTAAAATTTAGCAGTTATATTCATCCAAAAAATTTAAATATTCTCATTATTTACTCACCCTTTAGGAGTTCTTTAGAAAGAAGATATTCTGAAGCAAACTGGAAACCTGGAAACATTGACTTCCATAGTACACTGTAAAAAACAGCCGTTATTTTACGTTTTTTTCCGGCAGTTGGAGTAAAATAACGGCATTTTAATTACAGAAATTTACT
This sequence comes from Danio aesculapii, assembly GCF_903798145.1. Classification (NCBI taxonomy): domain Eukaryota; kingdom Metazoa; phylum Chordata; class Actinopteri; order Cypriniformes; family Danionidae; genus Danio; species Danio aesculapii. The sequence goes on along the minus strand of NC_079449.1, from coordinate 25,273,064 downwards.
GTAAAATAACAGACGTTAAATTACAGAAATTTACAGACATTTTTTATTTAAATAAATTTCTGTAATTTAATGTCTGCTATTTTATGGTAATTTTCTATGCTTTAACGTCTGTTATTTTAGGGTAAATTTCTGTAATTTAACGTCTGTTATTTTAGGGTAAATTTCTGTAATGTAACTGCTGTTATTTTAGGGTACATTTCGGTAATTTAACAGCCATTATTTTACGGTAAATTTCTGTAATTTAAGATCCATTATTTTATGCTAAATGTCTGTAATTCAATGTCTGTTATTTTATGGTAAATTTATGTAATTTAATGTCTGTTATTGTATGGTAAATTTCTGTAATTTAATGTCTGTTATATTAAGGTAAATTTCTGTAATTTAACATCTGAAGAGTTTAGTTGCAGAAACCTCTAAATGTCATTTAATATTTTCTTCAAAATTAGCATTTTTCTCCAACTATGGTGTGTAGGCTCAGGATTTTTACTTTTATAGTGAGAAACAAGTTCTTTTCATTGGCTTTAAAGGTAAATAGCTGAACATAAACATATGAGGCTGAGAAAAATGCTCATTTTAGGAGAAAATTGCAGATGATATTTAGACACTATTGCATCTGAACTCTTCATCTGTTATTTTACGGTAAATTTCTGTAATTCTGTAATCCCAGGTGCCAGACAAAAAAAAAAAAACGTAAAATAACAGATTTTTTTACAGCGTAGAAAAAACAAATACTATGGAAGTCAATAATTACAGGTTTTCAGCTTGCTTCAAAATATCTTATTAGTTGTGTGTGTTTAACAGAATAAAGAAACTCATCAAGATTTGGAACTTATTGAGGGTGAGCATAGATATATATACACTAGATAACGCATACGGACCCTGAGCATGCATCAATAGCACCGCCACATTTGAACAGTGCTGCCAGCACAAATGCCATTTAACCGCACTAGTCAAGACCAAAGCCAATACTGCTGGACTTTAGTGCTGTGTATGTTTGTAGCAACAAGCAAACAACATAAACAAAGCATAAAGGCAGAACATTTCATAGGTAAGATTTAGTTTTTTATATTTTTTGCATGTTATGAACTTTTGTGCTTAACAAGTAATGTTATTGATGATGATGATGATGATGATGATGATACAGTCACTTACTGCACTGACCATATAAGGCAAAGTAGTATCAACTTGCACTAGTCGGCTTATGCTAGTTTTGTTAAATAAAATGAGCAAACAATGTAAATGAAATATGAAAACAAGATGTTGCAGTGCTAGAAACTTGTATTTTTTGTCGGCTAATTGTCGGCTAAGTGAACGAACCGTTCATAATGAAGATTCATACACAAACGAATCGCTCCCTCCGTTAGAATGAGAAGTGAAAGTGGGAGAGGGGGTGTGTTTCAGGCCACGGATTAGATCAAATTTAACAGGTAGGGAGGATAATAGATTTTCATGCACACAAACACATGCTCTTTGTCGGCAATGCATGTGCAATCACTTGTCCATTGATGTAGAAAAATGATGTAACATTATAATTTTAGTCATTTAAAAAATATTTGCACTATTTTACATATTTGCACCCTGTACTAAAATGGCGGTTCTGTTGATGCATTCCTTCCAATAGACAACAACAGGGTAGGCGATTTCTAATGTAAATATCTATGGAGGGTGAGTAGCTAAATTATGGCAGAAATTTCTATTTTGGGTGAACTATCTCTCTATCCCTTTGGGTGAACTATCAACTCAGTGTTTACAAAAGTGTATTTTAACTCCTCATTTAAATCCTTTAACAACTTTCAAAACAACATCAACAAACCATAAATAAAAACAGTAAGCAAAACACATAGATGTTTGTACAAATCTCACATGCCTCTCACTCATTCACTTATTGAATTCAATAAGCCAAATATACACTACAAGATTCAGAGCAGGCATAATTTTGCTTGGGTTTTATGCAAGATTTATGCAGAGCTCTGCTAAGGAAAGAAGTCTCTTTAGAATAAAAGTCTTGAAGTCCCTACTTACAGTACATGGAGAATATGGTATAAATTAAATTCCTAAAAAAATTCTTCATGCTTCCATTTATGTTTAGGCTAGGGCTGGGCGATATGGCAAAAATGCAATCTCGAAAATTATTTTCCATATTTAACTATATATATTTTAATATAAGCTGTTAATGTTCCACATTTAAAAAAAGTTCCCCAAGAATGACTGAAGCCACAAAAACTAGAGGGTCCATAAATGGTGGCTGAAAATTCGATACATCTCTAATATCAGCACACTTTTAGATTCCCATTGTTGCGTATTTCTGCTGTGTGATTGGCTCTTAGATCAATATAGGGTAAAAAAGTCCAGAGCTTATCATTGTTATTGACAAATTTGATCACAATTCGATATAATATTGTTTATTGGCCCAGCCCTAGTTTAGGCTGTTTAAAACAGCTTGTATACTACTTGATATTGGAGACTGCCACTTCTTAATATTCAATGATTTGTCTTAAAATGAATTTTAAAAACACTGGTTAGTGGCACAAATAGTTTTACAGTTTATTTGCAGTTTATTTTCTCATTATGTCCAGACAGTGGCTAATGAGTGGAAATCTCACTCATTCACAGAAATCAGCCGACTATTGAAAAATAGGTGGATTTCCACTATGAAATAAAGTTGAAGATTTAACATCTATGACAGTTGAATTTTTGTGAAAGGGTCATCATTAAACAAAAAAAAATTCCTCAGTGTTGTACAATTTTACCAGAAGATTGATTTTAAAATATTATTTCCTATAGGGACTGTTAAAGGGTTAAGAACTGTATGTTTTCAACCACAGTATACATAAAATACTGTCAACTAGCTGTAAGCATACAGTACAATACAAAACATCGAAAAACAATAGAAAATGACATAATTTTACTGCTGATAACCCAGCAGAATGATTCATATCTGTAAAGTGCTCATATCATTGTCTTGCTTACTTGAAGTGGTGGAAAGACCCATGCCTTTCCTTCAAAGACAGGAAGGAAGAAGGAAAGCGGTCATTCTTTCCATTCTGGTCCCTGGGGAATGTTTTTTGGAGTTGTCTACTTGCATGAGAGGGGCTTATTGTCTCTTAAACACAAGGGTGGAGGCTGTGAACGTCCGAGGAGTGAGGAGGCTCAAGGGCAGAGAGCAGATGACATTTAGGGTCCATTCTGCGTTGAAGAGTCTTCACAAAAACAGCGTTTGTCTCAAGGAGACACTGACATCAGTGGACTTCATCACAGCATAAAGCTGTTTCTGTGGTGATAAGAGGATCTAAATATGTTGCATGCAAAAAATGTTTGACCTTTTTTAAAATGCATGTATGTGTTTATTTAAATAAATGATCTTTCAATAATATCATTGGAAAAATATGTATATTTATGCATTAAATTAATGTTAAATTAACACAAATTATATATAGCAGATATATATGATAACACATATATAGCAGTGCCGTGGTGGCAAATATACATCATTCATTCATTTTCTTTTTGGCTTAGTTCCTTTATTAATCTGGGGTCGCTACAGCAGAATGAACTGCCAACTTATCTAGCATATGTTTTACGCAGCGGATGCCCTTCCAGCTGCAACCCATCACTGGGAAAGGCAAATATACAGTTGAAGTCAAAATTATTAACCCTCCTGGGAATTTCTTTTTTTATTTATTTAACAAATATTTCCCAGATTATGTTTAAGGAAATTCTCACAGTATTTCTGATAATACTTTTCTGCTGCAGTCTTATTAAGTCTTATTAAATTATTTGATTATTTTGGCTAGACTAAAAGCTATTTTTTAAACCATTTTAAGGTCAACATTATTAGCCCCCTTAAGCATTTTTTTTAAATTGTCTACAGAATAAACCATCATTATGCAATGTGTCACGATCATCAGCGATCTAACCCTCATAGATCGCTGGAGAACATCCACTTTCACTCAGACTACAATCCTGTTACCTGAAGAACTACAAAAAGATTCTGCGGCTCTACCTCCGGCTCCATCTGGAAGTTCTTCTGCACATGCCCAGGCTCCAATTTCAGCAGTTTTTGTGACAGTTTGTGCCCATCATGAGGCGTTTTGCATTCAAAGCGTTAAACAGTAAAAAGTGCTGTCGCGTCGTCCATATTTTTTTACAGTCATTGGTTTGTACCTGTTGACCATTTCCTGTCTGTCAATGATTCTTAAATAAACAGTATGTGGATCCTCACTTCAGCATCACCGACTCCTTTATGTTACACAATGACTTGCTTATAGTTAAGCCATTAAATTGCACTTTACGATGAATCCTAGTATCTCTAAAAACATTGAACAAATAATATGTACTGTCCTCGTGGCAAAGATAAAATGAATCAGTTATTAGACATTAGTTATTAAATTTATATGTTTAGGAATATGTTGAACAAATCGTCTTTCTGTTAAATCGAATGGGGGGGGGGGGGATATACATGGGTGCTAGTAATTCAGAAAGGCCAATAAATCTGACTTCAACTGTATTTGAACATTCAATATCTTTTGCGTGTCAATTATATTATTTTGAGATTTTAAGTTTAGGAATCCTGGGAACAATTAAGAGAAGTCTACACAAAGTGAAATTCACCAATTATTGTCCAATCCTTCATTTAAAGTATACACTACAGTGGAGCTGTGATAAACTCTTCAACTAAAGGCTATAAGGCAAGAGAAACATGGCTTAGAGATTTCAGTAAGGAAACCTTTACTGAAAAACAGAAAATCAACTTGCAAATCTGTCTGGCTATGTCTAGCTAGCTTAAAGGAAAACATCTTACAAAATGTCTAAAGAAAACAGAGATATAAACTTTTTGATAATAGATATAAATATTTCTACAACAAGCTGAATCGGTATTTCCTTTGTTTGTGGTAATCTGATAGAAGGATCACGCCCTGGTAAAACTGACAACTATGGGAAGGCAAACTTTCACAGACTAAGAATATAAACCCATGGGATTGTCCAATTGAACAAATCAATATTTTCTCTACCCCTTCCTATGCGTCTTTTTAAGAGTGTTGGACTTGGCTGGAGCCGTGGGCTGATGTGGTATGTGAGGTCGCAGTCTAGGTTGTGACCAGACGACACACCAGTGGTTTCTTCTGTTGAGAGTTTGTGTTTTCCCATAGAAGCTCGTGGAACGCTGCACCATTGCTCTGTCTAACTGACCAGCTATTAATAGTTCTCCTTATATTCCTTTTGATAAACTTCCTCAGTCAACACATCACCATCTGCAAGTTAACCCTGTGTTTGCTCTGAAATTTGGATACTGTCGTCCAGGATCAAATTTAGTCTGAATTAGTTTTTTAACGGTCTGGTTTTTTAAACTTTTCACTCAGTTTAAGCAAAAACACAGTCTAAACAAACATTTTGATATATATATTTAGCAGAAAGCCAAGTGAAACGAACTAAAATTAGATTTACCAATGTAATCAGTTAAAGCTCTTCCAGCTCATTGTTACTAAACAATGGAGCATAATAGCATGCTTACAACTATTGGCCAATGAACAAAGCACCTCTATTGATTAGCCGACAACAAGCTAAGCTTCTGCTTCACAATATTAACCACAAAACCCCAACATAGACACATTTCTGAATGTTCAACACACCGGTAAATTAATATAAAATTCCAATTAGCATTCCTGTTTACTTAGGAATACATAAAACATGTAAAACCAACATCTACTCTCTCAATCCAGCTAAATACAAAACCTAATGGAAACTGTAACACATTGTGCAGTTTCACCCATTAAAAATAAATTAATAATAACCTTTTGTGTTGTTGTGTGGCAGATTGATTACCATTTGTATAACCAAACTTTAACTACAAATACTATGCCTGAACAATGGTCAGTGTAGCAAAACGATGATTAATGAGTTTTAAGGATTAATTAAGGGACCATTTTTAGATTGTCTCAACACTACAGCATTAAAAGCATTGTTCACCCAAAAATTTAAATTCTGCCATCATTTACTCACACTTCACTTGTCTTTAAGACCCTTATTTTGTTAAATGCTGATTGCTGGCACCTATTGACTTCCATACTATGGAAGTGGATGAGTGCCGGCAATGAGCATTCTTCAAAATATCTTCTTTTGTGTTTAAGAGAAGAAAGAAACTAATAAAAGTTAATACCAAATGAGGGAGAATAAAATTAGGTAATTGTCATTTTGGGATGAACTATTTCTTTAAGCTATATTTTACGAATAGCCAATGACAAATGTCTCTGAATTCTCTCCCATTGTTTTTGAGTGTCATCAATTTAAATAGTTTGAGGATAAGGACAATGTCAGCTCCTGAAGAAATGCTAAGAAGACCACAATACTTGATGTCTTTGAGCGAAAAGCTGTTGTGAAATATGAGAGTAAATACAGTTTTCTGTTGGGGGTCAGTGAAACAATGGAACCATCAATAAAATGACAACAACCTGTCAGAATCGGTCTACCAGTATTTTGTTTCCCTTTTCCTTGAAAAGGACAGACAACAACAGAAAGGAGCACTTGAAGACTGTCACTGAGTTTAATGGGGTGGAAGTGTCCTGGAGGAATGGAAAATACAGCAGTTATGTTTTGCTTTATGCTCTGGAAGAAGGAAATGTGTCAAAGGAAATCTGTTCTCCAGGGGTTTGTTACATCCAAACGGGGTCTCAGATCAGTGTAGTTTGTTTATTTTCCCAAGAGGCCATAGCTGAGAATGTGTGTTTGGCCTCAAACGAAGGTTAAAGAGTGTTCGACCTGCCGGCCCTGACAAATGCTCAGCAGATCAGCGTTTGTGTTCTCCAATACGCCAAATGGCTTGTGTGTTTGCGTGTGTGTGGGTATTTTCCCCTTGAAATTTTAATGAAGGGATTCATAAATTGTGCAACACTGACTAATTTTGCTGTTCTTTCTGTAATGGCAAGCAAAGCCGCCCCTTTTGTTCATTCAGTAATGTATTTTCTTTGGGCTTGAATCTTTACTGACATTCTACTCAAGTCCACTTCATAACAATACAGGCACTGTGATGACTTTTGTGAAAATAACAGGAAATAATCTGGATAACATAAAGGCAGAATGGGTAACGGGTTAGTTGACAAACCTTATTAATTGTTACCTTATACCTTAAATACTTCTCATATGCACATTAATATCTTCTTAATGCCATTTCTAAGTGTCCTACCATTAAGTCTAAAGGCATTTAGCAACAGGAGCACGCATTTATATAACAATATATATCAAACATAAATATAATCAGTTTAGGTAATACATTTTGTAGCTTGTTTTGTGTTAAAATGTGTATTATTTGACATTAAAGGGCACCTATTTTACCCATTTTTCAAGATTTAAGATAAGGCTTGTGTGTCTCCAGAATGTGTCTGTAAATTTTCAGCTCAAACCACCCATGAGATTATTTATTATAGCTTTCAGAATAATTGGATTTTCTGCTTTAAACACAATGTAGCTGTTTTAGTGGCCTGTGCCTTTAATGCTAGTTCTCCCCACCCACCGTTCCCACGTGCATCTCAATCTCCGCCTCGGCTGCGTCATAAAAACAGCACAGTGACAGACATGAAGGAAGCCGATTTCATGTAATGTTTGTGAGAAATACTACAGTAAGAACTTTCCCGATGAGTATTTGATGTATTTGTTGTGGAGTTAATTCAAGCCTTTGTGCAATGATGAATCACACACAATGTCTATACAAAGTTCTCACACACACAGCGTTCGCATTTATAGACATCTGTTATGTTAATATACAAAATAAACCTGATTTAATGTCCACAAACCCAGGATTGAAGCGTCTTTTTTATAATTGTACTGACATGCGGCTATGGTGATGAATTACAGCTATTTTTACCATCTTTAACTTACTATATTACAAAGATGCACTGTTTTAAAAACATTTTAAACTTGTAAAACTTATTCTTGATCACATTTGATGATGATTGATGATTACAGAGAGCTGAGCAGATCTTGTTATCCTAGTTGCTTTGCACACATCCTGTCTTGTTGATACGATTATACACATTAGTACTGAGACATGTTAATATGCGGCTGTCAATCAATTCACTGAGCGGGGGAAACCGCACTCCTATGTCAGGTTGTGGTGGGCCTGAAAATAGGAGGGATTCGGATCCTATTTTAACATCAGGAAATTTTAAAAAATAGACGTATTGTCTTTATATCACCCCAATATGACTGTGGACACACTATACCTACACGCAGTTCTGTCCAAACAGCTTACAAAGATGATTTTCATCACAGTCTAGCGTATAAAAGAGTGTTTGGAAACTGTACGCTACAATTATGTTATGGAAAAAAAACTATTTTCCTTTGCCTTCAAATGAATATATTCAGAAATATCTGGACCAAATGGACTGAATATGTAAGGTTATTCTATCCAGATTTTGTAGAAGCATAAAATAATTGCTACTTGGTTTTAATCTGCAAGGTACAAATTTTCTAATTTAATAACTAGTAAACTTTCTCTCTCAGTCTCCTCCATACTAAGAACAAATATTTAATATTATTTAAAAGGGCTGCACAATACATCATTTCAGCATCTATATCACAATGTGATCATTCGCAATAGTCACATCGCAGGATGTGCAATCTTGAGTTTGTATTAGAAGATATAATTTGCATGTGTTTTTGAGCACTGTGACTGCATAATATGATTTTAAATGATAAATATGATTTTAAAAGCACCCAGGCATAAGACATTTTACATTTTGTAACTTTAAGAAGCATTCATTTTAGTGAATTATTTTTATCTTTTTTATTCAATTACAGTAAGTGACTATTGTTAGACTAAGAAAATGATAGAACACTGTTCATTTTAATTGTATATTTTTCTTTATTAAATGTATAGATTTTTTATTAGATTTTATGCAGATGCACTCCCACTGCAGAATCATCCCAAATCATTTTTTTTAAATTTTCAAGTCATCTGGTGGAATTGTATTGATATCGCTGTATATTTAGCAAAATAACAAAATATCGCAATGTTAGATTTTTCCAATATCGTGCAGCCCTATTGTTTAATACAGAGTTTGACTATTACATTCATTACATTATTACTTTTTTCCGTTATTGTTATTATTGACTTTGTTTATTTAACTTTTTTTAACATTGTGGTTTTTTTTACTTTCTATGATGTATAAAAAAGTGAAATGATTGGCAGTGAAAAATGTTTCTACTTTACGCTTAAATATCGCATTGGTTATGCTTTTTTAATGTAATGTATAAAATGGAAAATGTACATTAATTCTTTTTTTTTTTTTTTTTTCATTTTGCACCAAACATTGCACATGTAAATATAAATATACTAAGATAAATATGTTGCCATTTAAAATATTGCATTATTTATGCATATTACATTTTTACTTGAATATTGCTAATTTCCATATGAACCTATACCATTATTTTCTCCGTATGAATCAAAGATTTTATTCAGCCCACACTAAGTCCAAAGTCATTTTGAAAATGTCTACACTCATTCTTCTTGTCTAAAGTGAAGTCATTATTTAGGCTACATCAACAATTATGCTATAAAAAGCTATTTTCCCCGCGTCAAACGCCTAAAATACATAGTGAAGTATATATTGTAGAATAGCTCCAAGAAACAAACCAACAAATAAAGCAGTGATTTAATCAGCAGAAAACACAACAGGCCCACTGAAAACTTGCAAAGATGTCTTTGTTTCACTGTCAGTTACAAATGATTATTGTTTCCAGCCTTCAAATTCTCCAGGAAAAACTATTGTTTGTGTAATCAGATCAGATCATGCCCAAAGTGCACTAAGTCAAAGTCCCTGTATTGTCTTTGGCTAAGTGCTGATGTGTGTCTGCGCAGCCCGAGCGCCTAGTTGATCCCCTTCAAGTACGCTTTTGCAAAGCGGAAACAACAAGACCCAGACAAACCGAGAAGCTTTCGATTCTACTCCATTAATATCAGGGGAAAAAAGAAACATCTGAGTTTGTCGTCGCATCGGAGCTTCACAAAACAACACCGGTGATTGAACTACACAATGGACTCGTTCTCGGGATGTACAGATTTATACAAGCCAGCACGACGCTGTTTCGATTTTCAAACGTAAACATCCGCCGAGCAGCTTCGTCCATGTGTGAGCAGCAACTTCATGATGCTAACCGTGTTTATGAAGACTGTACCTGTCCAAAACAGATGATATGGGATTCCCAGCCAATCCTCTGTTATAGTACGACCGGAATTTCTTCGTTTTGAATCTTCCAAGACGGCAAATTATGATGCGAAAGAGTTAGCACGCGCGCTAACTCGGCTAACGTTATCAAAGCTGCGTGTTTGTGTTGCAACTGACCTGAACTGTCGTTTGACACCACGAATAACACGACAGATGACATACAGTTCATCTCAGCGAACTGAAGTGCCATTTCACGAGCGGACATGCTTATTATGGGTGTGCTGAACTTTGTGTTTAGTACAGTGGGAAAATGTATAGATGCCATTTGCCTCCTTCTGGATCTTAACTTCGTGATCGTCAGCTCATTGATTCAGCTGTTGGTTTCAGTGCTCTCCTTCATCAATAGTTTGCCCATGCTCCTCACTAACTCAGTGTTTGAGTGCTGGAACCTCAGTCTGCTGTGCATCATCACCATGAGGGACGGAGTGACAGTCGTGACCCATAACATGGTCGGAGGCTGGACTCAGCTGCTCGGAGGTGTGCTGGAGAGCTTCAAGATTATCGGATACCTGTCTTCGCATCTACTGCTGCGCACCAAAGAGCTCCTTCACCGTGGCCTGCTGTCCGGACACAGTTTGCTTCGGCAGGCTTGGGAAGGCTTTGGGATTTTATTCAGCCTGCTGCTGTATTTCATCAACACCATCGTCAACCTGCTCCTCATAGGCACTCAGAACTTATACTCGTTGTTGGTGAGCACTGTGGAAGCGGTGTCATGCCCTCTGCAGAAAGCTCTAGAGCTGACGTTAACCGTGCTGACCTTTCTTTACAGCAGTCTCGTTGGCACCTCCATCCTGTTGTGGACGCCATGTAGACTAGCGATGGAGTTTTTGGGATCGGCGTGTCACATTTTTGTGAGCATATTTTTGCTCAATTCTTACGGACTGCTTCTCACGTTGGTGATCATCACTGGTGCGACTGTGTATCTGAACCCTGCGCTTCCACGACAAGCATCTCTGCGCATGATCACCTTTATTAATACTGTTCCTATTTTACGCCGACTCCGAATGGCTCTACAGCGGCTCTATGTGCTGGAGAGGAATGTTTGGCAGCGATTAGCATGGCATCGCAGCCGGATTGGCCTCTTAGTAGCTGCAGAAAGAGATGTTGGTCAAGCGGAGCCCAATATTGAGCCACAGGTTGAGCTAAATGTACCAAACCAGGAGGTGGAAGATGCTCCCGAAGACACTCTCCAGCCTGACAATCCACTTCCTAGTTCCAGCGCTCACAGACCGCTCCGGAAGTTTCCATCAGAGGACAGCTGCAGAGGCCCGCCAACAGATAACCTTCTCAATCTCCTGCAGGAGCAAGAGGAGAGGAAAAAGTGTGTGATTTGTCAGGACAGCACTAAGACTGTTGTGCTTTTGCCATGCCGACACTTGTGTTTGTGCAGAGACTGCACCAATATTCTTCTGCGCCAGCCAATGTACCAACAGAACTGCCCTCTGTGCCGCCACATGATCCTTCAGACCATGGATGTGTATCTCTGAGGCCAAACGTTTACGGATGTGTTTGTCATCCTCAGGTGTTTTTATTTTTTCCGTCTTCTTCCGAGCAGGACTGTTCCTGAAATGTGTCCATTCCACTACTGATGCTTGTAAATAGATTCGAATCTCAAAGCTTTTATAAATTGTGATGTGAGGATCGTGTGCTTTCTTATGTTTTTATATCCATTGTCACTTTTTTTCATCGGCTTATAAAAGCAACACTATTTTTCTCATGCAGCAATATCATATGAATGTAAGCTTTGTATTAAAAATGGGAGGTTAATTGTGCTTTATTGAGAGTGTTTTGTAGGCTATGATACTAACGTTGGAGTTTACTGTAAGGATTCTTGTATTCTGCATTTTTTTAAGGTGATCAATGAACATCTGCGGCATCCAATTGATTTTTGTTTCAGCATACATTAGTGGTCAAAAGTTTGGGGTCAAATAGTTTTTTCCGTGTTTTTTTTTTTTTTTTTAATGATTCTGTTCATCAAGGCGGCATTTATTTAATGTAAAAACTTTAAATATTTATGAAAAATTTAAATAGCTGCTTTCTTATTGTATGTAATTTCAAATGAAAGTATTACTCCAGTCGTTATTTCTTTTATTACTGTTACCATTAATAATAACAATAATATTAGAGTGATTTCTGAAGGATCATGTGACTTAGAATAGGGCTGTGGGATTAGTCGAAATCGAATCACAATCGTGATTTGAAATGTTGCGATTAGCTAATTGCAAGAGGCTGTAATATGAAACGTATTATATAATTTCACCCACCCTGAGCAAATGCATGACTGTCGTCTGTATGTGACAGTCTTACTAGCCAATTAAGTGAGCACACTTTCGTTCTGCCCAATCAGAATTGCGCCACTGAACTACGCCCACAATAAAACAAACAAACAGGAAAGTGTGGACAAGTGCTTATGGTGTCTGCCACTTCAGAAGCATTAATGGATTAATTCATATCAAAGAAAAACCGCACATCGGTAATATGGGAATATTTTTAGTTTCAAAGTCGCAGACGCCGAACAAAAACAGGTCATTTGTAAGAGCTGTCGCAGAATTGTTGCCACGGCACAAGAAAATACAACAACCAGCACCTAAAAAAGCACCACAGGTGGCTATATGAGGTGTCTTGCTAAAAAGTCAACTGAAAGTATTGCCAGTGACAATCTAGTAGCAAACAACAGCAAAGTACAATTTCAGAGTTGTTTGCAGCTGTTGCACCGTATGAAAAAACATCACGAAGGCACCAGGAGATAACGAACGCCATAACTCACTCTGTTTGCTCTAGAGAAAAATGAGTGTTTCATTTCTGAATATATATATAAACAAATTTGAATAAAAGTTGCAGTTAAAAAAGGAATTGAAAAGATAACTAACACACACAGCGTTTTAGCAGTAAGAAGCTACGATACAGATTATTGAGCTGAAGCTTGACTCCAAAATTAAATCACGAATCAAATCAAAATCGCAATATCTTATAAAAAAAAAAAATTGCAATTAGATGTTTTCCCCAAATCACATAGCCCTACTCGGAAGTAGAGCTGTGCGATTAATCGAAATCGAATCACAATCCTGATTTGAATTGTTGTGATTAGCTAATCGCAAGAGGCTGCTATATGAAATATATATGCATTATTTAATTTCCCCCGCCCAAAGTAAATGCGTGACTGTCGTCTGTGTGTGATAGTCTTACTAGCCAGTTGCCTGAGCACACTTTCGCTCTGCGCAATCAGAATTGCGCAGTCGAACTATGTAGAACGACCACAATAATAATTAAAAAAACAAACAGGAGAGCACGAACAAGTGGGATAATGGCGTCTGCTTCTTCAGAAGCATTAACAGACAAATTAATATCAAAGAAAAACAGGACATCGGTAATATGGGAATATTTCAGCCTGATCTCACGAGAAAATGTAAGTATTTTACGTTTTGCCAGTTTAGTAGCTAATTCATACGAGTTCAGTCGTACGAAATTGTACGATTTTAAAAAGGAGGCGTGGCACCTAACCCCACTCCTAAACTCAACCGTCATTGGGGGATGAGCAAATCGTACTAAATTGTCCGAATTAGCCACTAAATCAAAAAGTTACGAATTGCCATGAGATTGTGTTGAATATTTTGGTTTCAAAGTCACAGACCTCAAGCAAAAACAAGTCATTTTTAAGAGCTGTTGCAGAATTGTTGCCTCGGCTTACAGATTATTGAGCTAAAGCTTGACTACAAAATTAAATCATGAATAAAATCGCAATCACAATATCTGTCAGAAAAACGCAATTAGATATTTTCCCTAAATTGCACAGCTCTACTCTGAAGACTGGGGTAATGAAGCTGAAAATTCATCTTTAAAATCACTGGAATCAATTATTAAATTAAATTATAAACTACTTTTGAACAGTTATTTTATAGTGCAATAATATTTCACAATTTGTACTGTATTTTGGATGAAATAAATGCAGCCTTGATGAGCAAAAGCTTATTTTAAAACAAAAAATCCTGCTGAGCCCAAACTTTTGACCGGTAGTGTATGTAGCAACCATTCCGCAGAAAGCTGTTTTGCACTCTCTTTGACTCACTACAATATTTTCACAATCTGATGCCGTATCCATGCTGTTTTCGTCATTTATTATTGAAGAGCATTAAGGCTCTCTCACTGCTCAAAGGGTATTGATCAATGCATTTTCAAATCGAAGTTTTGTGCTTGTTTTTTGTTTCGAGAGACGGTAATCCAATTCAGTTGTGAAAGGCTTTTAGCTCTGCTTTTTCCAGTGGATGTTGTTAGAAATCACTATTTTGGAAACATCTTGTACATTAGAGAGACAAGCTGCAGGTCTTATCTAATTTATTTTTGTCTTATGTGATTTTTCAAAAGCTGAAATCCACACATGCGTTTGGAAAGGCACAGTGCGCACGACAATCAGGTGCATTAAAGAGACAAACCAAGTCCATTCAGTTGTGTTTTACTAACTTTTTTACTTATTCTGCCGCTCTCATTACTGCTTAATGCAGACGATAAGCACTAACACATGGTTTATTATTGTCATTTTAAGATTTCTTCTTAAACAAGCTGTGATTTCATTCCATATTTAAGCCACAAGCCTTTTTAAAGTATTCTTGTACTGCAGACTATTTTGTATAAAGGTCTGTGGGCAGATGACTGTCTCTCCAGAGGCCTGGATAATGTCAAAACCACATTCACTGACCATTCAGATGAACAATAAACAGTATTTGATCTGTGCTTGTATTGTCGTTGTCTTTATCAGGACTTTATCCAGTTTAGTCACTAGACTATTCAATTCATAGCAATGTTTTTGATTGATTGAAATGAGTAAATCAACTTCTGCGCACACATATAGAGAGGTTTTGGACTGCCGGTTGTGGATGCTTGTGAGACATTATTAACTGGAGAGTATAGGCCTCTTCTATCAGGTATTAATATTAAATCCAGTGTTATCTGCTTCTAAAAGGGATACATTCTCCAAAACGGAAAGTTCTACCATCATTTAATTATCCTTCAGTTCCAGAATTGTTTGACTCTTCTTCTGTTAGACACAAAAGAAGATATTTCGATGAAATCGGTAAACATAACCATTGACTTTTATAGTATTTGTTATTTCCTACGTGGATTCAAGCTTTCTTCAAAATTAGCTTATTTTGTGTTTAACGGAATAAAGAAACTCATAAAGGTTTGGAACCACTTGAGAGTCAATTTTTGAGAGTCAAATTCCTTCCAGCCAGGGTTGTCAAACTCAGATTTTTTGAGGGCCGCAGCCCTGCACAGTTTAGTTCCAACCCTGCTTCAGCCCACTTCAGCTGTGGTCACACTGCACTTTTCTCCCCATAGACTTCCATTCATATGCACGGGAATGTCAAACCGGAAACACAAGGTTGCAGGTCGCTGCTTTGCAAAGTTCAAGCATGGTGAACTCTGACCTGCGAAATCGCATCACTTGACTGCGTGAGAACAATGATGGATTAAAACATGACCTCTCTGGACAGAAATTTAAAATATGGAGCAATCGCTCGCTTTTTTAATGACTAATCATCTTGTTAAATCCCACCTCTTTTCGCAGCGCTGTACAACAGAATTTTGCACGCACAAACTCCAGTGTGACCGCAGCTTTACCTGCAGGTTTCATACAAGCCCAAAGCACTCAATAGGTTTGATAAGGTGTGTTTAATTAGGGTTGAAACTAAACTGTGCAGAGCTGCTCCAGGTACTGAGTTTCACACCTGTGCTTTAAGCAGTCCAATGGAGTTTTTCATCTCCTGGGAATATATATTCTTGATATTTTGGTACCCCACTTTAAAGGAATATTTCACCCACTCCAAAAATAAATAAATAAAGGAGGGGAAGTTTCTAGAATGTAATGTTAGCTTAAACGGGCTTAGGCCAGTAGGCTTTTTCTTTTAAGAAAGCATTAACGATTTTAGCTGATACATACAAAAATGCTTTCAAAACTGACTAACTGAATATCTGTGACTCCTCTAATGATACAACACAGTTTTATAAACCAAACAAATCAGAGAGGCCATTTATGTTTGTGTCATTGTGTCATTAGGAACAATGTGTACAATTGTACTGACTGTATACAGTTGTCAACATTTGAAGTGGATCAAAAAGACAAGGATGGGTGTTGTTCACTAGTTTTAGGACAACTTAGATGAAAGCTTTTGATCTACTTCAAATGTTGACTACTATACATGTTAGTTGTGACAATCAAAGTTCCAGTAGCTTGACATGAATTTCAGAAATCAGCTTAAAATCACAATTTCAGCTAAAATTCTGCTTTAAAATCAACTTTTGTGAGCTGTTTGGACAGATCTGTGTGTAGATATAGTCTGTCCACAGTCTCATTTTTTTTAATTTCCTGACATTAGAATAGGACCCAAATGCCACTGATTTTGAGGCAGACTGCAATGTGACGTAGGAGTTCGGTTTTCCCCGCAGACCGAATTGATTGACAGGCAGCATGTTTCTATAATAACATGTATACACATTTGTTTTGCTAATAAACTGGGATTAAAATAATTGCTAAAACGCTCCATGATTTTCATAAGTTTTATAAGCTCAAGGCATTATTAAAACAAAGCATTCTTAACCGCTATAATCCCCACGGCCACATGGTGTCAGTAAACGCACATATATGTGTGTCTGTGTGTGTGTGTACTGCAAACAGCATTTGTGTGAGACTCATCATTTCAGAAAGGCTCGAATAAACTCCACCACAAATACATCAAATAACCTTACTCTGTATTTGTGACTAATGATGTGCTGTGTAGCTGGCATAATCAGCATGATCTCACGAGAAAACATAAATATTTTACGTTTTGTCAGTTTAGTGGCTAATTCGTGCGATTTCAGTCGTACGAAATTGTACGATTTTAAAAAGGAGGCGTGGCACCTAACCCCACCCCTTAACCCAACCATCATTGGGGGATGAGAAAATCGTACGAAAATGTACGAATTAGATCGTACGAATTCATACGAATTAGCCACTAAATCAAAAAGTTACGAATTGCCATGAGATTGTGTTGGAACGCATGATCAGAAGCAGACACACATGTGGGAATGGTGGGCATGGAGAAGCAGCTCATTTTTATTTAAAGCCACAGGCTACAAAAACAGCTACAGTATACTCAGACACCAAACTAGGCAGATTCTGGAGGCTATAATAAACAATCTGATGTGTATTTTTAGCTGAAACTTTACAGACACCAAAGGCATATCCTACATCTTTTAAAAAGGGTGAAATAGGTGTCCTTTATTGTTCTACAGAAGCAAACAAAGATTGTGTAAAATGCAAGCATTAATGAAAAAGAACCTTCACGTTCAGCACTGGACAGCTCCACGTTCCAACATTTTAGAAACAAGTGGAAATTCTGAGCAGTGTGAATCACACATATTAATAGTATTCAAGCAATTCCCTGAATACTTTCAAATGCATCTTCCATAATTATCTGCGAATACATACTTGAGAACAATGCTTTAAAAATAACCTAAAGCTCAGGAAGTGCAACACCCTAATGGATTAAACAGAGTTCGGCTTCCCTTTTTTTAAAAAAACAGAGATGAAAGGATTTCCATGTTTATTTTGTGCTTTGAAATAAAACCAAACGCCACTTCAATGATTGTTATTCGCAAATAAAACTTTAAATATGCTAAAACCCAGGGTGACAACTTTTAAAATATTTCTTGAGTCCTACTACAAATTAATTTTGTTTACTGCTATGTGTAATTATGTGTATGATAATAACAGTAATAATAAAAACCACTCAGATACTGGTAGTACTTTTCATATATATTATAGTATATTATATTCATTCATTCATTCATTTTCCTTCAGCTTAGTCCCTTTATTCATTTAGGGTTGCCACAGCGGAATGAACCACCAACTTATTCAGCATATGTTTTACACAGCAGAGGACCTTTAAGCTGCAAATCAGTACTGGGAATATATTATTCATTCATTCATTCATTTTCTTTTTGGCTTAGTCCCTTTATTAATCCGTGGACGCCACAGCAGAATGAACCGCCAACTTATCCAGCACATGTTTTACGCAGCGGATGCCCTTCCAGCCGCAACCCATCTCTGGGAAAGGATTATATTATATTATATTATATTATATTATATTATATTATATTATATTATTGTATCAAACAACGCATGCTATTGTACCATACACATCTCTAGAACATTCTTTAGTAAAAATAGATGAATGCTCTTAGGATAAGCATGCAGGGATATACAGTGCTATAGTTTTCTAAGTATAGCACAGCTAGAATAGACTTAACTTTAGTTCAGAGGGTCAACTATTTCACAGCATGTCATCGTCTGGCCCTGGGCCCACTTAACCAATATGTGGACATGCTTGAGATTATCTTACAAATAGGAAGTCCTGCCTAAGGGTCAATAGGAAGGTTTCTGTCTCTGAGGATGAGAACAGGGCAAAAACAGCAGCTCCTCACAACACCCACACTCACAATTCCACCACAAAGGGGACTTCCATTACCCCTCACAGGTCACAACATTACACAATCATTCGTCCACTAAACTAACTTCTACTAAATCTACTAACTAGCTACTGAGTAAATGAAGAGTTTAGATGCAAAAGCTGGATAAGTTGGCAGTTCATTCCGCTGTGGCGACCCCAGATTAATAAAGGCACTAAGCTGAAAAGAAAATGAAAGAATGAATGATAAGTGTGAAATAACTCTATATAAACACAGGAGGCTGAAAAAAATGTTCATTTTCTATGGAAATTTTAGACACACATCTGAACTCAAATCAAATATAAATACTCTTGAAGTTTATTTAATTCTGATCTCTTTTTTTTTTTTTGCTTATAATTCTTTTGTACGCATTTGAGGTCCATTACTGTGCTCATGATGATTAAAGGACGTCCCCTGCTGTTAATAGAGCAAAGTACAAGAGTAATGTGGTTATTTTTATATGATAATGTCCAATAGCGACACCATTGATCAAATATGTAATAGAGAGAAGCAGTGTATATCAGACCTCCAGAATAATGAAAGGACGCCCCCTGCTGATATTTAATAAACATGAAAATTTAATATGCGTGTGTATAAACTGACGTTTTTGTACAGGACATTATATATCGTAGTTTACATATACCGTAGTTTACATACTATACCGTAGTTTATAACTAAAGTAAACTACTTTTTTATTTCAAGTCCTGATTTTGTTTTCAAGCAGAAAATAATGGCTCTCATAAATCTTTCAAAGACTTACCCAGTAAAATGTCATTCATTTAAACTATATTTTATATAATAATATTAATAATAATAATGATAATAATAATAATAATTACCCACACAAAACATTATTAGACAAAATTATTAGCCCTTACTGTGACTGTTTTTATTCGTTTGCAAATATTTCCAAGGCAAGGCAATCACAGTATTTCCTATTATATTTTTCTTCTACAGAAAATTTTATTTATTTCAGTTTAGCTGGAATAAAAATGTTTTTAAAAATCCTATTGTCAATATCATTATTAGCTACAGAATAAATCACTGTTATAAAATGAATTGCCTAATTAACCAAACTTGCCAAGTTAACATAATTAACCTAGTTCAGAATTTAAATTGTATTTTAAGCTGAATACTATCTTGCAAAAATAACTAGAAAAAACACAGTGCCTACTGTGATCAATGAAAAAAAAAGTATTATTGTTTTAGTATTATTGCACTTAATTGAAAAATATAAATGAACAATGATTTCATTTGGCAAGTGAATTAAAGAAATGGTCTCATATGTCAATGGAAAAGATCACACAGTTGAAGTCAGAATTATTAGCCCCCCTGAATTATTAGCCCTCCTGTACATTTTTTTCCCCAATTTCTGTTTAACGGAGAGAGATTTTTTTCGACACATTTCTAAACATAATATTTTTCATAACTGATTTATTTTATCTTTGTCATGATGACAGTAAATAATGTTTGACTATATTTTATTTCAAGACACTTCTATTCAGCTTAAAGTGACATTTAAAGGCTTAACTAGGTTAATTAGGTTAACTATGCAGGTCAGGGTAATTAGGCAAGTTATTGTATAAGGATGGTTTATTCTGTAGACTACTGAAAAAAAAATCTTAAAGGGGCTAATAATTTTGACCTTAAAATGTTTTTTAAAAAAATTAAAAACTGCTTTAATTCTAGCTGAAATAAAACAAATAAGACTTTCTCCAGATGAAAAAATTATATCAGACATACTGTGAAAATTTCCTTGCTCTGTTAAACATAATTTAGGAAATATTTAAAAAAGAAAAAACCAAAGGGGGTTTAATAATTCTGACTTCAACTGTATGTCAGTGGAAAAGATCCCATATACATTGTCAAAAACAAATGAAGATATCTGGAGACCTTTAATAACTTCCTAAAGTACAATGTAAATGTTGGCAGTCTGCTACAACAAGAACAAGCTCTGAGGGAAAAGGCATCATGGTCTAAACATAAACTTGGGAAACACTTTTTACTCGATTTAAACACCATCAACGCATTTCCGAATGCGATTTGTTTACCATACGTATATCGTTGTATGCTTGTGAAAACAGTTATACAAGTTTGGGAGTGTCAATTCTTGGACTGAGATACCCTTTTGTGCTTGTTTTGGTCTGGTTGAAGCTGCTCTGCAAACAGCTGTGAAGGCGCAGGCCGTGACCTCATGGAAATGAACTTCACAATGGGAGGACACGAATGTACCACTCGCTCTGTCTTCTCAAAGTTACTGCAAAAACATTCCGTCTAAAGTCCGTGCCAGAAGCCCGAGGAAAACTGGAAACGACTACTCTTAGAACAAAAACACACAGAGAAAGCAGGAGAAAGAGCTACAGAGAGGAATGAAAGAAGAAGAAACGAAGGAGAAAAAGGTACATTTAGAGTCGTGAAAACAGTGGTTCACACAAAAATAACATTTCTGCCATCATTTACTCACCCTTCACTTGTTCAAAACCTATATGAGATTCTTTCTTTTGTTCAACACAAAATAAGTTATTCTCAAGAATCCACATAAAGGAGAGCATTTTTATTATTAATTAAATTTTTTTGTTTTTAAGATTTGTCTTTAGCTGCTTTCACATTATATTGTAATTACCATGGCTAGATTTCAGCAACATTCACATCCTTGTGAAGTGAACATTGTAGAAGCTGACCAGCGTTCATGTTTAAGCCTCAGTGTCTAAACCATTCCTGAATTCGCTGCCCCTCAGAGCTCTAATCTTAAACTACATCTGAACCAGCTAATCAAGATTTTTACATCCACTAGACTGAAACGTCCCGCGAGTATGTTGAAGCTGGCTGGAGTTATATTTTGCACCACTTTGTCCACCCCCAAAATATGAATTAGTCAGGCTTGATTTTCTTTGCCAAGATGTGAAGCGTCACATGTTAAGCTATGGTCTCAAAAGTATGAAAATTACAACATGACGTGAATGCAGCTTGTTGTCTTTCCAGATGTTGCTGTTAAATGCTAGGAAATATGTAATATTTTGACAGCAAAAAAATGCTATTTCAGTTGTGAAGCACAATTTGATGTCACTGTGAAATTTACAAAGCAAAATACTGCTCTTACCTGATATTCCTCATTGTGGATTGAAACGACTGTGTTCAGAGTGTTGTATTCAAATCTTCCTGTGCATTTTAAAGTGGTAAAGATCAGGCAAATCTGTGGGTTAACAAATATTAATCCAGGGTTGTTTCTAGCCTTTATCAGTATCAAAAAAGAAGAAAACAAAAACACTTTCTAATGAAACTATCTTCACCAGTTGTGGATATAAACAGCTGATAGAAATTTATTATATAAAGGAAAACTTCTTAAGTCAGTTTTCCATAAGCTCCATGGCCAGACAATGATTTACCAGAAGAAATCAGAGTGTGATTCAGAAGCCAGAAACACATTCCAGACAAAATACAAACATTTTTGACTTAATATCTGACAGAATTAAAACAACAGACCCTTTTGTTGTCTCTTCACCTTGTCTGTCTGCAATAATGAATGTTTTTAATAGTTTATTTGGAGCTAGTATTAATGTCGTGTGGATTCATCCAAACTAATAAACAGTTAAAAGATATATGAGAAGAGTGATCATTTTGAAAGAGTAATAGCTACTTTTTAAGTTAAGTTTAAATTATGAATAAAAAGTACACACACCCCACCAGAAATGTACTCAAATGTAATCAGTTTCACACTTAGCTGATGACTGATTAGAAAGCATGTTTGGCATGCTGTCCCAGGAGAGAGCCCTGAGCTCATTAGATCCTCGAGCCGGGGCTCCCTATATATACTGTTTGCAGAAGGGAAGGGGAGTTTGAGCTCAGATAGGTATCGAGAACTCCTCTGCTTATTTATGGATAATGTCAAATTAGGGATTGCTATGGAGAGATATACTGCTGACTGTGAGCTTATCTATGGTGCCAATTTGGTTTGATCAATTCACTGCATGATGTCGCATGTCTTTGGACAGTGGGAGGAAACTGGGGAAAACTCACGCGAGCATGGGAAGAACATGTAAACTCCGCACATAAATGTTGACTGGCCTGGTAAAGACTTGAACCAGTGACATTTTTGCTGTGAGGCAACATTGGGCCAACAGACAACCGCCACTTGTTAATCTTATATTAACGGTTACTGGTCAGATTAATATTAAATTATTATTTAATTTAAAAAAAAATGACATGTCTGTTTTGTGTCTGACACATTAAACATCCTGATTAAACATACTGATTTATTTCAACATGCGAGCAAATTAACAACAGAGCATAACAACAGCACATCTTCACACACCTGCAGTGTTTCCAACAGCATAGAAAAACAGACTAAATAAAAAGAATAAAATAAATAGTCCTGCCCTAGATATTTTTCACTTAAAAGACGAATTTAGATTACAAAACGAAACACTGACTGAATCCTTTTTAATAGCCAGCATAGGCTGTTTTTTTCCAGTCATTTGTTTTTTTTTTTTTTTTGTCAAATAGTCAAAAGAGGCTACCTTAGTCAAATCGATCGCTCTACAGAAAATAGGCCTATGCATTTAATTAATGCTCCGCTCTAGTTCTTATATCACAAGCCTCTGTCAACATTTCTGATATAAGTCGTTAAAGATTCTGATTTTATCTTAGAGCTTGTGTGCTTTTATTTCCTCTCTCACTCGTGGTTCATGTGCGCGCACTGCCTGTGATGAAAAACAATAGCCCCATTCACACATACAGACCTTTCCGGAAAGGGAAGTTGTAACATTACCGGTAATTTGACGGAATACTGCTCTGTGTGAATGCAGAAGGAAGATTTTCGGAAAGAGCGCGTTCACGTCTAGAACGCACTGACGTGAGACGTCTACTTTACCTAATCAGAACACTTAGATACATTCACATCCGCGCGGTTCATGAAAATAAAAGCCTTTGAATATTTTTCCAGACACATTTAGCTGCTAGATGTTAGTCAGATATCGTTTCTATGTTCCCTCTTAATGTCTACTGTGTTAAAAATTATCGATAAAAGGATTCTGATAAACCGCTGTTTGTTTACCTTCAAGCTCTTCTTCAGTTGCTTGACGCATGTGCACGTGAAGCAGCCGGTAAGCGCCGGTAAGCGCTAATTTTCAATGGAACAACAGCATATTATAAGTCTGTAAAATAAACTATTAAAAGTGCTGATGATTGTCATAGTAAGTGTTGTATTGTCATCTTTCAGGTTGTATTTCAGCTTTAATGTACTTTTTATATAAATAAATAAAAAACAAAGCAGCTGCTTGCCATCGTGACAGCAATGAGATCCAATGGACGACCGATCGCTTTCACTCCAAAATGGTGGAATCACAGGGCTGTTGCTGGGCGCTGCTATTTCAATGGAACGTTCTATTGAGTGTCGCCTCTTGGTAATTTTAAGCTCTTTGATGCAAGTAAGAAAAGTTAGTAATCCATTTAAAAGATGCGCCTCTCAATGCTAAAAGCATGTTCACTGTGATCAGCCTCTTGTGCATCAAAACTTTAAAAATATATTAAATAATATTTTTCATCATTTAACTGATACCATTAATTGGTTAAAAGCGCACCCTTTTAGTTAACGGTTAATCAGTTATTTTGAGCATCTCTACTCTGGTTATTTATGGTGAGTTAGTAATCGTCTGATCAGGTGTTCGCTAATGTGGGACCAGCCGTAGTCAATCAAAAGCATGTGATCCTCTCAAAATTAGTTTATAAATAAACTTCACTTAAATTGTAATTGAGTAAACTTTGAATGATCTATCTTTGAATTTACCTTAAAACTTTGTAATACTTTTATGTCCTTTTGGAAGCTTAAAAGTCGATCAGACCTTATTCACATTGACATGGACACACTTTCTTCAAAACGTCCCTGTTTGTGCTCTACAGACTCCATGAAACCTGAAACCACAGCTCCCGGTTGCCCAGCAGTAGAAATTACTTTTCCTTATGACATTTAGTGATGAATTAGGTAATTATTGGTGTCATTTTTATTGAAGTCATATTCCAGAGAAGTAATGGAAAGTATTTATCGTGCTTTTTCTCAAAACATAGACTGCCACTAAAGTAAATGTTTTCTGTAAAAACAGCAGAAGGTTTTCTTTTTCAGTATTTCACTTTTTATTGCATATTTGTGAAGCAGTATTTTTCAAAAAGGACTTTAATACTTTCATTCTTTACATGGCAACATTTCAGCCTTTTTATTCAGTGTCACTACATATGATTAGAATGGAGTCATCTATACCGATCATGTCTTAACCTATTATTGAAGGCCAATCAAGGCTTTTGTCCTAACCATGACATTACTTTTCCAATAGATGAACCCTGCAGTGTGCTTTTCATCTAGGCAAAAACAGCAGAGTTTTTCCAGTCTGAGTACACTAGGAAACCAGTGAACGTGCTGTCTGTCTTTGAGCTGGAGTAAAAACCGATGTACTCGCCCAAAGCCATCTGCACCCACACCTGATCTCCAGGAATCAAGTGCACTAGTGATCCTCCAGACAGTGATGCTGGTTTGGACCAGTTCCCAAAAATCTGGAAGTAGGAGGCCACGGTGTGTCCATTCTTCATGAGGTCAAACTGCAAGCTGGAGCGGTAGACGGTGGCGTGAACGGCAAAGTAATAAACACCCGGCACTCTGCAGGTGAAGCGTCCGGTTTCTGGATTGTAGTCGCCCTGCTCATTCAAAATGACCTTGTCGAAGCGCACCGAGTCACCTACGGTCAATGGAGTCGTGCGAGCCTCCGACAGTTTGGCGCTAAAGGCTGATTTAGGGGCCACTGCGCACTCGCCTGGGGTTCCTCGCTCACCTTTTTCTCCTGGATCCCCTCGGTCTCCTGTGAGGCCCCTCACACCCGGTTGACCTGCCATAAGCATCATGGGATTTTCATGTTTTATGATAGACATTCAATTGAGTGCTGCAGGGATGATGTCTTTTTGTAGACCGATAACTAGACAAAGTCAGCATTGTAGGATTTCCATCTGCACCGTTTGTAGTTAAATGCTTGAAAATAATGTCAGCGTTGAACTTGAGCTCGGTACTGTTGCACATGACACAAATGACTAAAAATAATATTAGTATTATCATTTAAAATGAATGAAATTGGTTAACATTTCTACCACAGACCTCTTGTTATAAAAACTGCTGTGTAGAGCCAAATTCCAAAACCGTCCAATGGTGTGACTGTCTCAAGCATAGTCAATAAACAACAGCTCTAATAAATGAAAAAGAAAATTGTAAAGTCATTGATAATTACATCAGGTGTAATTTTACAAGTGGCTGTTTTTTACAAATTTTACAAATGGGTAGTTCCAAAGAAATCTTTAATTAGTTGAAGGACCCAAGATCAAGATCACGTGACTGAAGCCCCCTGACTTTTTCACATATTAAAATTTTTGGAACAACTATAATATTACGTTTTATTGTCCTTTTGTGTGATGCCTCATTTATTGATAATGTCCAACAAGTCATGGAGGAAAACATTATTATTCATTGAACATAAAGAGAGATTTTGGGGCCCTAAACAATTCTAGCCATGGGGCCCAAGGCCTGAATTGCACCCCTTCTACTTTTATTTAATTTTTATTTATATTACTGTTTTTTATATCACTCAATCTCCTTTTCGACATTTTAAATGAATGCAATCTCTATATTTTAAATGATTAGTTTTCTTAAAATAATTACAACTAAAAATAATATATTATAATATTTTTTTATAAAGCGGCTGCTTGTATATATATATATATATATATATATATATATATATATATATATATATATATATATATATATATATATATATATATATAAGGATTTGCAATCAAGTATTAAAATGTCTGTCCAATTACTATTAACAAGTTGGTGACACATACCACATACAGGGTATGCAAACTGTTGTAATTCCTACAGTGTTCACCTGATTTGGATGTAAATACCATCAAATTAAAGCAGACAGTCTGCAGTTATAGCACTTGTTTATTTCATTTCAAATCCATTGTGTTGGTGTGTAGAGAACAAAAATGTTAGAATTGTGTCAATGTCCAAATATTTATGGACTTAACTATGTGTGTGTGTGTATGTGTGTATATATAACTTTTTAATATAAATATATATATATATATATTTTTAAAGTTGCTTAATTTAAAACTATGTAAAGTGCTACTATGTAAAGTGCTCTATATGTATCCTGGACTGCAGAGGTTTCTTTGCTCTTTTCTCACCGCTGTCATTTCAGTTGTATGTTTATTTCATACTGACAGGCGAGTCTGCATAAAAACATCAGTTTCAGCAGTGTAGCCAGCATCAGAATGCAACAGTAAACTGCTGTTGAAGTATTTCAGAGACCTCATCTGAGAGTATATCAAGACCTTTAAACTTTTAGTTGTGTTTAAAAAGGCAGCTGCAAACAAATGGCTAAATGGGAGGTTGGCCAGGGAAATGAAAACATTTGTACTCACTAGTCCATTCTACGATCTCAATCTTTCAACCAAATGTACCTGAATCTTTTTTTTAAGACTGAAAAAAAAAAATGAAAATACTTCACAAAATGTGAAGGCTTGGTAGTGTGCATACTATAGTTTATTTAAAACCAATATTTAGCTTTTTACTTCTGGCGACTGTAACATGCTAAGTGCTAAGAATTAAAAACCTTAATGCAAACCTTCTGCAAAATTCCAAAAGTCAATGTATAACTCCTATTGGGTATTTGCCAAGGGCACCAAGGCAATGCTGACTTACAGGCTGTCCTATAAAAAGACTTCATCACTGCAGCACTCTGTGGAGGAGAAGGTGAGAAAAGCATCATGACAGTGGGTATTTCTGTACCTAGTTCTCCGCTCTCCCCTCTTTCTCCTTTCTCTCCTGGTTGAGCATCACGGCCATCTCGTCCATCCCTGCCTGGCTGACCGGGGCTCCCGTGCAACCCAGGAGATCCCGGGATACCTGGGCTTCCTGTGCACAAACTGGGAATCTTGTTATCTTCAAGTGAGTTTGAGCAATGTACTGCAAAAACAAGCAGCAGTGAGAGAGGCCATGTCTGCAGAGATGTCATCGCTCAGTCTGTGGAGAAAAGAACGAACGTTACCTTGTGTCTTGTTTCATAATGACTTCAGTCTTGAAATAGGCTGATGGTACGATTACTACGCTTAATGTGAAAAGCAGCAGAGACCCATGATCTCACCTCTCGGTCAATAGCATGAGTAAGCCAAGGGAAATTTGACAGTTCATCATAATCACTAAAGATTTAAGAAGAAATCCTTTTGCAAGAAGCTTTCAAGATTTGAAAACACTTGAAGAGCATCATAAAAGTAATTTAAATGTTCAAAATTCATACAATTATTCAAACAACTAGCAAAGAGCAGCTCATAAACATGAGCAGATGATACAATAATATATATAGCGGCACATTCCTTAAACCAAGCTGTAGAGTATTTACAGAACGCTTTTCAAGTATTACAGTGTACGTTGCAGGATTTAAAATTGGTTTTAAATGAAAAAAAAGACTAAATATATGATTTTTTGCCGTGGCCGCACTAAGGTAACAGACCAGACAATTACATATCTGAACGGTGTACAAATAGAGTTAGCTTCTACAAATATCTAGGTATTTGGATTGACGAGAGATTAGCCTTTGATATACACATTGACAAGTTATTGAAAAAGCTTAGGCCAAAATTAGGATTCTTATACCGGTCAAAAAATAGTTTTCCCTATAAGGCCCATAAGTAATTAGTAGAGAGTACATTTTTGTTTGTAATTGATTATGGTAATCATCTATATATGCATGTAGCCGCTACTCTACTTAGAAAACTAGATTCTGTTTATCTGCTCAATACGCTTCGTCACAGGCGCAGACTCACAGACGCATCATTGTATTTTGTACGATTCTTTAGACTGGTTATCTTTATATCAAAAGAGAAAATTACATTTGTATTTATTTATTTCAAAGGCTCTCCTAGGTAGATTACCATCCTATCTTTCTAATTTGTTAACATTTCACATAAAAAACCAACACAACAGATCTGGTACCTGTATTCGTTTAACAGTCCCAAGTGTATTGTCAGAACTTGGCAAACGTGCTTTTTCCTTTTATGCTCCTAGGGCTTGGAATGACCTGCAAAATCAGCTCAATCTTACTTTTAAACATCTTCTGTACAACGTCTTAAAGGACACTTGTAATTGTTTTTTATGATCTGATCTTTTTATGAATGGTGATTTTTGTAATTTTGTGGTATTGTTTTTGTGATTATATGTGAAACTTTATGTGCTACCTGCCATCTTGACCAGGTCTCACTGGAAGAAGAGACTACTTTCTCAATGTGATCTCCTGGCTAATTAAAGGAAATAAATAAATAAAAAAACGATGCTTATAGCTAGATGGTGAATAATGAAAATGCAGAATGTGCGGACAGACCACAATAGTAAAGTTTACTATCTACCATCTCTCATTGATGAGGTGCTGAAGCCAGTCAATACACTCAGACTGCAAACACACACACATTTCTACAGCAGGAAGTATTCATGGGCTTGTCAGCTCTTGTAATCCTGTCTGGAACGAAGCATTTCCAACATTTTATGTGTTGCCGTAAATCTGCAGGTTTCTATTCAAGTCTGTTGTCTGTCAAACAGCTGTTTCTTATAAAAGTTGAGAAACTTGCTGATGATTCACTCTGAGAAATACAACCAGACCACCAAAGCATTCTTCGACAATTCTGCAGATTCAGTTAAAGCCGTGGCATCTTTAACTTAGGAGACACATCTGTCCTCGGACATCTGGATCTCTCAGGATCGTGTTTATGCGTTTCGGTTTTCAATGCTCTGAGCTCTTCAACTCATGTTAGGACATAAGAAGAGTGACTGCCAGAACAAATACTGTCATTGCAGTGTCAACCGGACAGTCTGATTTCCAGAGTGAGCTCATGCGTGACACATTCTTGATTATTTCAGCCTTATATTGAGACAAGCTGTTATTATCACTGCAATATTTACACTATACTGCACTATGGGAAACTGGTGGTTCATTCTGCTGTGGTGACCCCTGATAAAAAAAGCAAATACGTTGAAGGAAATTAAGTGAGTGCACCATGAGAAAGACTAGTTTTTACAATTGGTCAATATCTAAAAACTGAAGTGTATTGGAAATATTTCTCTTCTCGGTTGATGGAAACACCAAGATGCACATACATTTTTGAAAATGTGCATAAAAAACATGCGCATACAGTAACTGAGTAGGATAAACTTTTTATTCTGTAAGAAAAGATGCGCATAAACTACGATGGAAACACTTTTACCGAACAAATTTCAGTATGCGCATTATAAAAGGTCATGTGATTTTGTTATTAGAGATTATGTGATGATAAAAATGTGTGTGAATGGACAAACCAGCAGGCAGAGCACATTGTAAAACATCTGAAATGTTGTTTAGGTCATTCTAAAACGCCTTAACCATTTCAGTATTAGTGTTATTATATTATTAATTACCTCCAGAACTGTCAAGAGTGTCTGCGCTCTGCGTCTCATGGTTTCAAATGCCACCACATGCTTATTGCGTCTCGGAATCGTCTTCTGAGGTTAAAGTCATTTATTAAATGAAGAATTGATTGACGCAGCTTCTCCTACCACAGCAAATTACGTTTTTAGTTTTGATATTTGGCACCAGTTAATCAGGAAGCGACCATTTTGTTCTCTTTGACTCATTGAATGGAAACGCTGCTTTATTCGCATATCTTTTATGCAATATTCCAGTTTTGCGCATAAATTTAATTTGCACTTTTGGATGGAAATAAGCTATTCACTCATCTTTTATTGTTCCAATCCTGTTTGGCTTTCTTTCTTCTGTTGAAAACATTTTGAGGAAAGCTGGACACTAGTAACTATTGACTTCCAAAGTATTACTGTAGAAGTTGATGGTTGGAGGTTTTGACCTTTAAAATGTCTTTCTTTAGTGTTTAACAGAAAAAAGAAAACTCATAAAGTTTTGGGACCAATTGAGAGAGAACATTTTAACTCGATTACGATTAATGAACAATTATTTTACTTATTTTTTTTTTTTTTTTGCCCTCATATTTCACTGACAAGTTTTATATGCCGTCTAAAGGCATCTCTGGCGCAGCTTTCAATCATCGTCAATGTAGTGCAAAGGCTCAAGAATGAATCCATCGTCCTACTGGACCAGAGATCAGATGTGACTGCAAAGTGGCCGCAGAAGTATAAATCAGGCTCAGACTTTAACAGAGTGGGGTCACAAGACACGTAGGAAAACCAATTGAATTTAATTGAATTTAATCGATTATAGGTTTTGAATTTCAATTTCGATTGCTTTTCAATGAATCGCCCAGCTCTAATGAGTTCAACTTAATTTTTGGGTGAACTATCTCTTTAAATAAAATCAAACAATTCTCAGTTTTCAAATATTTGTCCTAAAATGTGTACTTTGGTACATTTCCCAGTAGAAGAAAATGACCAGACTTGTCAGGAATGACCATCTCAAGAAAAGCAAACATTACATAATAGACTGGATAACCTTTCTATTTTGATATACTTAAAAGCGTATAAACAGCATATACAATTTTAAAAAATTGCGTCAAACATCACATAGTTTTCTTGCTCTAAGTAAACCTTTAAAATTTAGCAACAAAATCACAAACTCACCATTTACGTTACTTGAAGCTCCACTGGATTGACAGTTTCGAGCAGGCGAAAGAGAAACGAGCAGTGAAAACTCCTCTTTTCTTTGCCGTCTAAGGCATCTGGGAAAAAATGAGCACTCCTAGCCTTCAGAGGAAACGGGAAGCTGTTGGAAGCCAATTAGAAATAGGGAGGCTGGGAGATGGGGAGGGAGAAAGAGGGATCATCCAAGGGACGGAGACTGAATGCTTGTAGCTTGTCCAACTTTTTAAGCGTAAACATTATCTGATACAGGAGAGCCCAAGAGATGGGGTCTTGGGCGCCAGCGAACAGTCTGGTGAGACCCTTGTGTGTTTAATTAGCATGGGGTTTACAAGGGAACAAGGCCAGTTTATTGTGGGGAATTTGGAAGAAATAAACCATTGAAGGATTACAGCTCTGTGGTCAAAACTGAGATTGAACTATTCTTTCATCAAAAACACAAAGCATATTTTTGAACCCATGTCAATGATCATGTGACATGGTCTATTTATGTAAACATTTCTTCTGGATTCATTGTTGCCACATGAAGAGAAAATAAATATTCGCTGGGGTTGTAAAATGATGGGGTTATTTCTCAATTTAAATGAGCAGTGAAAATCTGCAGACTTGAATGAAAGTTGTGCTGATGTGGGTGGCAGTTCAGACACATGGTTTTAGTTACTTCGGAAGCTTTATTCAGAGGGCAGCTCTTCCCCATTATGGGTATACAGGCCCGTCCTGAACATTTATCCTGCCTTGTAATTCTCATTATAGGCCTAATGGCTCATAAACTACTTCAGGGAGATTGTTAGTGGCTCCTTCTTGTCTGTAAAGTTTCATAGGCCCAGGTACTTCACATTATGAGCAGCTGGATGGGGCTGGACATCTTGTTCTTGATCTCTTGGTGTGAATGGTTCAATAAAAAGACACATTGTGTTAAATCATTAATACTTTACAATGTAGTTTCTCTAAACCTTAAAAATAAGCAGAGTATTTAATTACATTGCTGTATCTTTAAAACACGTTACATTTATTGTGCACATGTACATACTGTTAACACACTTTACCCAGTATTATTGTGTTTAATAGACGTCTAATAGACATCTAAATGTAGACAGCTTGGCTAAAACAAGGCTAAACTTGGGCTGTCAGTGAAAATCTAATCGACATCTAAGAATAGCCCAAAACTAGACTAGTCGTCAAATTTTCTCAAATATCCCATTCTTAGACGTCTATTAGATTTTCACTGACAGCCCAAATTTAGCCAAGACGACCATGTTTAGACGTCCATTAGACATCTATTAGACATCTTTTAAAAACAAAAAATGCTTGCTGGGTAGTGTTCAAATATTATTTAAATGTGAATTTTGCATAGGTATTTGAAGCCCATTTGAAGCCAATGTCAGGCGTGTTTACCTGTTACCTGTCTTTGTTATCAATAATAGCCATTTTGAAAGGATTGTATTACATGTAATGCTGACAAAACAGTTTACCTATCAACCAGATTAGAGCAGACTAAATTGATCATAAATCAAGAGTCACCTTTTGATGGACATGCTGAGCGGTAGGTGCTTTAAAAACCACATTATTTTTGGTATTGGATTTTATATTCCTTTTATATAGTTATAGTTATAATGCCCCAGTAAAGGGAAGGGGACACTATATTGTCAGTGGGCACCATCTTTCGGATAAGACATAAACCGAGCTCCTGACTCTGTGATCATTAAAAATCCCATGACACTTCTCATAAAGAGTAGGGGTGTAACCCCAGTGTCCTGGCCAAATTCCCTCCTGCTCTTACCCATCACGGCCACTGTCTCTCCACTCCATCAAAAGCTGGTGTGTGGTGAGCCCACTGGCGCTGTTGTCCTGTGGCTGTAGTCGCATCATCCAAGTGGAGGCTGCACACTGGTGATGGTGAAGAGAGACCCCCTCATGGTTGTGAAGCGCTTTGGGTGTATGTCCATACACAATTAATGCGCTATATAAATACACATAACATTACAATAATATCTAATATATTAACTAATATAATAATATCTGCTGTATACTATCATTCTCAGTACTTGACTATTCCAATCACAAATATACATCACTGCTTTTTGATACCACTTGAAATTTTGAAAATATATATTTTTTGTATGGTTCCATAAAGAATACTCATTGCAATTTTTCATTGGACAAAAGGTTTGCATAGGTGTAAAAGGTTATTTAAAGCTGCAATAGGTGATTTTGAAATATTTTTGTTGTGCTGATCTTGAAAGTATCTTCACATTCCAATAGTAATGATTAAAGTAAATGATCTGAATGTATTAAAATGTAGTTTTTATAGGTGGGCATAGATAAAAAAAAATTTAATCTAGATTAATTTCAGAATTAATCCAGATTAAAATGGTTTATTTGAATTCTGCTGAAGGCTTTCAGAATATGCGTGTTACCCAAATAATAAATCTTTGAGAACGGGTTTCTCAAGCCAGGTGGCGCATTAGACCAGGGGCTCATCTCCTGTTTCCAAAATGCATCACAAACTGCTTGAGAAACTGTTCTACTATGATAATTGGTGATGAAAATAAATTCTGTTCAATAAGATGTACTTGTGTTTACTAACTGTTTATTCAGTTAAACATGAATTTTGAACTGTAGGCCTACATAAGCTCAAAACAGCAATTTTTGATCACCTTAATCCGACTAAAGTCATAACTGAACTAAACAGAAATGGAATAAGACGTGGAGTATGCATATATTAGAGGCATTGTTGGAGTAAACACCACAAACAAACTATTACCGTCATGTAGGACTTTTCACCATATTTTCCGACAAAATCCACGCACACGGATGTCAGTTAAGTCATGCATGCTGCTGCTTTGATTCAGAAGGGCACTTTTTTGTCAGACGGCTCAGCGGTCAGGTATACATCCGCGCTAAAATAATATCAAGATGAAAGTCATCATAGCTTGCGTAGAATAGACCCAGATCCCAACCATACATTAAGAATAGATTAACGGCGATATTTTTTTTTAATCGAGCAATAAGAGTCTGGTGTTAATGCAGCACGTTAACCCCGATAAAGGCCTACTACTAGTATTTTTATATTCTGGGTAAGTTGTAAGACTAAAAGAAACATTTGTCCAATCAAAATATTCAGGCTGAACATAATGATAGTAAACCTATCTGTCAACAAATGTAAATTGTCTGCAGTTTGCATTTCCCCATGTCCACATGGGTTTTTCCCCAAAACTAAAGACATGCAATATTTAAATTGAAAAAAGTGTGCGGGTGTTTCCCAGCCCAGAGGGTTGTACTAGCAGTGGTGGGTTGTGGTTGGCAAAAACCCTGCAAAAACCCTGTTTTGGATCTTTATTTTTTGGTTGCTTTTCCTGGTTGATGTCCAATGTAAAATGTAGGTCTCAGTGCAAGCAAATTACCACTCTACCAATCTTAAAAAGGTCAAACAACATGACACCCAATTTGAGTAAACAAGACATGTTTATTATTTAAACTATCACTTAAATAAAAAAGTGCATAGAAAATAAACATGATTAGAAATTTCCTTTTTACAGTTATGTACAATTTTTTTCCTCATTATACATTCATCTTTAAGTAGTTTGTGGTTGAATATTTTAGATCAACAAATTTTCCTTCATTTTTGTGTAAAATGGTAGAACACTGATGGGGCAACTTGGAGAGAAAACAAAACAAAAACTAAAACCTTAAAACTGTCAGTATCAACATCAACATGATCTCACGAAGCTACAGGGGAAAGGAAGTGTCGGTAAGACAAAGGAAAACTTGCATCCTCCAAGAGGAACAAATTTAAAATCTCTCCCTCTCAAAACCTCCCTCAAGTACCTCCGATGGTCCGCAACTCAATTCTGTACAAAGTGAACCATGTAAAAACTCCAAAAAACAGTGAGCGCCATCACCTGCTCTCAGAAGATTTACCTCAGTGTACATCTAGAGATGTTTGCAGAAATAAATAAATAGAATGGTCACCATTACTCGTTACAGAACATCACATAAGAAAAAAGTACAACTTAAGTTCCAACAGGAGAGAGGTATAGGTGACAAGGCTGCGTTTAGGCAAGGACATTTTTTCCTGATGTCCACAAACTGTTAAAAATGTACAGAGTAAAATAAAGCCGACTACACCATCGAAAGCAAACAAAATACCAATGCTCAAAAAGTTTACAACCACATTTTACATGAACTCGTTTCATAATATAAATAGCGCTCCTTTCCGGATAAAAACAAACCAAACTGTAAAACCGAGAAAAGAAGAAAAAAACGAAACACAAACTGCGACGCTCCGTTGAAGGAACATACACAGGCACAGGAAAACTGGTACTTGATCTTGATATTAAAATGATGCACAAGTTAGTTACTCTAAAGTTTATCTGTAACACAAAACCATTATAGATTATACACTGAACATTGCAATTATTAACCATTATGAAGCTGCTGTTTGCTACTGTAACTAAGTTTGTCTGTCCATTCCGTATATTGTGTAGATATTGAAGTACAAGTTACTATTCATACACGTTTAGTTCATATATATATATATATATAGAGAGAGAGAGAGAGAGATTCATGTATATTGTGTATACATATAGACTGTTGATAATTACAGAAGAAGTTGTGGTGTGGAAGAGTAAAGTCCAGGAAAACGACAGAGCGTGTCTGTTCTGAAACACTGACCGAGCACTGTTACACCAGTTTATGGAGCATCTGAAGTTGTATTGATGTCTGTACAGGAGTCTATTACAAAGCCCTTAGGATTAGTAACTGCATTACAAAAAAAATATATTAATAAAATAAAAATCTTATTTCGTTAGACTGAGCAATAGTTTCTGTAGAACCCTGCAAAGATTGCCATTGCTGTATAATCCTCCTAGCATACGAAATAAAAAGCTGTCCTGCATCTTCCCAGCCTTTCATGTTGGAAAATAAACTCATGAAACAATCAAAACAACAATAACAACAACAACAACAACAACAACAAAAAAGCTATTCTAGAATACATTCAACGACGGCCTAGCTGCAGAGTTCAGCACGTCCCTGTTCCACAGGGCCAGAGGAAAGTTGGGCGAGACCCCCAAGTATCCCTGAAAAAGATGGCGAAACCGCATCAATACAAACGGGTATACAAATATGAGGCAGCAGCCATCGAATGTTCAACGTGAGGCAACGTACAGAACTCTGACCTTCAGTGCCATAGTCAAAAGTCAAATGCTGGGAATAGGTCAAAATTATTGCAGCCTAAATACAGGGGGGTCTGCAGTGGCCGAGGAAAACAAAATACAATTGTATTAGAGTTACGAGGCAATGAGCAAAAAGAACTGGCCTTAAAAGTGGCTCGCTCAAAAAAGCCACGCTTGCACAAAGCAGCTTCATCTAGAGGTATGTACAGATCCCAAGCCATCCTGCAATACCCACATACTCATGCTACAGCATCCCTTATCTAAAATAAAACCAATTCGAAGAGGAATCTGTTCGTTTGTGCCCTAGCTAAACAGCTTTGAACATCTGGAGCTCCTCAGCTGACGGTCCAATTAACAGAAACGCACAACAGTTACATAGAAGGCACCAAACTTTTGATCTGAAAGATGGAAGAACAATCCACAGAACATCCGTAATAAAGCCACGTCTGCCTCAGCCTTATTCAACCAGGGTTCCAACGAAAAAGGGGGCCGACATTTAAAAGAGAAAGAAGAGATGATACAAGCAAATAATGTGCATTGACTGAATGGGCTGGCTGGAACAATCCATGCAGTGCCAAGGCAACATGTGTTGAAGAAGACTGGGAAGAAGACTGATCTTCAGTGCACAAGACCGTGAGGAAACCAGAGCCCTCTCCTCCTCCATACATATAGTGCTTTAGAAGTAGTTTTAGCCTATGTGGCGATTCTTTGCAGTACATCAATCTTTAAGAAAATATTTTGATATAACAAAATATATGGAATAAACTTTGGGACTCGTCAGTTGCTAGAATGCAAGACGGGGATTTCATGCATCCAAATAAAATAGGGGGCCTTTTAGGAGAAGGTGGGCTGTTCTTGCATGTGATTTTAAGGCTGGCACTAAGAAAGAAGAGACCGATCTCACACCTCGAACATCCGAACTCCGGTTTGAAATGATATTTGATGTCCATGCATGACCTGGGTTGGCAACGAGAGCCTCTGGTGGACCGCACTCTGTGGGAACCGCTTCAGTCTTTGGAATAGAAACGAACCATTTGGGCTACAAAAAATAAAAATCAACTAAAAACAAGGAGACAGCGAGCACTAGAAAATGTCTGGACAAAGCATTAGTGTTGTAAATCTATCATTTCCTACAAAAATGTTGACAAAATAAATACAATGTTTTATTAAAAATATAAATACCATCGTTAAGTGCTATTCACCAATGAGTGCTTTTTAGTCATTTGTATAGAAAAATATACATATTATTTACATATTCCAATTATAGTTCCGCCGGCAACATTAGAAAGAACAAAAATAGTCAACAACATTAGAATTCGTACACAACTCTGGGCCTAGGGAGAGAAAAATAGCTCCCATTTGTTGAGACACAATAAATAAACTAGACAATATTTGGACTAAAATCAAATTAATTAAACAACATTTCATAAAAACATGCAAATTATACTTTTTTTTTTTTGCAATACAACGCAATTAAGCTACTTTCTCTCTGAATTACTATAAAAAATGGATAGGAAATAAAAGCATGTTACTCCCCCCCCAAATCTTAGAAATTGCTCTGGTCCATTGGTTGTCAGTCCACCAGGATCTCAACCCAGCCAGCTTCTACATCTCATAAGCCCTATGCTGGTTTACTCTTCGAAACACATCTCTTTCTACCACTGACAAAAAGAACATTAACCGACAATCTATTCCTGGGACCACTGCTCCCCCTAGTGTTTCCCCTAATCACCTTTCCTACGAGACAATATTTACAGTGTCTTCCATACAGAGAATCAGGCCAGCTTGGCAAGGATGACCATGGATGCTCTGAAGGCTTCAATGTACATTCAAAAAGGGAAAGATGTCTAAACAGCTCAGGCTAAAAAAAGGATTATGTATCGTCAATCTAAAAACATTAAATCTTTCCCTTCCGAAATTGCACTTTGGTGTAGAATGGAACGATGTGGCAATTTTTCAGTAATTTGTCACACTCAGTAAGTAAGGGCAGGCCAGACTCGACTTATTACAAATTTAAAACTATTCACAATATCCTTCTTATAAAAACAAAATGGTCAAATAAAAGATCACATACAAAAACGTTAAGAATGAAGGGGCACTAATCTCTTAAATTGCACATTACTAAAAGGGACATAAGGGCAATCTTCTCCATTGTGACTCCGCTCGAATGTCTTTTTCTAAAAATCAAACAACTTAAGAGGCACAATACCATTAACCTTCTGATAACCTGAGCCTGCTTCAGTAAAAAACAAAACATTTAAAAATGTCTCTTCCCTGGCAAGTGTACACTCTTGATAGCGCTTCACAGATAATATTAGATTGTGAATTTGCTTTCAATTGAGGAACTTGCGACACTTCTTTGCCCCGCAGTTGCAAGGCAGCTTATTGCCTGGTTCTTCGATGGGAAACTTGTAATCATACGTGAGCTCCTCGCCTTTATAGATCTTGCGTGTGGCAAAAATGACAATGTGCTTCTGACCGTCGACATTGACTACACGAGAGTAGCAGTTGGGCTCACATGAGTGGTTAATGAAACGGGCTGAGTTGCCGTGAATGGTAGCATCCACCACCTCATAGTCATCGATTCGAAACATGTAGCAGCCAATGCCCTGAGTATTAAAGAAAAGAAATATTAAATACATAAGTAACACTGATGATTTCATTTTGTTTTCAAACTGCATTTGTGAGCCATCAAGAATTCTACCTTGTCATCATAGTACTTCTCCCGCTTGTCAGTGAGGACAGAACGAATTACATTGCCAGAATACTCGATTACCATTTCTCCGGGCTCAATGTTCTTCCTGCAGAACAAACCTCTGCCATGTATGGCTGATCTGTGAATAAACATAAGTTTGAATGTAACAAAGCAGCATGTTTGTATTCTGTCCTCAATCCAACCTTTCTTTTTCATTTTAAAAAGAAAGTGTAAATACCTATAGACACCCACAGCGTCCCTGGATGCTTTCTTCAACTGCCTGAACTTCTCAGGCAGTGGCAAGTCTGTGCTGGTGGCCCGTCTGTATATATATATATATATATAAAAAAGGCAAACCAGGAATTATGATGCTTTAAAAGGGTTTCTGAGGTTAAGTTTATAAAACAGGTAACAGCAAGTTGACTCACCGAGCAGACTTCTGTTGCATCTCCTCCTCATCTTCCTCCTGAGGGTTGTATACAGGAGGCTGACGGTGTTTGGATGCCAGGAAATTAAACATGTCCAAAACTGATTTCCTTAAAAATAACACATTTGAAACAGATCAAGGTTAGTCAACATGCAAAACAATTAGAATTATTAACCTTTCCAAATCGACTCTTGGCCATGGCAAGTACCTGTGGTACACTTCAGCACGGGCAGATCCATGAGGGTTCACAGGAAGATTTTCTGTCTCCTCAGGCTTGTGGAAGCGAAACCTGTAGTTCCGGCAATGCCTGGCTCCATAAAGCTGCTCCAGCAGAAAAACTACAGCATCATGAACCACACCCAGCATCTTCAACCCATTTACTCCTAAAAGAAAAAGACAACAAAAAATAAATGTGCACAAATATACAAATATTTAAAAGAAACATACACTCCAATATGCACTTACCATCGAAAGAAAGTGCCTTGAGCCTAGCATTGGACCGAGCTTCTTGCACTTTATCTGTCAGGGACTTCCAGGCCTCTGAAACAAACAGGAATTGCAAATAGGAGGTTTGAGGTTGAGGAAAATAGAACTAGAGTTTGGAACAACTGTACTATATTATCTAGATCTTGCTTACCCTCAATACTCTCACAACGAATCTGAAATCCGTCATCACTGCAGATTTCAAATATGAGGCCTTTCTTGGGCTTGTGGTCCAGACAGGAATCTCTCCCACTGTCCCTCTGATCAGGTGTATCCACTGAAAATGCTTTATTTCCTGTCCCATCACCCTTACTTGGTGGTCCTGCAAAGAATTAGAGGAAAAAATATATAACTACTATGACCAATGTAAAGAGAAATGGGTTGACAAAACTGCTATTGTACACACCTGCAGTACTTGGTTTCTCATCAACAGCATCTACGGTTTTACGTTTCAGAGCAGAAGAATTGGCTGTCATAGTGGTAGAATCCCTATAAACAGGAAAAAGATTTAATTAGGTCAGATACAACTCATTACATAAGGAATTAAAAATTGACTTTTCTTATAGTTTACCTCTTCTTTGAACCGGTTTCATTAGACTGTCCTGTATCCATTGGCTCAGGTGACGACAGTTCCTGGTCCCTATAATATACATACATTTATATATAATGTGCCTAAACTTATTCTAATTGCAAATAAACAATTTGTTTTAGATAATATCAGGCTCTTACCCTTTAATATATGATAATTGGATTGCAGATGTGTCAACAGTTGGTGTATCTGAATGAAGTCCTTTGTGTTTCTTTCCACTGCTCTTATCTGGACTTGGACGAGGTCTTTTGGCCTTATGTTTCCCTTTCCCAAACGCTACTGAGCTTGCTCCAGCAGGTAATTTTGAAGCTTGGTGCTGATGTTGTGGCCGAGAGATGGGAGAGGTTCGTGAGCTCTGAGTGAGGACGCTAACAACATGACCTTTGTTAAGTTCTTGAGAGATAGGATTAGGGGCAAGAGCCACTTGACCAGCTGAGCTGACATTTGGGTCAAGGGTCTTATCCGCCAGAACTCGACTGACTGCATGTTGGAGATGGACGGTTGCCTCATTCTCCACCTGCTGGTTGACAGGCACAGTTATGCTTTGGTTTGGTGGAAAAACACAGATGCTACTGGCAATGGACGTCTGGGCAGGATTTGTAAGATGAGACATCATTGGGGTTCCTGGATGAAGAACCATTGGTTGCTCTGAAAGGTTCAGGTTGTGAGGGTTGGCTTTGATAAGGAGGTTACTTAAAGGTCCTGTGAGCTCAGTTGAGCTAATGAGGCCTGGGGCACTTAGAGATACAGAGCTGCCTCCCAAAAAGTTTCCAGGTGCACTGGAAGGGACTGACACCACATTTAAAACAGACTGACTCGTGTTGAGACCCGACACAGTGCACGGGAGCAGGTGAGTTGAGGAATCATGTCCCAGTATGCCAGGCTGAGTTGTGGTTGAGATGGGCATGGGCTGTGGGAGGATAGTAGGCTCCAAGTACACCACTCCTTGCTTTGGCCGTTTTATGATGTTTGGAATTTTTCGATGCGGTGTGGCAGTTATAGTCCCCAGTTCCATCAGGCCTGTCTGAGCAGGGATGCCTGCTGCAATCGGTGAAGGTGACAAATTAATGAGGGTCATATTGGGTCCAACATCAGAAGGAGCAAGAGTGGGCTGGGTTTTTGGACGAGCCTGTTTCTTGCTCTTAGGACTCTGAAGACGGGAAATTAGGCGCTTCTTGCCATGACCAGAGGGAATCATGGATGGAGCTGGGGTGATAGTTGAAGCACTAGATACCATGGCAACATTAGGGGCATGATCATGCCTATGTCCTGCTTCTGTTACACCAATCTGGGGATCATGGGAGGTAACTCCTATGAGCAGGCCGGATGTGGTGCTGGGAATGACTGGCTGGAAGCCTGTCTGAGTGGTGCCTGTGAATGCATGGATTTGTGGATGATGAGATACAGGCACTAAACTTTTACTGCCAGCAGGAAAAATGGACTGAGATGTGGAGATGCCACCACTGAGTCCTGTCAAGACAGGGGCATTAGGATTCATGACACCATTAGGAACGGTTTGCAATACATAAAGTGGCTGCAGATGTTGGTTTAGCACAATCAATTTCTCTGGGCCAGGCTTCAACTGAGAGGCAGTAGCTTGAACAGCAGAACTTGTAATTGGAACCGGACCTGAGCTGACAGTGGTTGCAGGAATGAACTTCTGATTCTGGAGAGGCAAGGTGGGTGAGCTGGGAAGAACTGGCGTGCTAGTAGTTCTAGTCAAATCTTGGTTCCCGGTCTCTCCCACAGGTGTTACTCCAGGGCTTGTGATATGGTCACCATCAACACGTGGAGGAACGAAGTGTTCAGGAGTCATGTGTTCTTCTGGAACCTGGGAATCATCACATCCTTCCTGTGGGCTCTTGCTGGATACAGTGGACCCCGTTCTTGTTTTCTTTTTGCTTTTCCCAACTTCTGACTCTTCCGTAGCCAGAGACAACATGGTGCGTTCAGAGGTCTCTGAGATCAGTGGCCCATGATTTTGATTACTTACAGTGGGACTTCGAGTTGTAAGCACAGAGAGGTCAGAGGGCAGCTCAAGAGGAAGACCGTATGACTCTTCTACAGCAATGGTAGTGCTCACCCCAGATTCGCCAGATTCAGCATTGGCCAGAGGCTGAGTAAAGTCTTCAAAAAGCATGTCCTTTCTTTGGTTAACATCCACCCCATAACTCTCATCTAAAGAGAATTGTTCAGCAGAAGGAGCTTCTGCCTGCTGTCCCAAAGCCTGCATTGAAGGGGTATTGAGCACAAACTCCATAATATCAGAGGGTAAGATGTT
This sequence comes from Danio aesculapii, assembly GCF_903798145.1. Classification (NCBI taxonomy): domain Eukaryota; kingdom Metazoa; phylum Chordata; class Actinopteri; order Cypriniformes; family Danionidae; genus Danio; species Danio aesculapii. Next base: position 25,230,029 of record NC_079449.1, on the reverse strand, counting down.
ACCACAGTCATCACTGTTGTTGTTATCAGAGTCAGACTTGAGCAGATCTGTGGTGAGTGATAATTGAGTTTCAAGTGGGTCTTGTCCTTGTGTTTTCACACTTCCTAATGGAAGACAGTTATCCTTCTGATTTTTTCGACTGTCACGGCTGTTACTACTTGTGGTATTTACTGCCTCCTTCCCTGAGTCAACGTTTGATTTCTCTGTCCTACTTTCTCTACCTTTCCTTTTTGTTGAACCTTTTTGTGTGGACGAAGTAGTAGCAGCAGTGGTTGTGCTACTGGTGCTTATACTAATGTCACTCTCTGAGCCATCATCCACACCATCCAGCTGACCAATTTGTTGCAGCTCCAAGTTTTTGGTTGCTGTTGAAACTTCATCACTGTCATCATCATGGTCCTTTGCCTGGTCCCTCAAGAACCTGTGGATCTGTGAACCTCTTCCCAAACACTGATCAATACCAGCAATAGATGGAAGACCAGGGCTAGGGTTTATTATAGTGCGTGTAAAGTTGTAATAGTAAGTATCCCTATTGGAGCCAATTCCTCCTTCTTCATCCTCTCCGCTGTCTGCTGAAGAAGATGTGCTCATATCATCTGCTCCATCAACCTGTCCTTCAGCTGAACGCTTGCTGCTCCCAGTCCGCTTCTTCATAGAGAGTTCACCACTTCTGTAAAAGGGTATATCTTCCTCACCATATGATCGAACACCATAGAATGGAGTTAACCCAAAAAACATGTTAGATCGAGCACGGGCACTCCTCCTTGGGTATCTGCGTTTTGCTGAACCTGCTGAACCATCACTATCCTCCTCATGGTGCTTATCAACACTGCCTTCATCCTCTAAATTATTGTCCTCCCCATCATCAGCACACTGGTGGTCCATGAGGTGCTCTTCAGAATCATCCGGGTGGATGTGGCTGTCTGATTCAGAGCTCTCTGAACTTGCAGATGGGGAAAAAACCATAGCTCGAGATGACCTTCTTTGGGGGCCCTGATTGCTAGGGGTAACAGAAGTGTATGATTGTGTGTTAGGTGATATGTTGACTGCTTTAGTTCCGTTTGGATCCATTTTCTGAGACATTAAAGACAACCTTTCGGTGTGTTTCTTTCCCACTAGAGAAACTTCCTTACTTGACTTAGGGTGCACTTGTGGTGGTCGAATACTTCTCTCTGTCCCTGCTTTCAGTTGAATAGCATCCATGGCTGAAGTATGCTTTTTCTCAAAGCTAAATCTCTCTTTGGACTTTAATGGCTTCTCCACTTCCTTCTGATCAAATTTATTAACTTCCACAGTGCCAGACCCTGTGTTGCTGCTCAGTGCTGTGGCTTTATTGCTAATGTTGTGAGGTGGTGGAACCTGACCTTGTGTTTTGACACTGCTGCTTTTAGAGTTGCTGTTGAGCACTGCATTTCGGTTTTGATGAGTCTCTTTTCTTTCTTTTGAAACATCCCTGCTGACATTAATTTTGACTTTGGAGTGTTTTTCTTTGGTGCTAGAGGTCCCGTGACTACTAGTGATACCAGCACTTGCCTGGAAGCCACGCTTTATGTCTTCCTCTGCCAACTTGGCACCAGATGACCAGAGAGGTTTCATTGCTACCACTGCAGCTGGGCCGGACGCAAAGTCATGAAACTTCCTATTCCCACTTTTACTGTAAATTCGTTGCGGAGAGCCTGTCTTTACGGTGTCTTTTAATGCAGCCATTGATGTCATATTTCCTTCCTTGTTTGGATTAGCTTTGTCTTTTGGAAGCATGGCAAGTGGATGATTGGACATAAAAGTGGCTCCAGCTGGCAGGTCATTATCTTTTGTTGCTTGCTTCCCTTTCTCATTTTTTAAACCACCACTTGCTCTCTGATGTCCTGTCAATACTGCAGTTCCAAGAGGTGGAGATGCCTGACTTACACTAGCTGGTAGCGATGACTTCAAACTCTCACCATCAGACTGCTTTTTGGTTGCTTTTTTACTACCATCTACTCTTTCAGTGAAACCAAAACTGAGTCGACGCTGTGCTCCACTGTTTATTAAATTTGATTCTCGACTGAAAGATCTCTCTCCAGATGATGCCCTTCCTTTATCTGTGTCCCTGGTTACAGATTCTTTAGAGGTTGAAGACATGAAAGAGGCAGATGAATTGCCTGTTTGGCTAGATACTGTACCTCCCCATGGAGGGGAGGAAACCTTTTGCCTAGGTTGTTGAGCAGAGATGGAGGAAGTGCTGTGTCGACGAGATCCAATGCTTCGAAGACTAGAGCTCAGCAGAGGGTCTCCAACAGTCACAATCTCATGGCCTGTGTTATTAAAACCATCTATGAAGGGAAAAAATATTTCATTAACATTTTCAAAAGGTTTCATAAAATTAGAAGTAACACGAAATATAAGCATTTACAGTATATTACTCCTACCTGGTGAGGGAAGTGGTCTGGTTGAAGGAGAACGATGGCATGGTGGGAAGCTGGGGTGCCTGTTCCTAAAATAAACCCGTTGTGGTTTTGGTGTGGAAGGCACATTTGATGGTTTTGCGGTATCTATGGGTCCAGGCAAAGAGGTGTCCACTGCTAAAAGGTTAAGCAATGATCAGACTTTAAAATGGCAAAAAAATCTAAATAAGGACAATGAAACATGGTAACATGCTTACCTGAAACAGGTGGAGGACTATGGACAACTGTGTGGTTCTCCTCTTGAGCTGCTATGTTCTTATTCATAGTTTCACTCAAAGGAGGCCTACACACTAATATTCTACATTTATAAACACATCGCTTGCGGGCATCTAGAGTGCTCCAGTAGACCCTTGAGCATCTGTGTAAATGCATCATTTGGTCAATTAATTTTATTTCTATTTGTATTTATTAAAATGCAACAATACAATTTCAAAGACTTACTGGTATCCCACAGGAAATAGCTTCCTCTCACAGTCTGACAGTTCAGTTAACATACCAAGACAGTCAATGGTCATAGATCCTGTATAAAAAAAAAGTGACATTTAACTTTTCTGCAGTGTGATTTCTTTATCATAGACAAGCACACTGCAACAACATACTGACCTATCACCATGTGGATGTTATCTGGTTCAAGCCTATTAACAAATTTTCTTCTCAGACGGATTCCCTCAAAGTCCACAAGAACCCTCCGAGTTACTTCAAAATTAGACTCTGGCACCACCTTTAAAAAAAATGATTATACATTAATAATAATAATAATAATAATAATAATAATTCACAACAAATACGTAATTCTTGGTACACAACTTGCTTACTGATATATGCATGCATCACTCCTTACCTCGCCCTTTACAAGATCTCTGTGATGCTGACAGTATACCTTCTTGTCCTCTAAAAAGGCACACTGCTGCTGACGTGCACACATGAAATGGTAGTTGTTGGTACAGGAGGTCATACAACAACTCACAGTGGCTCCAGGTTTGTGACAATTCTCACATTGCTGAGAAAACAAAGCATTATGCAGTCTGTTTGTGGGCAAGGAAAGATGTATTGCCAATGGTCTTCTTATAAAATAACAAAAATAAGTAGATTAATGTATATTATTGGGATGAAAAAACACGACACATAGTGCGTACCAGCTGTTTGCCTCTGCTGACAGCCATATGGACATTTTTCAGAGCACCATCAATATCCTCATAAACCTCTGCTGACCACAGGGCACAGTTCACATGCGCCCACTCATTATGGCCAATATACAGCAGTCTCCCACAATCCTAAAGAACACATTACCAACCAATGTCTTACAAAACTGAAATCCAGTATAATTATAAATCCAAGTTTACATGCTAATGTATTCTTTTTGATGGGTGATTACTCACATTTGTTTTCTCATCTCCATAATTCAGACAAAGTGCACACTGTCTGTTGTCACCAACACCAGGAGGAGGGGGAATAACAGGGTTGTCTTCAAGGCTGTGGTCTAAACACAAAAGAAATGAGAATATTATAAGTAAACTCTTCTTACACATATTGTATCATACCAGTAGTTTTTAAACTATGAATAAGACTTTCTAACCATGGATAAGCATCGGTGGAGGAGGGGGTGGTGTGGGGGCCATCAGAGAGATAAGTTCTCCAGGGGCTTTAGGATGGGGAGCCGGGATGATCTTTTTCATGTGCACGGGCTGCCCAGCCTTGGCTATCTCCTCTCTCTCTTGGCACTGGGCATAGTTGTGATCCAAAGAAGGTGGCAGAACAGCATTGGGAAGCAGTCCACTACTGCAACGATATAACACTGCCTTGTTAGCCATGTCTTTGTTACACAACATGAGTACATGAATACCTAACATATTGAGACATTTGTGTGTATACAAATCTATTCAACCGTTTTTATTGAGATCATACAGAAAAAAAATTTGCTATTGTGGCATTTTACAATGAGGTTGAATTAGTTAATGTTACTGTTTTTATAATAAATAAACAAATAATTAATAATACATTTTTTACAGTATTTAACCATATTTGTTAAGGTTAAAGAAGTTGTTCGTTATTAGATCAAGTTAACTCACGGTAAATAAACTAAAATTAACAATCACACATTTGGATATTTAATAATGCATTAGTAAATGTTGAACTATGAATAACAAGTCATGTACTAGTATTGTTCATTCTTAGTTCAGTGAAGTAAATATCAAGTGTCAACATCCCACTCTCCCTCGTGAAGCCAATACGGCAGTAACTGAAACTACAATTCATCGACACGTCTTTGGGAGCTGGCTGTAGGATCTCCAGAGGTTCACTGACTGCAATGCTAAATTGGCCAATTTTACAGCTGATAAAAACATGTTTACAGCCTGGTACCTAAGATGGTTTTGGTGCATATAGCTAATATTACCCTTCATGACAATTGTGAGGGGGTGAATTTTTTAATAACAAATCTATTTCGTTTTTATTAAGTTATATTAAGTGTGCATAGTTAAGGGCGTGGTCACTTGAGTGACAGCTAGGTCTTGCTGGTCACTGCCACGTCACCTCAGCTGATTCCGGCTGATTTGCCGCTGAACTCGGCATATACATTGTATTTTTGTTTGTTTTATATGGCTTTACACAGTCAATTGCCTTTTGGAATTATTTTATTATTTAGGAATTATTAATATTCCTAAAATTATCAGATAATATGGCATGCTGTGTGCACTTAATTGTGCTCAAAAATCATTCAAGTTGCCTCCATTTCCCAGGTGAGAGAAATTATATACTTATACCATCTCTATTAATGTATTTGTTTTATTTAAGATCATTTATAATTTTCTTTAGAACGGTAATGCACTCTAGAATCTGAAAGATTGATTAGCTGTAGGCTCTAGAACAATCTGAAATGTTGCTATACAGTGTTATGCCTGGATTTCATAAATAGCCTTGCATTTACTAACACAGACTATATTTGAAGTATTCGAAAATAATTCATGTTTTCCTGCGGCAGAAAAACATCATAAGAACAATGCTTAGAGGCTCAATGTTTTACAACAGTGTTTTTAAATGACTAAACACTTTATTGATATAGTACACGACAAAGCACCTGTGGCCAGAACACAAACGAAAAGAAGTTTCAAAAAAGCAAATATTTAATTGGAAGCGTAATTGGAATTGGAACTGTCATTTTCAATCAATTCTATGCCTTATTCTATGCTGAATAAGAGCAAAAATATGTTTCATATAATAATCCTACTAACCCCAAACTTTCAGCATTAGTGTAGGTTTTACAAAAATGGAAGGAAAATATGCATAATAAAATCTAATGACCAAAAGAGTTTTAATTAAACAGACTAAAAGCTGAATAATAATTTTAAAAGGAAGGTATGAGCAGGGATGCAAAGATTAACAGATTTTTCTATTAACCGCACTTTAATTGGTCACGGTTAATTAATCGTAAAGGCTTCTTAACACCGCATTTCTGCTTGGAACAAAACTGCTGCAACTAAACAGTTATGCCAACTGTACACTAGTTTAAAGTTCCAAGCTAGTACACCGAGGCTAATACCCACACACACTGGATTAACTATGGCTGAGACTATTAACTAAGGGCTGTTCACATGTCGCGTGTTTTGTGGGAGCAATTTCATCATTTCTTTTCTTGTGCTCATATTGGGAGTGCCGTGCACGTGGCACACTTTCCAGGCACCCCTTGTTAAAAGAATGGTGCGAGCGCACCGTGAGTCACGTGACAAGAACTGACCGATCAGCTTCATACGTTGTATGGAATACAGACATTTCTACGCCAAAGAGAAAAAAAATACTAAATGAAAATACCAAACAAGCTCATAATATAGTTAATCTAAATGCCTTAGCCTTTGACTACATTTGTTCTCTTTAAAAGGTAAATGCTTAGCTAATATGATGCTTAGATTAACATTAAACAAATACTATTTTTATTCTTGTTTTATTTATTTATTCATTGTTCTGTTATTAATTTTCAGTGTAAAACTATTACTTCTGTTTAAATGCCAAAAACTTTTTTCACTTATTGTTAAGTCAAAAGAGAGAAATGGACTCGTTTGTCCAAAATGGATAACAATAACACTTTAAAATATAAGGAGTTTTCATGTGATTTTCTAAACTAGTATTGTTCTGAAATTAATCAGTGCATAATAATCATGGTAACAGTGAAACCATGATTATTCCTCAGGCTATAATCATACAACCAAAATTTCAAATCGTTGCATCCCTAGGTATGAACATTGTTTTCTTTCTTTAGGAGGCAATCTTCAAATGTCAGACTTGCATACACACACACACAAAAAACTTTGCACTGCTCTTAATAATTCATAGTAACAAATGAAGTATACAAACAAGCAAACCAAATGCCAACCACAAGACTTGTCAAAGCACCCCATGTGAAATGTGACACTGCCTGTCGACCTCAAACAATGGAACTAGACCATACAGGCTGCATTCCCTATGGAAAGGTGATATTTCTGCTCTACCAGAGAGCAAAGAATAGATAGATAGTCCGCGGTGAGTTTGCTCTCGATGCTCAAACACAACCTTGACTTATCCAACTGTTTACCTTTAAACAACGTATATTTCAAGAGTTCCCACTTAGACATGCTTAGCATTTATAGCAGGTTTGGCATGCTGTCCTGGGAGAGAACCCTGAGCTCGGAGATATTTAAGCCCAAGGCTCCCGCCCGGTCAAATAAGCATATCTGGAGAGCCGAGATCAGGTAGGTCTCGAGAGCTCCCCCTTGGAAGATGGGGGAAAAGGAGGAGATGGGGTGGAAGGGGGGATTCTTCCAAAACGAAGATATAGCAGTAGGGAGAAAACGATCCATTTATTGTAAACTAGGATCACTCTGATTGGATTATTACTGATTACAGATGAGCAGCCAGTCATGCTCAATCATATCACGTGCTCCTGTTGAAATTAGTTTATGAAACTTCACTTGTGTGAACATAGCACTGAAAAAAAAAAATCTTCTTTGATCAAATCAATTTTAAGGTTGAAATTAAAACAGCAAACTAACTAAAACAAAATATACACTCACTTGGAAGAAGCTTTGCTTGTCTCCCAAAATTTGGACTCCTTCACCTTGTACCATGGAAAAATCCGCTCCATTTGCTGTAACAAATAAAAGCGTCAAGTGTCATTAGACACAACGCAGGACTTCGAGACAATTCCTAATTGTCAGAACTGTGTGTCCACCAGCTTTTCCTCACCCGAATAAAAAAGGACTTGAGCATGCTATTGGCTTTCCTGCTCTCTAGCTGACCTCCATCTGAATTGAAGGCTGTCTGGATGATTTTCACAATGTCATCACTGAACTCCAGCTGAAAAAAAGGAACAGAAAATGACACCTGGGCTCTCACATGTGACCGTTGCCTGAACCCTGCTGAAGTGGAGGCTCAAAAGTCAGCAGATAATCTTTCGCAGAAGAATAAAAACATAAAAGCTACCTTTCTGATTTCACAAAGGAGATACCCAAAAACTTACCACAGATTTATAGCATCCAGAATCCATTTTCTTCTCCACAGACTCCAAATCGAGCGGCGAATCGTTTGGTGGAGAGACCTCCGTTAACACAGGGGGATCAGGGCCCTCTGGGGAACGTCGTGAGGGAAGGCTCTCTTCGGTCTCTGGGTTGAGCTCAGGTGGCTTCATAACAGCCTGAAACAATTGGCGATGTTAAGGTATTTAGTGGAAATAAAGCTGTGGGGAACTGAGACTGGAGATGGTAACTCACCTGTCTATAGCGGAGCAGGTGTGTGGATGTGCGGGAGTTGAACAAGGCGGTGAGAACTTGCCGCATGGACCTCTGAATTTCTTTCTCTAACACAGTGCGCCACTCAGCAGGATGGGACTCAGTGCAGTTTGTGCAAGTGTAGACCACATTCTCAGGCAGGTTAGACATGAGCTCACACATGTCATCTACATATAAAAAAAGAAAAGATTGCTATTATAACATAGCATCAACAACACTAGAATGTTACCATATGCACTTTACAATTAATGGCCCAGTTAGAACTTATCACACCTTAAGGATAGTTCACAAAAAAATCTAATTCTGTCTTCATTTACTCTCCTTTCACTTATTCCAAATCTGTTTGAGTTTCTTTCTTCTGTTGAACACAAATGAAGATATTCTGAAGAATGTTGGAAAGAAGCAACCATTGACTTCCATAATAGGCACAAAAAAATACTGGATGGATGGATGTCAATGGCTGCTGGTTTCCAGCATGCTTCAGAAAATCTTCAATTGTGATGACAAAATCATTAAAAAAATTAGAACCACTTGTGTCAGAGTAAATTGTCATTTTTGGGTGAACTTGTTAACTAAAGGCCTGCACTACTGTTTTAAAGAAGTATTTTCAAGTCTGCATCAGTGTTAATTTCATTGACAAAAAAAATTTCTGCATAACATACACAATTTATACACACACACACACACATATATATGTGTATATATATATATGTATATATATATATATGTATATGTATATATATATATATATATATATATATATATATATATATATATATATGTATGTATATATGTATATATATATATGTATATGTATGTATATATATATATATATGTATATATATATATATGTATATATATATATATATATATATATATATATATATATATATATATATATATGTATATATATATATATATATATATATATATATATATGTATATATATATATATATATATATATATATATATATATATATGTATATATATATATATATATATATATATATATATATATATATATATATATATATATATATATATATATATTGATCTGAGAAAGAAGTCGGCCCCGAAGTGAAAAAGAAAAACTACTTTTTTCAGGACGTCATTCATCGATGTTATTATTTCTTACATCTGTCGGGATGTAATGATACTGTTGTGCCATAATGTGCGCTTATCAGGGAGTCGCATTTAACATGCGAGATAACAAAACTGCCTTAAAGTGAAGCCCGTTTTTATTTCTTATGTACATTTTCGCTTTAGAATTCCTCTTTCAGAGTAAACAGAGCCATGGTACATTTTAGTGCACATTTACAAGATAACACATTATTATTTACCAGTCATATGGCATTACCCTCCTTATTTAATCAGTGCTATAGCTGAGCACCTCATTTCACCAAAACTACAGTAAAAAATAAATAAAGCAGTACTTAGAGAAATGTTTTCTATTTTGACATATTTTACAGCAATTATTCCTGTCATGGCAAAGCTGAATTTTTAGCAGCCACTGCTCCATTTTTCAGTGTCACGTGATCTCTAAGAAACCATACTCATTTGCTGAATTTGGGCCCCAAGAACAGTCTCTTTCTTTAGATTTTAATGGATTTATTTAAAAAGTAACATTAGGCAAAATCATAAATCCCTTTATTTGTCAGTTTTATACTGCTTGACTGAATAATATATAGAGAGAGCATATTTGTTGGAACAGTGCTGTAATCCAAATAAACCATTTTTTTAAGTTAAATGTAATTGTGCCTTGTTATGGCACTTGACACATAAGAGATGCAAAACAATTTGATAATTCACCTGTTAAGCTTTCACATTTGGCATGGATCCAGCGGTCACACTTTTTGCACTTCATCATTTTGCTGTCACAGTCATCATCATCATAGCCCTTATTACAAAGTGGGCAGAAGTTGCCTGGGAGGGGGAAAAACATTTATTCAATTCAATTCAATTCAATTCACCTTTATTTGTATAGCGCTTTTACAATGTAGATTGTGTCAAAGCAGCTTCACATAAAAGGTCATAGTAAATTGGAACAGTGTAGTTTTTATTACATTGTTTAATGACAAGGCATACAATAAACATTCAAGATGAATAGAACTGACCTTTAGTTAAACGTTTGGCACAGTCATGACACAACGAGAAATCATGTGACCACTGGGCATCCCAGGCCTTCCCTGGTTTGGTGGCTCCACAACTCTTACAGCGCACACACTTGGTGCAAACCTGTGGCAGAAGAAAAAATAATTATGGGAGAACGCTGCCACAGATGTTACAGACATCTAAAATTTAGAGCATTCAAGTACCCAGACTCTCTTCTTCTTGGTGGGTCTGGTAGGATGGTTGGGTTCCAGGCACTCAGGGTGATAGCTGTTTCGGCACTTGTCACACTCCAGTAACTGCTAAATGATGATGGAAAAAAATAACATTTATAATTTTGTTTCCATCTTGGTACTAAGCATTTGTCATTTCTGAAGGGCTTTTAGAAAGAAATAAGCTAAAACTTGGAAGTTGCTAAGTAGGTTTTTAAATAAACAAAAGAAAACGATAATTCCAGATTGCTGACAAGAATTTGCCTTTCGTACGGTGTTATTTTTCTCTAGCACATCACAAAGGAGGACATTCATAATTCTTGATCCAAGCCAACTTATGCTTTGAATATTACTCTTTTCTATTTATCTTTAAATTATTAAGGCAGAATGCGTCACATCCTTTTGGATGTGGTCACGGCTTAGCCAAATCATCATGTGAAATACAACTTTAGGAATAATTACGTAATCTCTCCCATGAAAAAACTGCTTACTGCAGAGGTCTAAAAATTCCATTAAATCTGGTGGTTTTAAAAACTTTCCCCTCTCCATTCCAACACTGTCTTCTTTTACAATCAATTATGTATGTCTTTTTTGGAAGTATTTTACTACTCTTATGTTCTCTAAAATACTAAATCAGTGTCTATGACAGCCTTGAACACTTAAGTTTTAAAATGTGAAAATACCTGCTATGGAGTTCCTTGTCTAGAAATGCATCTATTAGTCTAAATTTCTTTAAAAATAAATAAATAAAAAATAGACGTTTTGAGAAGTTCAGATGGATAATCCTCTTAGTCCCCTCTAAATTTTTTCTAAAATGAGCATTTTTCTCAGTCTCATGAGTTTATTTTCAGTTGTTTCACTTTAAAATGCAATGAAAAGAACCAATTCAACACCCTAATGCCGAGTTCAGACTGCAAGATTTTCAAAGTAGTCTTGTCACAGATGTTCACACTGCATGACTATCTGGGGTAGCGTTTTGTCGCTGCTTTGTTTACACTGTAAGATGGATCGGCGAAGGGGTTTCACACTGCATGACTTTACAATAAGAAGAATCGCCAACAACTTTGTCTCGTTCCGCAAACTACGTCTCTCACGTAGGCCACTTAAGTTTATCTTTTGTAATAAACTACATAATGAGAAAGTAGCTTTTAGTGGGGTAGAAAATGTCCTTATTTTGCTCACCTGGCTTTTGAAGGGAATTAGCAATTTCTCTTAAACATTTCTTTCTTTTTCGACCTGGTTGTGGTATTTCTCAGATGACACATCAAACAGACATGGGTCCACCTGCCAACTTTCCACTAGTTTTTCGTCCATTTCTTGGGTCCAATTAGACTGAAAAGAAGCCCGGAACTTCTCCCCCAACCTCCCGCTGGCCTACAGATACCTACACTAGTAGATGCTGCTCTCTCATTGGTTGAAAATCATTATTTTCAATCAGAACACATTTCACACAGAATGATTTTGAATCGCTGACAGCTCCAGATGTTTAGCATGCCAGTCAAAATTGGGGCTAAAATCATGTAGTCTGAACTCGGCATAAATGTAAATAACTGTACCTACACAGGGGAGCCTGAGAAAAACGCTTGTTTTAGAGGAAACTTTCAGATGGCTCTTGGAGTCTTTTACATCAGAATTCTTCATATATCTTACTTTGGTTTTCTGATATTTCCGCCCACAGACATGGCAAAAGCGGCATCGGCGGCAACACCAGTTTTCCCACTGTTCGTCATGAGGCCGCTCTGCCTCCCCCAAGCAGAAGAGATGGAAGGGTTCACAGCACACCTGGCAGAAAACAAACTAAACACAACACGGCATAAGAACACATCCCATCATTTTTGTGCCTTCAATTCTTCTCCTTCAACAAAAGATGACCCACCTCTACATTACCGCTGCTGGCACAAAGAAAGCACACCACCCGTGGGGTGATTGGCACAGAGGTGAGAATGCTGAGCCCACCCATCTCCCACACATTCTCAATGTCATAGTCCTCCTTGAAATCCACTCTGATTCGATGCACTCCATCGTAGGGCGCTTTCTGCTTGGCGGTGCCCCCAGTCGAAGGAGTGCTCTGGGAGTTTAAAGTACTGCTGTCAGGTTTGGGTAGCTGTTTCTCCTGTAAACAATGATATTTACATTACACATATTGCAGAGCATTTTGCAGATGCTTTTATCTAAAGTGACTGGCAATGTATTCAAGGTACATTGGATCAGTATGTGCATCCACCGGGAATTAAACCAGCGGCATCACTTGTGCTTTGAGTCACGGAAATATCAGCATCACTAAGAATATCAACCCCTATTTGGAATCAATATACAACACTAGTGCTTATAAACAAAATTTATGACAACAATAATCAAGTGGCTGCGAAATCTGCTTACCTTTTCTTTTGGTTTAGGCTTGAGTGGTTGAACGCATCGAGTGGTCTGTTTCTTAAGCTTTGCTTCAGGTGCTAAAATATGACATGACCATAAAACAAAAGAATTAATGGCATGTTAAAGTCAGGGGTGTCCAATTCTGCTTCTGGAAGACCATCTTCCTTCGGACACACCAGCCTGGAACTAGAGCTAAACCAAAGAGCAGAAAGGTGGTCTTCTAGGAGCCTAAATGTAAATGTTTACAAGAATAAATATCTTTACCTGTGTCTGTGGCAGAGCTGGGTTGACTTTGTTGTTGAGATTTCTTCTTGGGCTCAGTGGACTGGGACTTTGTAAGACCTTCCTTTTTTGCTGGCATTTGGCATGGCTGCTGCAAGGATTGCTGGGACTGTGCTGGTGGGGAGGATGGGGCAGCATGGAGGGAGGTTGGTGAAGAACTGGGTTGCTGCTTCCGTTCCTTTTTACAAGCTGAGCTCAAAGAAGTCAGTGAATGCTTGTGGTCGTCAGGAGGACTAGAGAGGAGAGGGTCCTTTGGGGAGGAAGCTGGTGAGGATGGTGATGAAGGTTGTGTCTGCTTTTGTTTGTCATCTCCCTGTGCTGGTGGCGGAGTTTCACTTTTCTTACGGGGAGGTTCATCCTTTGGAGGGACCGGCTTGGGGCTTGCTTCAGAACACTGGGATTTGTGGTGCAATTCCTTTTTTTCAGACAATTTATTCCTCCTCCTGTCTTTTTTACCTGTAGTTGACAGAAACAAACAATAATTTGAAATTTAAGTGCATCTCTGATTTATAAACAAAGCATTTTTAGGAAACTGACCTTTTGCTTGCTTCTGAAGAAACTTTGATGGCATCCACTGCAAGTTCTGACACTTCCGTACTCTGTGATGACACAAGCAAAAAAGGTTTCAGGGCGATTACACTTTTAAGATATAAGAATTCTGAAACCCACAATAAAAAAAAGATTGAGCTTACTTGCAACATTGTTTTTTAATATTGCGTCCCCCAAATTTCGGCTTATCCAGGCAGTTGGTGCACACCCCACAGTCATTTGGGACTTGGCAGCCTGGACACTGCCCGCAGCGTCGAGAGCGCCGGCCCTTTCTGGGTGGGGCCTCATGGACTGTCTTCTGCCTTGTTACTGGCTTAATAGGAGGCGTGGGTGGCTCCGCCTCCTCTGATCCCGCCACTGATGATTTGTCTATTCAAGAACATCATTAAAAACTACTTCATAACAACAATACTTTTGTAAACAATATCAAACTAGTTTCTAAGATCTTTTCTTACCATCATTTCCCATGGAAGACAAGATCTTTTCTCTCTCCTCCCATGGCAAGGCACTAAGGGTAGGCATATCATCTGGGAACACGGCGCGGTTGCGACCCAGAGCTACAGCTGCACGACGACACACATGCTTAATTCGTGGACCACGGACTGAAGTCTCAGAGGAGTCACTTTCTTGTCCCTGCACAAGACAAATAAAAATTAACTTTGCTGCATTTAGAAACCTGGAAATGCAAGATAACAACAAAGCAAAAGGTGACAACAAAAGAGAGGACATACCGGTAATTTGGGTTGATCACCAGGTTGTAACTCTCGCTTCTCTATCTTATTGAGCTGGGCTTTAGCTTTTTTCAGCAGTCTTACAACACGTCTGTCTGTAACAGGCTGTTTCTCAGCACGATCTAATATGGAGTCTATGGATGTGGTTGTGGGGGGTTTCCCCATCTGACCTGCTTGGGTAAGAGCACTCAATTTCTCTTTGTCCTTTTCCCTCTCTACTCCCTCTGATTCAGAACTCTTCTCTGAAGGTCTGCCTTTTTTAGTCAGCCGACCCTTGGATGACAACGACCCAACAGGCTGAACTGCTGCAGAGTCACTTGGAGAGGCCTCTGCACAGTCAACTGTGACTGACTTTTTTCGGCCAGGTGTCCTTTTTTGGGTGAGCGATTCCTCAATGGCCTCTAAACCAAAGAAACTTGATGTAGAACTGGGGGAAGCTTCTGATGGAAGGCTTTTCCCTCTTTTATCCCAATCTCTTCTTCCATCTCTTTTGTTTTCCTTTTCACGTTCCCTGCTCTTTTCCATCTCCCGGTCCTTTTCCTTTGTACCTGTGTCTCTGGTAGCAGAGACACTGCGTTCCCTTCCTGCTTTTCCAGTACCCCCACCTGATGCTTGAGGACTTGGTGTAAAAAGAGGGAAGAGCTGAGAAGATGAAGCAGAATTCCCACTCACACTGAGAGCCCCTGCTGCTCGCCGCCCATCTGAAACTCCATGGCTTGTAAGACCAATGGAGCCTGAGGGGAAGCCACTGAAAGATGCTTGAGTTAAGGCACTGGCAGCAAGTGGACTGACTGCAACTCCAGGTAATGGACTGGAATTTCCAGTTACATTTATGGGGACAGAACTGCTAATAATCGATTGTTCAGAAGACTTCCCAATTGGAACGCCTGACTGACTGCTCCTGGTAATCATAGAGTGTGAAGGTGACCGGGGTTGTCCACGAGAATACCTTGACCCCTTTTTCTTTTTGTTTGATGTTGGTGAGACTTGTAGAGGAGACAGAGAGCCAGGGCTACTCCCTGAGGAGGATGGGAGGGTTACTGACTCAAAGATGCGTGAATGAGCTGGACTTGGAGTGAAGAAAGGAGGGCGTAGTAGAGGGGTGCGCTTTTGGAGTGGTGTTTCAAACCGTGATGAGGAATGCTGGTGGTGATTGTGGTGAGGATGATGATGCAGGGGGGAGAAAAGTCTGGTACCCGTCCCAGCTGCACTACCAGGTGCTGGGAAGCCTCCTGAAGTGACACCACCTCCACCTGTCCCTGGAGGCAGGAGTCCCACATCCTCAGCAGTCAGTGGAGGAGGTCGAAAGTTGTCAAAAGTGGGTTTGCGGATAAGACCCTCTTTTGCATACTTGGCAGAGGAGAAGTACTTATTTTCAGCACATGACAAAGATGTCCAGCGGAAAGTAGGCTCTCGTAGTATCGAGCGACGTTTGTCATGAGAACTGGAGAGGATTGAAGGAGTAGGCAGAAAAGGGGCAATGGAGTGTGACATCATCCAAGGTGAATGGGAGTGATGTTCAGCTGCATTGGATGAAGCTGTCTGAGGAGGCTGAGGAGGGCTAAGAAGAGGAGGTGGTGGTGGGGAAGATGACGATGATGCAGTGGAAGAGGCTTGTTGAGATCCAGCTTGTGAAACTCCTGTGGCTGGGCTGATAATGGTCTGTTTCCTTCCAATAATTAGGTTGCCCCTACCACGTGCTACTACAGCACCTCGTCTATGACTCTGACCTCTGCGACCCCGTCTGCTGTGCTCCAAAACTATATGGTCTGGCTCTGGCTCGGATGTTGGTGATGGTGGGTGAGAGGCATGGTGCATACTGGCCTCCGTCTCTCCTTGAGAGGCAGGGGAATGATCAGCCTCTTCTGAGAGGGCTTGCGTACCCTCAGAGGCTTGGGAATCACAGGAGGAATCATCAAGACTAGGGCTAGTAGAGCGAGATGACTCACCAGAAGAGAGCTGAGAGGAATGCTGCGAAACAGCACTGGAGCCACAGGATGCCGCACTGCTACTGAAGCGTCCATTGCTAGTGCTATTGTTGCAGCTGCTATTAAGTAGACTAGCTGCAATGGCAGTAGTGCTGCCAGTTGCGACAGGAGGTGGTGGAGGAGGGAGAGACTCAATCGCAGACCCTGACCCGGGTGTGGCAGTGGTTCCACTTGTAGAAGGAGCTGTGGAAACGAGAGCTGGGGAGGATGATGTTGCAGGTTGAGGTGCTGGGGCAGACAGTGCTGATTCTAATCGAGCAATTTTCATGTGTGGTGGTGGAGTGCTGAAACTGCCCTCATCTTCGATAAATCGCTTTGGAGTCTTGATAATGCGCAAGGACACTGTGCTCACAACAGGCATGATAAACTGTCTAATGTTTGTTAATTGTGTTCGCCTCCTGTGCTTCCCAGCCTCAAGACCCGCTTTTCCTTGGGTGCCAACAGAATCTTTTTCCAAAAGTTTTTTCTTCTGGGCCCCCTTTTTGGCCCTCTGTAGTAGCTGCTTTGCAATTGTGGCATCAGTGCGTTTAGAGGGAGGGACAACCCGCACAGGTTTGATATGGCGAGGGCTCTGACGTAACCCTAAAGGTCTGCCAACTTTAGTTGGGGTCAATGGGTCAGCTGCTGTAGGGGAGTCTTGGGAATCTGAGAGAGTGTGTTCACCAGCAGGATGAGAAGCCCTGAGCTCGTGTGGAGTGCGAGCACCCAAATCTTGTGACCGACGAACCCTAAAGGCCTTTTTCTTAGCAGTTCCAGGTGCTGTTGTGGATGTCTCCTGGGCCATGGATGCTTTTGCAGCTTGAGCAGCAGCAGCAGCCTCAGCTTTGAGGCGCTCTGCAGAAGGTGGTCTGCCTCGCTTCCGTCTTGGCTTACCAGGAACAGGGACTGTTTTCCTCACAATGGCCTTCAGCTTAGACTTCAGTGGACTCAGTTTGACTTCCCGCAGTCTTTTCAGTTTGGTCACCTTGGACTCCCGGCTGACTTTGTGAAGCTTAGCCTCAGATCCCTGATGGTGCCCAGACCCAAGTGAAGTTTGCTTTTTCTCCTTGTTTTCATCCTCCACACCTTCCTTGCTGTGTACAGGACTGGAGCTGCACTCCTGTGTGACCTCCCTACCCTCTTCAGGCAGCGCATGGCCGCTGTGTTGCCAGGTCCTCTGGCTGACAGAAGCAGGAGGGCGACCTCTTTTTTTTTCTCTAGTGCCAGGAGGCCTCCCTGGTTGTCGCTTTAACTTCTCTGTAGGTGATGTGGCAACAGGCAAAGGGGCCGTTTCAGTATCAGTGCCAACCCTCTGCACAGCCGGAGTCCTAGGAGGACGTCCTCTGGGCTTCTTGTCTGGTGTGATAGAACCTGACAGATAGAGAAAGCACTCCATTAACAAACTCTACATTTCTTCCCAGTTAACCAAATAAGGGCCTCTTTAAAATTATAACAAAGATTTAGAGAATTTTTTTTACCTATTGACGTTCTTCCAGGGCTATGTAGTCTTCTGTTGTCACTAACTGTGGTAAAGCCTCCAAATTCCTCCTAAAAATAAGAAAAATTATGAAATTAACCAAATGACCCCTGGTTCGGTGTCAATTTTTTATTCAACCCACAGATATTTGGTTTGTTCAAACTCTAAATTATCCTCAAAAGTAAACTGCTCTAAAGAACAATTTAATTCTGCTACAATCTCAACTCATGAGAGAGAAAAAAAAACATAAGACCACTCATTATGTTAACAATTCACATGCTAAAGCCATCTTACTGGCATCACTAGGGTCAAGTCTTGAGGGGGAAAAACTGCCTGTCCATATTAAATATACAAATGAAACTGAGATGGCAATACGCCACAATCTTGTTAATTTTAATTATTTTTATAAAAATATCAAATTTTCATACCTTCTACTTTGGTGTGCATAATTTATTTATTCGTTCACCACCATCTGTTCAAAACAAATAGTGTAACATGACCCTTATAATAAAAATGCAATAATGCACTATTTGAACCCGTCATAACAAAAAAAACATATCACATATCCACATATCTATATACATTAGCTTTACAGCAACTTGTCAGGTTTCCCAAAACATCAGCCATTCAATTTCTCAAAAGTAGCAAACCAACTTATGTGCACTTCCCACAAGTAGAGAAAGTAACAAACGCATCTGTGATCACCTCCTACTAAGATGACCAGTTCTGCCAATTCCACTCAGGTATCCTTAGCAGATGCTGTCGCTAGGCTGCATGACATCACTGCTGATCTCACTGTCAGGACATCTGTTGCAATGGCCGTATCACCTGACAACTGCTCCACCTCCGTCACTCAAACAGGCTAAGCTTTGCAGACGTCCTATGATAGGATTTTATAAAGCTCCAGGCTTTTATGATAGCCCTGTGCTTATCTCACACCTGACATGAGGGATACAGGGAGGAATGCTGATTACATGGCCCATTTGGGCTCTTGCCTTCCTGATCTAATTCTGTCACAACATTTTAGGTAAGCCATAATTCCAAATCCATTTCTGAGTCAACTTAAATGCTCCATATCCTTTCAAGTCAGCCACATTTCCCACATTTATCAGATTTTTCAACAGGCTTACAGTGCAGATGATTACTGTAATTACTGTCTGCTCTGCAGCTGGGCGCACTGTGTTTTATGTTGTGATAAAAATGTCTCAGTCATTGAAGTGTCCTTGGTGTGAATTAAGTTGTACTCACAAGGACACACACTGAGAGAAGGCATACTCTAATCGTCTGTGTGCATGTGTAGAGGCCAGTTCCGCGGAGCATTTAAAAGGATTTTATGGGTCTAACTGGAACATGGAGCGTATCAAAAGGAATTCCCTTTTACTATGACTTCTGAAATTGAGATGTGCAAAAGGACATCTTCAATTTTAAATAAGCAGTCAGTCTTAAAAGCAAATGCTCAAGCAAAAATGAACATTCTGTCATCATTTATTAACCCTTTACTTGATTCAAAATTTGAGTTTCTTTCTATTAAACACAATAGAAGATGCTTTGAAAACCTGTTACAATTGACTTACATAGTATTTGCTTCTACTACTGTGGAAGTCAATAAGTGCGTCCCAAATCGCATACTTTTCCTCATAAGGCCCAAGGTGTTTTTTTGCATGCATTTTTATTTCTCTTTGCTATTTGGGCTTATTGGAACCTAATTAGAGTAAAATCTAAATATCATCTTTTGATATAATGTACTTTTAGAGAAAAATAATGTGCATATATCAGGACTCGTGGTCCGAATTTACATGAAACAGTTTTCCTGAATTGTTTTTAATGCATAATTAACATAGACTTTTTTTTTTTACTTGCTTTGATTATCAGAGAGAAAAAAAAAATTTTTTTTCCCGTTTTGGCAGTTAAAATAGTGTTTGGGACATTTCATATGCTGCAAAACAGTTGCAAGATGACACTGTATGTCTGTAACAAAATATAAAACATTCAAACTATTTTAAATAGCCACTTAAGAGCTAAAATGTGCTGTCCACATACGTGGACATTCAAGCCCTAGGAGGTTATGCACTATTCTATGCCATTTTGTAGTATAAATAGTGCAAGTAGTGCATTCACACTGAAAACTCTAAAAAGAATGAGGGCACTTTAAATACCTGGATGATGCACTTATTCAACCATTAAAAAGAAGTGTGGAACGTTGGACACTTCACATACTCAACAGCCGCTGCTTTGCTCACGTAGCGGAGGGGGTGGAGCTTTCGGTTGCTCATGTTGGATTATTTATTTTGAATTCCCCCATGACAGTGATTATACCGCCTCCCGGTGGTGAATGTGGTTAAACTCATGGCAGGTTTTCTTTGATAGTTTGGCCTTTTATTTCACTAATTTGGCAACCGTAAAATGTCATCAGGGAAACAGTTTGAATTTCCGCTTAGTAAATAAAACATTAGTGTTCCATTTGGGACAACACTACATACATATGCTATGCTGTTGATTGTGTAAGTATATAGGTACATAGTGCACAAGTGCATAGTGTAGCATTTGGCAGACCCCCTAGTTTTTGTGATTCCCTGAAAAAAATAAATAAATAAAATTTGCAAATTTTTGCGATTATGCTAAATTCTTAATTAAACTATAAAAAAATAATAATCTCATAAAACATCTAACTCCAAACTGTATAATCAAATTATATTTATTTCAGTTTGTAATGAATAGTTTTACATGACTTATAGAGGTTGCATAAGCAGCACATGTGATGTATTTGAGTGTCTCTCGAAAAATGACATCTCAACTGTGCCCTCACAATCCTTACATTACATGGAGGGGGAGGGGGGGGGGGGGGTTGTTTTGCAGCCTGTGCAGTAAGCAGACGCAGACGAAGCGTGAGTGATTTACATGTGAAGTCAATGCAAAGATGCGATTAGACAGCCTATGGCACAAATTGGGCGTTTTGTGCGCTTGACACGCTTTAGACTGCAAAAGAATGTGGTGCTGGTAGCAAACATCTAACAAACGGAGCAATGGAACAGAAAGAAAAGCAAGCAGCTTACAATGACTACGTTTACATGGACACCAATAATTCGATTTTAATGCAATTAAAACAATACTCTGATTAAGAGTCTACCATGTAAACAGCGATTTTTGATTAATTTAATCAGATTAAGGTCATAATCGAACTAAACAGAAATCGAATTAAGACATGTGTAGTATACCGATTTTAGTCGCATTATTGAAGTGCAATACAGACATGTGAACACCTTAATCAAACTATTACAATCATGTAGGGCTTTTCGCCGTGTTTTGCGACAGGATAGTAAACACACACACACACTCTTTGCACCAACCGAGTCAGTGCAAACCACAGACACCTGCATTGTGAAATGCGGAGGCTTTTTCTTCCATTCAGCATGCGGTATGAACCTCCATTAAAAAAATTAAAAGTCTTCCAGCAGTTCATAGTTGCATCCAATATCTCGTTTGTCACGGGAGGCATGCCCAAATAAAAGTGCCAAACCACAGTTAAAGTCAACAAATTAATAATGAAACACCCGAAATTACATGAAACTCCGGAGGAAATGCGGATAGCGCGGTGACGCAATGACGTTAATTGAATTATGTGCTAAAACATGTCAAACGGGATCATAAAAGAAACATTCAAAAAGCAACTCATGTAAACGCCTTAATCTTATTATTGTCTTAATTAGATTAGGGCAAATAATTTGATTACTGATGTCCATGTAAACGTAGTCAAAGATAGAGATTGGTTTAAGTATGACAGCTGTGGATGTGACTGAATTGAAGGCAATTGTTTGTGCTATGGTATTATGATTTGTAAATAATTTTGTTTAACTCTTTCCCTGCAGTTAATGAGAAAACGCTTCCCTGCCATTGACGAGTTTTACAACAATCCGTATTTTAGGTGTATTACGGTAAGGGAATCCCTAACACATGTCCTGAGTGAGGTACATGACGTCAGATGCTCCAGGGAATGAAATCTGTGAGAAAGTAAGATCATGGATAGAAATAAGAGTTAAACAACCTTCCATTGGTGTAATCCCTACTGTTTTAGATCTTGCTTTGACAAGAGACCAAAATAAAGAAGCTTTATTTTTATGATTCGTGTTGTCATTATGCCAGATTGTACACCTAATATGGTAAATAAGATAAATTATTTTATATTATATATATATATTTTTTTTTTTTTATATCTCAAAATTGTCTGCAAATTTGTGGGAATTACCACCTCTGGTAAACCATATGCGGTAACAAAATCGGTGTATTTGTTTAATATCAGTGTAGTTTTCTTTTTTTTTTTTAAATCAATGATCCTCACTGCCTGATGGATATACAATATAAAGAGGGTCTCAGAACGTACAGAAGTTTCTGCCCTCGTCTGCTTATCCTGATGGGCGCTTGTGTGTAAACAGCTTTTCATCTCGTTTTATGCTTGAACAACTAAATGAATGCTGAAGTTTATTTAACTGATTGTATTTTAATTACATTACAACATCGATGCTGAAAAAGGAACTGTATAAAATGGGAAAAAAACGTCACATTAACTGTTCACCGTAAGTTTATCGGCATGGGAAGAAACATTAGTTGTGCATATACCTATTAAACCTGATGATTCACGAGGAATAACGTTTTATAAACGAAATAAGAACATGTGACAGCACAAAAGACATCTGTCTGCGTGCGCTAGTGGTCTGAATCTAATGATTTTACACATAACTAAAAGTAAAAACTACAAAAACCTTAACTAATAAGAATACTAATAACAAGTGCACTTTCTGAAAAATAAAACCTTAACCTATCAATCATCAGAAAAGTGATCAAGTGATGTTAAGTGTATCCTGTTTAAACCGATTTACACGCCCATTTGCCTACATACTGCTAAATGTTCCTACTGCTACAACAATTACAGTGTATATGGGTCTTCATTGAATTGAACAAGCACTGACAACATTTCACTATGCACCAGCTCCTACCTCTCAAAAGATGATTAATGTCCGCAAGTTCCTTAAACAGCCTATTGTGTTGATTTTTGAGCCTTAGGGGGCGTTTCATTTCGTATTCTTTATTTATAGCAGCATGTGGGGCTGCAGCTAAATTCCCTTCGGTCCAGTTTGTAGAACAGATGCCGCCGGAGACTGCACACATACAAGTCCAATCTCACTAACAAATCCCCATTCAGCTTTAATTTCAACATATGGTGACAAATTTCTAACGGGAAGCAGCCCAAAATTAAATAAGAGTCTGTTATCAGATGATCAGTGTTAACGGATCACCTCAATTGGGCATTTTTCATATCCAATCATCAACCAGTCAACATCATAAAGAAAATGAGGACCAGGAACATAGTTCTCAAGAAATAATGTTTACAATTAGCATGTATGGATAGTGTTTCCCAGTGATGGGTTGCAGCTGGAAGGGCATCCGCTGTATAAAACATATGGTGGATAAATTAGTGGTTCATTCCGCTGTGGCGACCCCAGATTAATAAAGGGACTAAGCCAAAAAAAAGATAATGAATGAACGAATGTATGGATAGTGAATTTGTTTTCTGGCTATGTCATGGCAAAAACAGGCCATTTATAAACATTTTAAAAATATCACTATAATAAAAAAGGTTCGTCACAATAACAAGACAAAGGTAACAATATAAAATACACTACCTGATAAAAGTCTTGTCTCCAAGTTTTAGGAACTTCTAATAATAACTTGACTTCTAGTTGATCATTTGGTATTAGAAGTGGCTTATATGAAAGGCAAAGGCCTCTAGATTACGCTTATTTTACCAAAATAAAAGATGATCATGCCCTGATTTTTAATGATTTAATTAGGACAGTAAGGTCTGACTTTGCTTAGACAAAAGTCTTGTCACTTAATAGAAATAATGTACAGAATATAAAGTCATGGTGCAGTGGAAAAAGAATTAATATTGTGTATGACTCCCAAGAGCTTGGAGGACTGCATCCATACATCTCTGCAGTGACTCAAATAACTTATGAATAAAGTCATCTGGAATGGCAAAGAAAGCCTTCTCGCAGGACTCCCAGAGTTCATCAAGATTCTTTGGATTAGTCTTCAATCCCTTCTCCCTTATCTTACCCCAAACATGCTCAATGTTCCATTTTGGTGAGTGGGCTGGCCAATCCTGGAGCATCTTGACCTTCTTTGCTTTCAGGAACTTTGATGTGGAGGCTGAAGCATGAGAAGGAGCGCTATCCTGCTGAAGAATTTGCCCTCTCCTGTGGTTTGTAATGTAATGGGCAGCACAAATGTCTTCATACCTCAGGCTGTTGATGTTGCCATCCGATCTGCAGATCTCTTGCACGCCCCCATACTGAATGTAACCCCAAACCATGATTTTTCCTTCACCAAACTTGACTGAAATCTGTGAGAATCTTGGGTCTATGTGGGTTCCAATAGGTCTTCTGCAGTATTTGTGCTGATTGGGATGCAGTTCAACAGATGATTCATCTGAAAAAGCGACCTTCTGCCACTTTTCCAAATGATCAACTAGAAGTCATGTAATAAAAGTTTTTTTTACCCAGATATTTAAAAAGAAGATATTTTAGAGCAGTAATCACGATACTGTGATACGTTCCGCTTTTATTTATTTTATTTTATTTTTTGAATGTAGCTTTTTTCTGCTTTTGGATGTAGGCTCCCAGAGCTACGATGATTTCATTGCAGCTCTACTGTTGAGCCGAAGGTGATAGAGTACTAGAGAGCTGTGAGCAGTGGAGCTCAAAGTCAGTGTGACACCATGAGTAGCTCTCAATGACAGCACGACTCTGCCTCAGGCACTCAAAAGCACACACACACACACTCCCTCCTCCACCTTGTGTGCGAGGCTCACTGCAAGATGTAAACAACATCCTCTAGACAAGAGGAGAGGGAGGAGGGACGGAGGAATGCAGGGCAGGAGAAACAGGGCACCACAGAGCATCATTCTGACCATATAGCGAAGCGAAGATGCGGCGTGATAAAAAGGATCAGTGGCTGACAAGCACACATGAAAAGCTAATCTAAACAACTCACCCACGCAATACAAGTTCTGACTATCCACTTCGGCTGCTCAATCAACACCCACGGCTGAGACCGAAGGGGTGGTGGTGGTGGAGGGTGAGCGTCGAAACTGGGCTTGAGAAAGTGTCACTCGGCTCGGCCAAAGCACCCGAGCACCTGCTGCCAGAGCAGGATGGGGGGAGGAGAGATAGCAGTGAAGGAGAGGGTAAAACAAAAACACTTGTTTGTTATTCTCCTTCATTTGTGTTCTCTCGTTTTTTACTCCCCAAATACTTGAAGAAAAACATTTCTGAAAATGCTATAGGCCAAGAAAAAGGAGCAGAAATAAATAAATACAGGATAATTATTCATTCATTCATTTTCTTTTCTGCTTCATCACTTTATTAATCAGGGGTCACCACAGCGGAATGAACCGCCAACTTATCCAGCATATGTTTTACGCACCGGGTGCCCTTCCAGCTGCAACCCAACACTGGGAAACACCCACACACTCTTGCATTCACACACATACACAACGGCCAATTTAGCGTTTTCAATTCACCTATACCGCATGTCTTTGGACTGTGGGGGAAACCAGAGCACCCAGGGGAAACCCACAGGGTTATTCATTTATTATTTACTATTTAGCATTTTATAACTTCATAGTAATTACACAGATAAAGTTGATAACTATAATGACAACACCTATAGAAAATCAAAGTGCTACATATCTATTAAAAAGGCTTTAAATAATAAGCAAAACATAAATTCAATTTTTTTATAAATACGTTTAGGATAAAATAAAAAAAGACTTGAATAGACTTTTGAAATGATATTCATAGATTTAAAAAAAAAAATGATTATATTAAATAAATAAATAAAATCACAATTATTTTTCAGATTCTATTAAAAAATATGATATTCATTCATTTTCACCTGCTTTTCTGGGGCCAGGTCGCATGGGCAACTCATTTCGGCCACTATAATAGTAAATAAAATAGTATAACCAGTAATAATACAATAATAAAAACTATAATAATAAAGCTAAAATAAGGACGCTCTGAGTGAAATAACTAAAAAAAAAAGTGCCATTTAAAAAAAAAGCCTTTAATTAATAATAAAAAAACTTAATTTATGTTGAACAACATATTAAGGTTTATTTTAATGATAAAGAATATAAAAAAACTGCAATTCATATATTTAATATAGAAGTAATTGCAAAATGGTCCCTGCAAAACATTCTATAAGTATTTTGCAAATGCTGCTTAGTTATTGCCTCAGCATAGGGCTGCACGATATTGGAAAAATCTGACATTACGATACTTTGTATTTCTGCGATATATATTGCACTGTGAATACCCTTTCGCCAGATGACTTAAATGGCTTTATTTGGAAAAAACTTCTTTATAGTATAAACTGATTGGAGGCGATTTTATAGGGACGCGAGTCTTGAATAATATAGCGTATAATAATATAATAAGCATAGATAAATACAATATAGCAAAAGTAAATAATAATTTTCTGGAGAGTCAAAACAGTATTCAGCTACATACATTGAATAATCAATGTGATTTTACTAAAGTTACAAACATTATAATGTCTTTTATTCAGTTGTTTTAAACTCTGAAATATTAAAATGTTCACACAGTCACAAGCCTTAAACAGGATAGTTCACCCAAAACTGAAAAAGCACTCACTATTTAATCACCTTTCACTTGTTTCAAACGAGTTATTAAAATACCTTCTTGTGTTCAACATAAAAAAGAAACTCGTAAAAGTGACGGGTGAAACGAAAAAAAGAGAGTACAGTTCAATTTTGGATGCATGCAGATGATAAGCTTTTACTCCATTATGTTTAAACTATACATAATCAACCATAACTCCAACTCAACATTGCAAATCCTGCGATGGGTTTATTGCAGATGCACACATTGCGATATCGATATGGAAACGCTATATTGTGCAGCCTACCTAAGTATATTTTATGGTATGGTTATGAAAACTTCCAAAACACGTGAAGATGCAGAATAGCATCAGATCATTTTTTCTAAATAAAAAGTGATGAAGTACTTGTTTGTGCCACCTCTGAGTTCCCGTAAATAAAAAGGTAAGCAAACAAGACTATTTGTTTGCATAAACTTATTACATCCTGTTTTGAGCAGATGGTCAAAAACCCGGGAAAGTTGCTCAACATGGCATCTACAGTTCGCTTAAGAACTGGGCATAAACTGGCAAGCACACTGCAACCTGGCAACTCTCCCTCCCCAGAGCAGGACATAATTGCACTACTGTGTGTGTGGCCAACACACACACACACACACACACACACACACACACACACACACACCCCTATAATCACAGACAACCAACATAACCACATCAAGACATGTAACTGATTATCATCTCTAAGCTCGGGGATATGTGATAGTGAGGCCTTTCAGAAATTCACTGAATCACCAATTTTTAAACAATGTGAAGTTTTGACAACTGCTGAGGCATCAGATTGCCTCAAAAAATCCTGTGCAAAAGATAAACGCGATGCAGAAAAGCAAAGCATCAAATTGGGGTCAGACTGGTGGCGTTCAGCTCAGCCAACACCCAAAACGGACAAACCCCAACCACTCACTGGGAAAGAAACCTGTCTGGTCATCACAGGCTCTTTCTGTGACCGCATTTGAAAAATCATTTAGAAACACGAATCGTTGCTGCTCAGCCTCCTGAAACACTTTCAAAAGCATCAGGTGACATTTCCCTTGACGAGAGATGCAGATCTAATGCTGCAATGTTGCTCATGCACCCACATTCAGAGCACCCAAAACTGAGAGCTTCTGAACCGGCATGTTCTAACACCTCACGCCCACACTAATGAAGAGCCGTGGCTTTAAGATAAAAACAAAGATGCGCCTTTCCTGTGAGGTGTAATGAGGGACGTAAATTCACAGAGAACTGGTCCAATGGCTGCCGAAGCCCCCACCCACCCCAAAAATAAAGCGAAAAGCGGTAGACAAAACCCCCTCTGCCCGCCTACAAAAGCAGAATAAAGCCATGGATGGGACGGCCTGTGTCTAATTCCCCTCCCAGCGCTGTCCCAGGGGGAGGAGGGCTTGCTCTTCACCCTTTGATATCCACGTCTGTGCTCTTTCAGCTGCCTGCACTTCTTAAAGGCTGGAATAAAAGCAGACACAAAGCTTCCTGCTATGATCCACACGCTGTCTAGGGGACAGGGCCCTCTCCAGATAAATAGGCCAAACACCTGCTGGACTTCTTCCCTCCGTATAGGCCACACCATTCATTAGAAAGCAGCGGAGCAAAGCATTCATTTGCTGTATCCATTCAACTGCTTTTTTTTTGTATGAGGCCTTGATATTGATCCCTATTCTGCTTCTGTAAGCGGGGCTTTACTCTGGACATTAAAAGGCAAGCCAAATGGCGTCCCTCACAAAGAAGCCGATGAATGGAGACTTAAACAGGACACCTCCCGAAAGTAACAGTTGTCTAGCAAGCAGCCACCGACTCGTATTTGCACTTTAAATTTAGAGGAAAATATCTCAAATGTGGACGATCAGAGCAAAAGCAAGCAGCGTTTGCTGAAATCACCGCAGAATATTACCTCTGTGTAAACATTTTAAAGCCATCCAAATGGGTTAATGAAGTAGTCTAAAAGGCAGCCATCAGAAGTAAAATCCTATTGGGGCCCTGTGGGCCCGTGCTGTTGGATTTGGGTCTGATGGGAAGGAGGGGCGGCGTGCTTCTGTTTACTGAGCATGCTACTGGCCTTAGGCTGCTCTGTGAGCTCAGCGGGCTGCGATGAACCAGAACAATCCTACCCAGGCACAACATCCCCTCTGAATGAAACTACAATGCTGTGTCCGCAACTCGCATGAGCTGCAAACTCCACTGGGATTTTAGCCGTCTGTCTGGCTCGTAGACTACTTATACATTTCGCAAATGTATTCGTGTTTTAAATGAGCACTGTTCAAAAGGGCTTCGATGTTGTATTAAAGCACACTGAACTGTTACAATGATAGGGCATAACTGCAAATGGAGAAGCACATTCAATGAAAAAAAATAACAGAACAATGCTGTGCAAATTACTATTTCCCTACTTGTTAACACCATAACCAATAGCATATATGGTCTAAGTATCATCATAAGACAAGGAAAGTGGTGTTTGATTAAAGCTTTCAATAAAGTTCATGCTCACTTTATCAGCAGTGCTGCCTTAAAAAAAACTTTAGACAATCTAAATTAATTAAATCTGCTTATTAAAAATAATAATAATTCAAAACAAATGGCATTGGTTCAGTGTGATTTCCCGTGGTAAACTAATCACATGTACACAAAACAGACTGAAGCTATAAACCTAGAGAACTGCATATTTTGCCTCATCTTAGCGGAGTAAACGTGGCCAATCTAGGATTTATAGAAATAGACCAATACATAATATAAAAAACGCCTCGAAAACATCATGTCTATGAACCACACCAACACGCTCTTGAATCTGCGCCACGTTTTCAAACCCAAAAATTTCCCGAGGCGAAACAGAGAATCAAGCACGATATTTGCATGTTTCTGGTTCGCGCCCGCTCTTCTTTCGATCTCCCGCGATTCAGATGCGCAGCGCTGTACTACTGAGAAAGGAAGATGGTAGTTTGTCACAGTACACACCCCCACACACACAACAACCTTCGTCAAACGCTGCCGTTTTATTGCAGCCGCCTTTTGCACACCTCAAAACATTGCGTTTGGCGTCTTTGACTTAACATATGGTCCCATTAGCCGCTGTGAGGTTTTGCACAGGGATCGTTTGATTCCGGGTTGAAATAAAACATTTTGTTCCGAATGCATACAGCTACTACGCAATATCTGAGAGGGAAAAAAAACATGTCCACCTCCCATTTTCCCGTGCATCACGGGTGCTAACAGGCTAACGCGTTAGCCAGCCTCTCGAGGGTGAAGGAAACCAAACACCAGAGCTTTAAAATTTACAAGCTGCAAACTTTTGCAAGCGAACGAATGATTTATGAACATAAATCCCATTCTTCACAACAAACACAGACCAGGAAGCATATTTTTATAGCAGCGCTGTTTAGGCTACTAGCATCATCCATTTCTCAACCCAAGCTAGAGGGCAATGTATAACTGATGAAAATAACATCGGAAGTGCACATTCGGCCGGTCACAATAGTTTTAGAAACAGAACATTACATCTTCGAAGCTCAAATCTTTGTTTTCACGTGGGTTAAGACTGTAAACTTAAGTTTAAAAACAGACTACAGCTGGGATAGATGCACTCCTGCGTGCTATCGCTAAATGCTCAGACAACAACAACCAACTGGCACCAGGTGTTCAGTCCTGGTCAAATCTGATCGTTTATACTTCTTGAGAAACCATAACCCAGTTATTTCAATACAAGAGGAAAGTTCCGTTATACACCCACCAGGCGTCTGAACGAAGTTGTCTTTTGGTGAACGATACGCCGTAAGCTAACCTGGCAGTTTAAGACGGATGTATATACAGTTAGGTAGAATTTAATATCGTTATGAGTGAAAGCGCAGTTTAAAAAATAAGCAGTGCAGCCGATGGGTGCTAACGTTATATTTTTCAACGTCATCCTTTATTAATCCTTAAGCTACACTAGAAACTCACAACCTGCGTGCCAAGTTCAGTATTTTAATTACTTTTTAGCTTAAAATGGCTTTCGTGTTGTTTAACACAAATAAGCGGCGTTACGCGAGACTCGGATTTGAATTGTAGCAAGTTCAAGCCAAAGCAGCCTTCAGTTATCTAGCTTCACATCTCCATCCTGTCAAAATGGACAAACTCCTCAGGGTCCCCAAATATTATGCTAGATCGCCTCAACATAGACATATGGACTACAGAAAAGCAGCAACATCAGTCATTAACGTTAGTTAGAAAGAGGTGCATGTTTTGATGTGGGCTAGCTAGCAGTTTAGCCTGTCAGTGGTGGTCCCATAGTGAGAAAAACAGCACATGGATGGAGGCATGTGTCTGCTGCGCAGCAAAATAACTAGCACACTCACTCACTCTCCTCACTTAGCAACTTAGAGCTGCTACTTAGCCGCCGAGTTATTTTGTAATTCTTGTGTTGATCATGAATCAGGCTAACGCTTTAGCCAGTGTCCCGCTTACCTCCCCGCTACTGGAGCCGCTCGACTCCCCCAAAACATCCCGAAATTTCTGCAGGTTGCTGCCGATGGCAGCGGACACTTGCAACGCAGCGTCGAAACCGGGCCCGAGCCCGTTCGCGTTCGGATTAGTCCCCGCGCTGTTAAGGAGGGAAGCATTGACTCGAATTCGGCCCGCTTTCCTCCCGGTGCCCGAGCTGCTGCTCCCTCCGGGCCGAGCAGGGAACCGCCACCGACAGCTGTGCGCCATTTTACACTCTGCCTGCCTGCCCTAGGATCAGGAGCTCAGTGTGGGTGTAGCCCCGAACGAGCGATCTCAGCGCACGGCTGCTCGCGTCTAGCGGTCAAAATGGATTATCCATGTTTCGGGGCGGTGGTACCGAGGACCCCGACAAAATCCCAGCACAGAGTACGCGCTCAATGATGTTTTTACGCAGGTTCGTCGGCGATACTCAGGGGAGAAGAAAAAAAAAAAAAAAAAAAGTACACTAAGCAGATCGACATTTAGTCAAATTTAATTGGGTATTAATCTGTATACTTTATATATACCTTTATGGTTCAGTCTTTAAGAACTTAAGTAAATAAAAATAGTTTTTAAACATTTTATTTTTTTAAAGTTTTTTTTTTTGTCTAATATAGGTTCAGTTTGCAGAATTGACAGTAAATCTTCGCACAACTATCGTCATCAAACTGAATTGCCTAAATAAATACCTTGTCTAATTTACAACCACGTGCATCTTTAATTACCCAATTTCCAATTACCTCTGATTCTACCCAAACGCACAAAAAGATTAAACTAATGAAAGACTTTGACACCTAAGAAAAAGACAATACAATTTGAGCATCAGTTTTTAATTTAAAAAAGTTAATTACAATTAAGATTTTTTTAATCTTCATCCAACATTGGAGCAAATATAAACAAGCCATAAGCACAATTAATGATTTTTTTTAAAAACTTGACAAAAACAAAACAAACATCATTAAATCATGCTGTCATTTTCAGCAGTTATACCTCAGCCAGAATCATTCATCCGATACTACTGTTGAAAGTCTGTTGTACACTTGATAGGGACACAATGGTATGTACAATATATGGATCATGCATACTTTTCTGTGCTATTTCAGTATATTACATCTTCGTGAGAAAATGCTCAGATGTAATATTAATAATTGTTTACCAATTTTTAAAAATAATATTTCCCAATGTTCAGCATAAATAGTTAGAGTAACCTACGCACAAAACCAAGAATTCAGGTGTTTTTCCTAATTGTGGAATTCGTCTTATAGCTGATAGACTTCCTAAATAAATGTTGCCATTATTTCACGAGACATAATATAGCTATAGAATTATACAGATATAATGTCATCATCATTTCTCTCTTAAATCTTTAATATACAAGATGATAAATACCAACATGGTGTCTACAAATTATTGTTTCCTCTATAAATCACCCTAAAAGCTAATAAAAGTATTTTAAAGTGTTGGAGATCAAGCTGATGAAAAAAACAATACTTGCCCTGCTTGTAGATGTTTCCCTCTGAAATGATAAGCTACTTCCTGATACCAGAGGAACAAATAGGAGGATTTGACTGAGGAAATGACTGTTCAGCATACTTACACTAAAATCTGAATAATATTACTAATCAGAAGCCACAGAACACATGTGAATTGTTGAGTCACTGCTAAGTTTACATAACAGACTGAAAATTTATCATTTGCATGTTTGCATGCTTAAAAAATAGTTTTTAATCCCTGTGACTGAGCATTTCAAGAGAGTTTAAAACATTTGGGCACCAAAAAAATTGTTTGGTGTAACAAATATTAATTGTATTTAATTACGTAAAGATTTATTATTTACAATTTTTGTCTTGTTTCCAATTTAAATATCTACATTTAAAAGCAAAAATATGCATTTTTTACTTACCCTATTGGCAGATAATTTAGCTTATTTTAAGGAAAAACTCTTAATTTGGGCTTATTCCGTCTGAAGGTGAAACAACACCAAACTTGATCTAAGAAATTTGAGATATCTGGACTAGAAATGAGATGAAGAAAAAGGTTATTTTGCATTGTGTTAATTCAATTTCTCTACCTCAATAATGTTAGATTCTCCAGACGTCCGTCAAATAGAGCTATTCAAACTTGTGAAGTTTTTATAAAAACCAAACTTCATCTTCTGAAACTGTATTCATATCACAATAATTAGCGAAGAAAAATAAAATATCACAGCATCAGATTTTTCCAATATTGTGCAGCCCTATTGTGTTCTATGGTGGAGGATAGTTAAATTATGTTAGACAATCTTCAAGAAATTAGTATTATCACGTTTTAATAATAATAATAAAAAAAACCTGATCCTGGACCACTAAACCAGTGATAAGTTGTTGTTTTTTTTACTTGATATTGATACATGACCTGGAATCTGAATAAATAATATTTCTATTGATGTATACTTTGCTAAGACAGGACAATATTTGACCAAGATAGAAGTATTTCAAAATCTGGAAGCTGGAAGTTAAAAAAATCTAAATAATGAGAAAAATCTCCTTTAAAAGTTATCTAAATTAAGTCCTCAGCTATGTATATTATTAGCAAAAACAGTTCTGACATATTTAGAGTAAAAAAAAAACAACTTATTGGAACATTTTATTACTTATGACTTTTGCATGAAAGAAAATCAATTATTTTAACCTATACAATGTATTTTGGTTATTCCTAAAACTATACCTGTGCAGCTTAAGACTTTACGTTGCACAGGTTTTGTGTTCCAGCATCACATATTACGTTTTGGGCACTCAAACAGCACAGAATCGTAGGAATGACGCATATGACTACTCTAAAATGTAACAGAAATGGCAAAATTTAGAAGAGAGAACTAACAAAAGTATCCTAAAGCGTTCTGTTTGTGCTGAGAAATCATTGGGTCTCATTTATTAGATCTTGAACATATAATGGAGCCAATTTAAAACCAACTAACACACAGCAAAAAAAAAAAACAATCAGTGCAGACGAAATGCAGGCATGCCCTATACTACTTGAAGGGTCAATCTAATGCAGCTCCCTGGACTGAAGGCAGTGAGTGGACAGCGTCTTATCAATATCATCTTTTAAGACAAACGTCAGTAGCAAAGTCCATCCGCCCAGAGCATGCAGTTTCGCAACTGTTAGAAAAAGAGACATGATGTCACCGCGTATGAGAGTAGGTCATAAGGCTGACTCAGCAGTCAAATAAGTCATTACTGGAGACATATTGCACTGTTAAAAGACACAATGGATCCTTGTAAAATGTACAGGAGCATTTCCAAACGCTTCAACGAGAGCTCAATATTCTTAACGAGTCTCGTAAATGTGCATATTATAGCAAACGCTCCTTGTGTTTCTAACATAAAATGTTTGTAATGAACAAAAGCATTTTGACAAATGGAGGAGTTAAAGACAAGCCCAACAAAAAGCGACATTATGGAACACAAATGCCAGCGGGAACAACCATTAAACTGAAGCTCGCTGGAATAAACGCTGATGATCTTAACTAAATGTTTGATGGTAGTTTGATCTCGTTTGCAGCCAACATTGATTTGATCTTCCTTAATTTCAAAATGAGATATACTCTAACTTAAAAAGTCAACAAATAAGCGATGTTTACAAAATATTGCATGCATTTGAATCAAGTCAGAGGTAGGGCAAATGCATTGAACAGGTAAGCAAACCTTAGATACGCCATCTGCTAATAAACCCTAGTTTAATTTTCCACAGTGAACAATCTTGGCAAGGCAAAATGCAACCAATAGCGTGACTCAGATTACCGAGTTCAGTCTATGAAGAGTTCAAACTGTAGAGAGAAGAACAGATAGCTGAATATGCTACAGCGATATGGCATTTAGAGATTTGCATTTGACCTTTGAGGAGCACACTAACACCATAAATGCATACGTGCTGCTCTGTATGTGGTTAAATGTTCTTGTTTCAATGCGGTATGAGAGAGGCCAGAAACATCTGAATGGTTTAGTCACACAGAGCATGCCTGGGTTCTGGGGGGAAGGGGAGTAGTGTGGTTTAGCCACTGGGTCCCATTTGCTGGTTGCTTTGCTTGTGATCAGCAAGCCACTTCATGATCTGTTGTCTGAGCTCTTCGTTGGGTCTGATCTGGTCCATGGTGAGCGGACTGCGGTTGAATGGGTCTGTCTGGTCACTGGAGTAAAAAAACAAAAACAAAAGACAAGGGTAATACTGGGATGAGATGTTATCAATTAAAAGTTGTTACAGTTAGCAAGCTATTAAATAGCTGAGATAAAATGTTAAAAATAAAGGTTGTTTTATTTTATACAACAAATCTGTTTGGTTTTCGAATCTGATTGGGTGATAGCCGTGCGATATTCTGCAATATCAGAACTCTTACAGCCTCTTCACTCTTGTGTATTATTCCACCCACATAGAGTGACAGTAGATCAATAAACTCACTACAGTTTGACCAATATTGCTGCTGTTGGACAATATAATATACTTTTGAGGCTTTTTAGGCGAGAATGTAGTTGTTCAGATTCCAACTATGCAGTTTATGTATAAGGACAGTACCTATTTTAAATATTTATAATTTTGGAGAGATAGCGTGTCGGCGGCCATTAGCTTGTCATTGAGCAGAGCAAAGACTGTTGACGTTGTCCATCCACAAGATGGCGACAGAGATCATATAATAAGCCCTTGGAGGAGAAAACTGTGTAATTTCTAACTACAGCTGATCAAATCTTTATATAAACGGTAAGTTACTATTTAAGTCAATCTTTCTCTTTTATATGTTATAGTGCTGTATTTACACCATATAATTTTAGTGTATTAAGTGTGAGAAGGGGCACACATATCAGGAATGCATGTATTTTGTGTTGGCCACTCTTTATATAACCCTGAGTTACTTTTTGTTGGCCATTTGTTTGTTTCTAATGCATCTGCTGTTTTGTTACTGCAGACTAGTTTAGTAAAAAGAAAGAAAGAAGAAATGCCTGCATGTGTTTAGCGTTTTCCTTATCGCACACAACAGTGATCTGGTAGTGTTTGCGTTGCTTTGGCTTTTTCTGGGTTAATTATTATGATCTCCTGATTGCACGGCGAAATACTGGGAAATCCCTGTAGACTGTTGACATTTCATGCCGTTCAGCCTTATAATCTTAAAATGTGAGCAAAATTAGCGGTTTTGTCATCACTTCAAACATTACGCTAGAGAATCAGTCAAATAGTCACTAGCACTAAAGGACGTGTGTGAAGTAGCAACGGTTTCTCCTGTTCTGACATCAGCTGCAGATGTGAATGAATGGTGGAAGTAAGTAGTTCCTCAAACAAAAGGGTTTTTAGACTCTCGTGTTTGATTTTCTTTTTTATATCCACAATTATGCAGTCGAACTGTTGTATAAACGCAGTATCACACAAGTAGCAGTGCGATATGGCTGGATATTGTGACTGGTGGGACACTAAGGCCAACGCACGCCTCCCACTAGTGCCGATATACAGCCACATCGCACTGCTACTCATGTGATATTGCTCATTTGTACTGTTCTCTGAGGTTCATTTATAATCTAAACAAGATTTTGGCATACACACAAAAAGGCTTGATTAGCTAACAATTTGCATAGTGTTTACACATTTACACAGCTGTGTGCCCACCTTTGTAGGTTAAACAGTAAATATCAAATAATCTGTAACAACAGACAAAGCAATAGTGGACAAGAAATAAATACAATATCAGCTTCTCTGGAAATCCATCGGAACTAATCCAAGGTAATTTAATGTGAAGAAAAGATTAAAGGTCTTACTGAAGCGGTCCGAAACGTTTCAATATCAAGATCATATTGTTGTCTGTATTGTTTCTGCGTAGACCTGTGTTTGTTTCTCTTGTTCTTTATTGCATTTGTGAATCAGCAGGCAGAGCTAAACAATGAGCTCTTACTTGGAATTTTGATTTCTCAGTTAATGACCCCTTTTAAATGAGAAAAATGCTGCCTTTGGCCACCAAGACTAGTTTACAGCAGTTTCTGCAAAATAAGTTGGCTAAAATGTTGGTGACAAACCTTTTTAAGTAAGCACAACAAGCAATATATGGTATCACACCGCAAAAAAAAAATGCTTTTTTTACTTAGATTTTTTTTGTCTTGTTTCTAGTCCAAATATCTAAAAATCTTAAATCAAGAAGGATTTTCTAGACAAGCAAGAATTGTGTCTTGTTTTAAGAAATAATATGCCAAAATAAAGTGAGTTTTTCTTTAAAACAAGCCAAATAATCTGCCATGGTGCAAGTAAAATAATTTAGTTTTTCCC
Source organism: Danio aesculapii (assembly GCF_903798145.1). NCBI lineage: Eukaryota > Metazoa > Chordata > Actinopteri > Cypriniformes > Danionidae > Danio > Danio aesculapii. Next base: position 25,192,658 of record NC_079449.1, on the reverse strand, counting down.
TTTGACTTACCATTATTCTGCTTACCCCATTGGCAGATTATTTAGCTTGTTTTGAGGAAAAACACTTGTTTTGACTTTTTTTTCCTTATTTCAAGACTAGGCATGGGCTGGTATAAGTTTCTGGCAGTATGACAACCTTGGATAAAAATATCATGGTATCACAGTGATTACTGCTCTAAAATAAGTTCTTTTTAAATGTCTGAGTAAAAAAACAACAACAACATATTTTATTTTAGGAAAGATTTAAAATATTTGGATATTTTGGAGCAGTAAACATGTCAGGCTAAATAACAAAAATAAATCATTGACTTCTGCTGTCTCCATTAGTTTCAAAAACACATATTTATTTACAAAACCTTGCATGTACTTTATGAATGGTATAACAGAACATTTTAGTGGTTTTAAAACCTTGACTTTACCAAACCGTGGTAAACCTTGAAACTGGTTATCGTTCCATGCCCAATCAAGACAATAATTTCGCAATATATTGCTTGTCTAGAAAATGTTTCTCAATTTAAGAATTTTTAAATATTTGGACTAGAAACAAGACAAAAAATCTAAGTAAGAAAAGCATTTTTGCAGTGCACATGGTCATGTCCATGTTTTGTACAAATTTGATGTACTATTTATGATAACAGGCCTAATTGTCTGAAATGTTGTATTCGTGGCTCACCTGAGTAAATGTCGTGCTATTGTTGAGCGGTCCACTGTGACGTTTGAAGACGGTAGGAGCACAGGATCGAGCATCAAGGTAGACATGATGGGATCCAGAAATTCATCTGGAGCATCAGAGAACGTCTCTTCCTCTTGCTGATGCCTGTCTGCAAGGGACTGAAGGAGGTACATAAATTCAATAAGATTACCATGAGCGTCTGTGACTTACGGAGAAAGGCATGTTTGTAAAATAAATATGCATAGTGATGAAATTTACCTTAATTTTATCTGCTAGGAGACTGAAAGCTATAATCATGTCACCGGGCTTGTTGATTTTCTTGAGGACGCGGACAGTTTGGCAGAACAGAGTGGGTGAATATGACCTTCCATCTTTTGGGACAGTAGCGCAGAAATTTTCTTCATCTCTGTGGCCAAAAACAGCATCCATAAAAGTTTAACATTCTTCTCAAATAAACAGATTCAGAGTAAAAGTTTTAGTGCACTATTATGCTTTTTCAGAAATTATCGTACATTTAGGGTGTAAGATAGCTGTTTGAAAATGTAAAAGCTCTCCAAAGATCAAAGATGCATGATAAATGGAGTTGTCTCTCAAAAGAAAGACCTGATTCTGAACTTCATGAAAAGAGGTATCAGTAATTTCAGCTTTACTTCCAGCACAAACCAACTAGGGTTTTGTAACAGATTTGTATAATGCTAGGCTATGGTTTTCACTAGCTACCCATGATCATTTACTCTGAACCACCCTCAATCACTGTAGTTGTAAATGAGGCCTTGAGGAGTTTTGGTTTTCGATGTCAAACATTGTTTTCTGCACGGTGAAAGCAAATCCACTTTGCATGCGCTTCCAAAGTATGAGGAGTTAAAGGCACAGTTCATCCAAAACAAAAAAAGAAAGTTCACGATTTACTCTCCCTTACGTTGTTCCAAAACTTTATGAGTTTCCCTTTTCTGTTGAACACAAAAGAAGATATTCTGAAGAATATTAAAAACACGTAACCATTGACTTTGATATTAGGCAAAACAAATACTTTGGAAGTCAATGATTATGGTTTTCAGCATTTTTCAAAATATCTCCTTATGTGTTCAGAATCAAGTAAAGAGTGAGCAAATGCTGATAGAATATTCAGATTTGGGTGAAATGTCTCTTTAAGCCTGAATTGAGGAAGATTCTGGGGCTGAAATCTATGGTTATGGACATTTAGGCTGAGTCTGACATTGCATACTTTAATACTATATAGTACGCTAAAAACAGTATGCAAGCCAAGTAGTATGTCTGAATTTATAGAATTCAAAAAACAGTATGCAAAAAGTACCCGGATGACCTAATACTTCCAGCGAGATTCTGTATGAAGTCTATGAAGAGTGAATCCGATGCATGCTGCACTATCCCATGAAGCCACATGAGAGAATTCCTGAATAGGAGTGGACCGACGCAACTCACGAGGGTAGGTCACGTGATCATGATAAAATGGCAGATGTAGTATGTCCGAGTTCCATACATCCTACTCACGTTCATACTGAACAGAATGTACTTTTCTAATGGCCGAGTAGTACATTTAAATTCAAATGCAATTTCGGACACAGCCTAAATCCTGGAATGAACCCTTTCAGACGATGTGAAAAAAAGGTGAAACTGTATTTTTATGATAAAATTTAAGTCTTATTTTCCAAAATAAAATTAAGAGTCAATAAAAGGAAACCTTTTTTTTCAATGCATTAATTCTGCATAAAACCTTGTAAACATATAAGAATAATCTTCTTTTTTTCAAACGAAATAACTGCAATATCCGTAACTCTATAGGCATGTTTTTCATAAGGAATACACTTACATTTTTGGATAAAATATTTATGAAAGGAACATGATTGAGAAAACCCTGCCAGACATGTCTGATGTTAAAGAGTTATACAATAATTCAAAAATGCAATCTCAATGCACTGACTGACACATACCAAAGGTGCCTCCTTCTGATTTCAGTTGTCTTCAGTAACATACTATGCTTCAATAGTCAGATATGATTAGTTGGGAAAAATTTATGTGTACCTACCATGTCATATGCATGCATTATAATGAACATACAGCTGTCTTAAATTGCATTTAATTTGCTGATTATTAGCATCTTTGAGGTTAATAATATAGTAATTATTAACATAAGATCTAGAGTAGTGGCGTCACGTTGGCGCGGTGGGTAGCATGATTACCTCACAGCAAGAAGGTCGCTGGTCTGAGTCCCGGCTGGGTCAGTTAGCATTTCTGTGTGGAGTTTGCATGTTCTCCCCGTGTTCACGTGGGTTTCCCGGGTGCTCGGGTTTCCCCCAAAAGACCAAAGACATGCACTATAGGTGAATTCGTTTAGCTAAACTGGTCGTAGTGTATGTGTGTGAATGGGAGTGTATGGGTGTTTCCAAGTGTTGGCTTGTGGCTGGAAGGACATCCACTGTGTAAAGCATATGCTGGTTGGCGGTTTATTCCGCTGTGGCGACCCCTGATTAATAAAAGGACTAAGCCGAAAAGAAAATGAATGAATGAATGAGTAAATGAAGATCTAGAGCAGTGTTTCTCAACCACTTTCCTGGAGGACCACCAGCTCTGCACATTTCTTGGTCTTCTTAACCAAACACACCTGATTCAGATCAACAGCTCATTATCAGAGACTAAAAGACATGTAATAGGTGTGACAGACAAAGAAGACATCCAAAACATGCAGTTCTGGTGGTCCTCATGGAACATGGTTGAGATCCACTGATCTAGAGGAAAAGATGACACAGAGAATGTGATGTCTTTACCTCTACAATTATAAAAACAGAGCCTACCCCAAGTTTAGGTAAATAGTACAGATGTCCGACACTAGCTGTTGGGGTTTGAAGTCAAATTCACTGAAGTCCTTCACCTTCAAGGCACCCATTTTGGGTCCTACCAGGTGCTGCAAAAAGTAGTTGAGCATGGAGATGATCCTTTCAGCAAGAAAGGGGTGAACAAAAAGACCTTTTATCTCTGGAGGGAAAAAAGAACACACAAAAAAAAATTCTGTCACACTAAAAGCCAAATGTTTCTCTTAACAATTATCTAAACCCCTTCTGTTCACGTCTAAATATGTCGCTCATGAGCTAAAAATAATAAGAAGAAGAATCCGGGCATATTTGAGTGCATTCAGTTTTCTTCCAACGTCTCTTACCAGATGTGAGGAAAGCCAAGGTGCCAATGGTCTCATTCGACATGATGTTGTGGAAGCGACCCAGCTGTCCAAACATCTGCAGACTCGATTCTTTCTCTCTGCGGGCGTCAGGGGCCAGACTATCCCACTCCCCCCGATCCCGCTCCAGCTGGAGGATTTTGATCTTACTTAAGTACTGAAGGCAACAGATGCACGTGCGGGTGTCACATCATTAATCAGTCAATATTTCTTAATATTATATATGCATGGAGGTAAATATGCTAATTAACCACATTAATGAATGTCAATTACTTGATGCGAATTGATAATGTAATTAAACAACCACTGGTGCAAATAAACAAACATAAAATCCACAAACTAGTACCTGTATAGCCTCGTCAAGTAAGAAGATTGCATCATTCATGAGGAGATTGAGAAACCTAAGGAAGAGTGGTGGATTCATGGCTTCAAGGTTTTCAGAGGCATAATCAGCAAGATTCTGGCAGGAAAATAATCATAAAAAATGTCAATAAAAAATATTTTGTTTAAATTTTACTTAATTACTTAATATTTTAGTTTCATGGTATCACTTTATTTTGATGGTCCCTTTAAAGCATTTTGTTGAAATTAAGTAACATTGCATCTACATGTCAACTAACTGTCAATAGATTATAAGTATACTGTTAGGTTAGGGTTAGTGTAAGTTGACATGTACTTGCAAAGTTAAATTAAATGCTGGAGTAGTATTAGCAGATATTAAGCAGACAGTCTACTAATACTCAAATGAGAAGTGATTGACATGTAGTTACAATGCAACTTTTAATCAACAAAATGTGCAAGAGAGACCATCAAAATAAAGTGTTACCAGTTTCTTTTAGATTATTCAATGGATTAAATTAAATGTAATATATATTATTATATATATTAACATTAAAATTATTTTAGAAGATCTTATGATTAAAGGTTACAAAAATATTGGACAAACATGAACAATTCTTTACAATAAGGTTTCAATAGTTATTGTTAATGTATTTACTAACTAATAATGAACAAATACTTGTACAGCATTTAGTAATAATAGTGTATTATTTACTAATGTATTATTAGTTAAGGCACTCTAATAATAATATTACTTGAGACAGAAAACAAATCCAACCATATTGTAAAGTGTTACCCACTGTTCTATAAAAATAAGTGACTTTATAAGTGACACATAACCAAAAGCACAAAACAAAATCAGTCAAATTATATCTGAAATGAAAACAGAAAATAGAAATAAGAAAATTAATTCAAAATGTTAAGAAATACCATAACAAAAATTGTATAAATTACATTAAAGGGGACCTATTGTGCAAAAATCACTTTTATAAGAGCAACAGTTGTAAGAATATAGCCAGCCTAACAGTAAACATTTATTAATTACATTTTTTTTATAATCACACTTGATAAAAACCGTCTGCAGAAACACTTTGATTGACATTCTCCCTTTGTACATGTCGTCAGAAGAGGAAAGCCCTGCCCATTCGTGACAATCTCTTTCTTAATAACATGGTACACTAGTCTTGTTTTGAATCTGCCACTATGCTGACACATGGATTTGTAGCTACACCCTCTCAATTGAATTTAAAGCATCACCAAAATAGTACAATGGACTCATTTCACAAGACTGTTGACGCGTTTAACGGTCATCATAATCTTAAATCCTTGAAAGTTTGGAATATTTAAACATTTTTTTAAACGTATGAACACTTATATGCATTTATGTATGTATCATATCATCTTTGCGTCAGTTACAAAAAACTAATTACCACTTATACGAGGCATTTCTAATGCAGCGTCTATGGAGCTGAGAGTAAATTTGACGTTATTCTCTCCTCTGGCTGCCGATCTCAGTCTCACACAATTTTTTTCTTTTTCTGAAAGTCTTGATAACAGCATTGTGGTGTTTTTATTTTATTATTTGAGCAAATATGACTGTAAAAAAAAGATGTTGTTGTACTCTCCATTCACTGCGCTCTAAGTTTACCCAATTATGACGACTCCTGCTGAAACCCAGAAATGTGAAAAGGGTTTATTATGATAAAAACCTAAAAGGTCATTTCAAAGAGTTTTAAAACACTATTTGTGTAGTATTTTGGGCTGAAACTTCCCATTCACACACTCTAGGGACATCAGAGACTTATTTTACATCTTATAAAAAAAGGCATAATAGGTTCCCTTTAAAAAAATACTACAAAAGCTATGATTTGATTTCTGTTGGAATAATCTGTAATTTGTCATTTCTCATTTATTCTGCATTGTATGTTTTACCATTTATTGTTTTATGGGAAAGTAAGAGTGGGTTTAAACTAAGACGATCTTGAAATTTTTTTATTCTGCACTTTGTACTACTATGTACAGTTGAAGTCAGAATTATTAAACCCCGTTTATTTTTTCCCCCAATTTCTGTTTAACGGAGAGAAGATTTTTTCAACACATTGCTAAACATAATAGTTTTAATAACTCATTTCTAATAACTGATTTATTTAATCTTTGCCATGATGACAGTAACAATATTTTACTAGATATTTTTCAAGACACTCCTATACAGCTTAAAGTGCAGCATTTAAAGGTTTAACTAGGTTAATTAGGTTAACTAGGCAGCTTAGGGTAATTAGGCAAGGAATTGTATAATGATGGTTTGTTCTGTAGACTATCGAAAAAAAAATGCTTAAAGGGGCTAATAATTTTGATCTTAAAATTGTTTTTAAAAAATTAAAAACTGCTTTTATTCTAGCTGAAATAAAACAAATAAAGACTTTCCCCAGAAGAAATAATATTATCAGACATACTGTGAAAATTTCCTTGCTCTATTAAACATCATTTAGAAAATATTTATAAAAATGTAAAAAAAAATAATAATAATTCTGATTTCAACTGTATGTATAGTCTTGTTAAATACCAATAAATAAAAACACTGCCAGTAATTTATTATGCATTGCTCAGCATAGTAAGTGTTGTCCATTAAAAAAATTATTATTTAATTTAATTTGAAAAAAATCTTAGGATTCTTTTTTTTTTTTGTAAAACTGCTGCCAAGAAATTAAATAACATTACAAATTTACAATACAACACTAGTCTGGTTCACACCTTGATGCTTTCCCTGTAGCTCTCCTCTCCCCACATGTACTTCAGAATGGCGTACATTGGCCTCCTGTAATTAAACTTCTGCTCAAACTGATGCGGGTCACCTGAAGAAAGAGCACAAACAACATCTTACAAAGCCTGCTACAATCAAAACTATAAAAATGAGTAAGCAAAGCTTCAGAAACTGACCGGTGAACTCTATATCCACGAACACTGTAATAAGGGCTTCAGCGAGTTGGGGCGCGTGCCGATATGAGCTGAAAACTCTTTGGCGCTGAAACATGATAGGCTGGGCAGCGCCAGGTGACAGAGTCTCCATATGGGGCATCACAGCCTCAAGGACCTCTGCCAACTTTGCCCGCAAATGAGGATTCTTCATTCTGTGAGTAAATAACCAAGACTAAATAACAAGCCACATGGCAGGCACAAAAAAAGCGCGAGAAGCTCAGAATCACACCGCCTCACACCTATCAACGTTGCCCATGAGCACAGTGATGAAGGTCAGTACGTGTTCTAAGCTTTCCGCAGAGGACTCCAACACCTCGTCAGCAAAGCGGCGCAGGAATATGAAGAAATCACCCATGTTTTCAGCAAAGAACTCTGTGGGAGATACAGGAGATTTGCTTGTCAGGAAACTGAAAAAGGGTGTTTACTCTGCAAAAAATTTAATTTAAGAAAAAAATAAATAAATAAATATAATTGTTTTTTTCAATCAAAAATTAAATAAGTCTATAAAAACACTGCACAAAAGATTATAAATCCTAATATATAAAATTGGTCTTACCAAGCATATTTTATGCTACATTTTAATCGAAACAAACTAGAGCGCAGACTGCTGTTAGCTTTAAGAATAAAACCACATGCCAATCAAGAAAAAACATTCAGTTGAGGCGTAGACAAAATGTTCTAATGATATGTAAAAGGTCCTGTGAATTGCTTTGAAATCGGCATTATTATTCGATGTTTGAGGTTATCTCAACTGAAACAGTAAGAGAGGGCGTGACAAAGTAGCCCCTCCCCTTTAAAAAAACAGCCAATAATAGTGTTTTGGTTAATCGCAGTTCTGCCAGTAAGAGTGGTTGAGCTAAAGCGCATCAACTGAAAAGCAAATGAGAAGCGTCTAGAAGGGGGCGGGGCATGTCAGATACTAGAGAGCATTTGATTGGTCAAAATTTGAAGAGAAACTGATGTATGAGGTGACATGGAAAATCTTTAAAACTAACATACGAATACTAACATTATATTAATTTCATGGGACCTATAGGGTTATTGGGCATATTGAAAATACTTTCAAAACCAGCTTATTTTAAGGTTAAACATTCTAGCCATTTTTAGAGTCTACTCTTAAAACCCAAAAGTATTTAGTGACTAAATTGCTGATAAAATATTTCTGTTTCATTCTAAAAATTCTAAAATAAGAGTTTCAAGTATTGGCCCGTTTCCACTGAGTGGTACGGTACGGTTCGGTACGATTTTATGGCTGTTTCCACTGTCAAAAGGTACCTAAAAGTGAACTGTACCGTACCACCTAAAGCAGGTCGCACACCGGAAGCGACGCTCGGCGCTATGACACGGCACGCACAAGACAGTTAAAAGTATCACACACCAGACGGGGACATTCGCATGATATTTAACATGAAACTAATCAGATGGCGCTCTGTGGCGCGGCAGAGAAATAAACAGTGTCCTGAGTTGTGGCTGGGTGCCGAGGACAGCCGCCGACTTGCGGCGTTGGTGTGTGTACCCTGATAGAAACCTATGTTTAGAATTCTGAAATCTATGGCGCTGCATGGCGCTTTTGGTGTGCGACCTGCTTAAGGGTCTGTATGTGTTCATATATGTTGCATTTATAATGTTAATTGTTATTTATAATTGCAGATGTTACAGTAGGCTATTTGTATCATTGATCTGTAGTTATAATCAAATCATGTTCATAGAAAGGTTAGTCATGAACATTTATTGTTTTGTGAGAAGAGCTTCTCATATGATATATGAACGACCGCTACAGCTTTACTTTGTCATTTCCTTGAGCGAGAATGACGTCAACTGAAACTTTTGTCGTACACCATGCCAACCAAAAGAGTAACATTGGTACCCTTTTGGCAGTGGAAACGCAAGCCTCATAAAGTTGACCTGTACCGACCCATACCGTATCATACTGTACCACTCAGGGGAAATGGGCCATATGTTTGTCTAGTTTTAAAGGGCACCTATGATGAAAATCAACGTTTGTAAGCTGTTTAGACAGATCTGTGTGTATGTATAGTATGTACACTGTCATATTGGGAATTTTTTTTTTTTTTGAAAAATGTCCTAACGTTAAAATAGGACCCAAATCCCAGTAATTTTGAGGCCAAATGCAACGCGACGTAGGAGTGCGGTTTTCCCCACCCGCCGAATTGATTGACTGGTGCCATGTTTATATAATAACATGTCTACACATGTCCACTGAACATTATTTTGCAAATAAACTGGGATTAAAATACTTGTGGTAATTAACTCTCTGATTTTTATGAGTTTAAAACGTTTTTAAAACAGAGCGTGCATGTAATAAAGACAGTAAATCGCTGTCATTCTTAACTTCGCTACAATTACCACAGCCACATAATAATAAACTTACTTTTTACGGTATTTTTGACTAATGAGCTGTATTTCAGCTTCATCCAAGTCTGTCTCTGTCACTGTGCTGTTTATCTGACGTAACGCATGATAAGAAGCAGATGCACATGGGAATGGCATTTAAAGCCACAAATGTGATGGGTATTTTGAGCTGAAACTTTACAGACACATTCTGGAGATACCAAAGGATTATCTTACATCTTGACAAAGGAGTAAAAATGTGCCCTTAAAGTCTTATTAGTGACTAGATATTTTTGCTATTTATGTATTTCGTACACTAAATGTAGGAGTTTCTAGCATTGCGGCGCTACCTGGCACATAGCAAAGCAGGCTGTTCTCCAGTGAAGGTAAAGGGAAGGTGAGAGGAATGTGTTCAGGGCCCTGATTGCCCAGGCTGAGCTGAACCAGCAGGGCGGCGCAGGAGGCCTGGAGGTTGAGGCAGTTTTGCAGCATGGTGGGCTGTGTGGTTGCAGCCTTGGTTGAGAGATAGACAGTCATAAGGCGTTCGAACTGTTCCCGTAGCTCTGCTGCTGCTGGGCCTCCACTGAGCTGCGTGTCCCGCCATGTCCCCTGGAGCCGGTGCAGAGACTGATTCATCTTCACCATCTGATCATGAAGTCTGGCACACAAATAACAGAAACGCATATGTTCATTTATTTATACATAGAAACGGTTAATAGTAAGGATTTGGTACACACTCGTTACATACATGCTTCAGGTAGATTGACTTGTCAATTCATTTTTTAATGCTTAATCCCGTTCTGTACACACACAATGCAGTATTTTACAGGACTGACCAATGATATTTCGTGTCAATTTGTAACCTTTTGATTTAGTGGCTAATTCCTTTTGAATGTGTACAATCTCATTCATACATTTTAGTATGATTTGCTCATGCCCCAATGACAATTGGCTTTAGTGGTGGGGTTTGGTGCCATGCCTCCTTTAAAAAATCTTCTACGAATTAGCTATTAAACAGACAAAAGCTAAAATAGTTACGTTTCCTTGTGACGCCCATATATTCAATAGCAAAATTAACTCTTGAAAAATGCAGATAATGACAATGCCATTTACAAAAAATCATTAGTGACATATTTTAGAGCCGTCTCTTTTTTTCTGTATGCATGGTTAGAAAAACAGGGAATGAGCTGTGCTTTAACTCATCAGTGTTGCCAACTTTTGTTAAAATAAAAACAGCAAATAAGAAAAAAAAAAAATCACTTACTAAACTTTTATCCAAATAAATAAGTCACACACAATCATTTCCACACCTGCTGACTTTAACGCCATAAAATGGATTTAATTTTTAAGCTCAAAGACTCTTGATGAAATTTGTGTGTACAGTAGGTGGCTATTCTCAAACTTCAAAAATCTAAAATCTCATCTAAAAGCATTTTAAAATCTACTCTGACAAATTCCACAATAATGCTTTTGTTTGTTTTTTGTTCAATGATAAACAAATAGGTGGTTCATTCCACTGTGGCAACCCCTGATTAATAAAAGAACTAAGCCGAAAAGAAAATGAATGATAAACAAATATTTTGTGTGTATGTTACAAATGCTGCTCTTTTTACTTTCACTTTTTCAAAAAATGCTGAGCAAAGATGCATCACACCTTAGACAAAAACATTAAAGATGAAATATCCAGCTAAGGCTTAAATCTGTAAGTGTACAGTGTTTAAAACTATTGATTCATCTATTAAAAGAGTCGACTCATAGTGCTTCAAACGAGTCGCCTTGATAACGAGTTCATTAGGTGTTTCGCGATGACGCAGCCACGAAACACAAGCCTCGCCAGTAGTTACGCGCGCAAACCAGGGAGATTTGAAACCTGCGGCCCCGCCCACTAACACAGAAAAAAACACTAGGACACACACACACAGACGCCGCCGGTCCAATGAAGTCCACGCTGTGCTCAGAATGGATAATATTGACAGTCTCTACCCAAAGATGAGTTGTTAACCTGGTACAGTACACGCAGTTACTCTTTATATTCGCGATATACGCGACGCGTGCCGCTTTGTTTACGGATTAACGTTAAAGGCTTTTGTGTGCTCGCGTTCCACTGCCGTTTGTCGTTGCTATGGCGATCGATCGTAAGCTAGGAGACAGGAGACTTGTGTCACTTTCCCTAGTTCTCTGAGGGAGCGTTGTGTGTGTGTGTGTGTGTGTGTGTGTGTGTGTGTGTGAGAGAGAGAGAGAGAGACTCGCGTTCGCTTTCCCTAGTTCTTCTGAGGAGCATTGTGTGTGTGTGTGTGAGAGAGAGAGAGACTCGCGTCGCTTTCCCTAGTTTTTCTGAGGAGCGTTGTGTGTGTGTGTGTGTGTGTGAGAGAGAGAGAGAGAGAGAGAGAGAGGAGAGAGAGAGAGACTCGCGTCGCTTCCCTAGTTCTTCTGAGGAGCGTTGTGTGGTGTGGTGTGAGAGAGAGAGGGAGAGGGAGAGAGAGAGACTCGCGTCGATCTCCCCAGTTCTTCTGAGGAGGGTTGTGTGTGTGTGTGTGAAAAAGCCTTACACTATGAAGCGCGTGTGCACTGTGACTACTTTTATATTGTTGATTACCAGCTGGGCATTTCACTCTGTCTCGTGCTGAAGCTTGTACACTGTCGACCAATCGAAGCAGGCTGTCATCGGTCCAATCAGCGCAGTAGGTGATCTGCCAAAATGCTAACCATTAGCATAATAGCTTTGAAAACACAGTCCCTCTCTGCTGTCTAAAGCCACGCCTCCTGAAACACGAATGCAACCTTAAAGATAACAGTAGACACCCCACTAGATCATGTCGTTCGCCAGTTAGAAAACTTCACAGTACTTTATAATACTACAGTTCCAAATGAAAAACTGTATTATACCTAGCACGTTTTCAGTTGTGTAGCAAGCAAAACTTGTTATAATGTGCAATATTTCATGCATGCAAGGATCACTGGTCTCACTAAAGCAGGCTAGGCTGAAAAGCGTTATTTACTTGTGTTTTGTTGTTAAACTCACTAAAAATCGACATTATCAATGCTGTAAAAGGTCCCTTCTGAAACAGAAAATAGTCACATCAATTTTTTGCTGGATGATTTCAGTGGCTGAACAACACTTCTGTGCATATAACCCATTCGTAACAAAACTAAAATCTACATAAGCTTTGCGTGACTATAATAGTTTTAAACCTTAACATTACCTATACTATTACTATATAGATACTCATTTATATATAATTAATGTACTTTCAATTTGGCATCACTCTTTAGCATTACCTATGGAAGCCCAGGTATAGGGTAAGTTGTGTAAGAATGAGGTTTTCTGTCAGAAGGCTGTATGATTGGGCAAATTCAACCGTTTGCTGAGGGGGCACAGGTATCAGACATGTCTCCTTGTCCAGACCTGCAGAGAGAAGTATTATTAGTTTCTATATGCATCTATGCAATTAGCACATGCTTTTCTCCAAACTTAGAGAAGATGAACAAAAGCAATTTATCCAGGCATTGTTTAGCTTACACAAAAGAAGACATTAAGGCTAGTGTTTGTTAAGGTGGAACACAGGTACTTCACCTCTAGCGTGCACATTTCTGTTACGCCGCTCTTCTTCACTCAGCTCTTTAAGCAAGCAGTATGTGGGGTTAAAGGTCAGGAGTTTAGGAGAGTAGGGTCGAGAAAACGGCTGGCAGAGCTTGAGCAGAGCGGCTCCCAGATTCAAGAAGAATGCATCCGATGCGTACATTTGGAAGAAAATCTCGGGCATCTGGTTTGCCCAGATTTTGGCCCGCCCCATGTTGGCCTGCAGACAGCCACCCAGCCACGAGAGCAGCAGGTGGCGAGTCTCGCCGGACTGCTGGAGCAAGTTTTTCAGGATCTGATAGAGCTTATCATGAAACTGCCCCATAAACTAACAGACAGGAAGACAAAAAACGAAAGCGGTTATGCGGCTGACTTAACGTCACAAAGCTTTTGTTTGGTTTTTCCTCACCTGGTGTATATTTGACTCTTGAACCTTCAATTCCTGTGGGCTGGAGCGAGATGGATTCAGGAAAAAGCCATGGTTTTCAACTACACCAGGAGTTTTCAGTAGACAAGAAATATTAAGGATGGCTCCCAGAAGTGTTTTCTGATACTGAATCCCATTGTTAGGGTCTTTGGGCTGAATGTGCTCCATTAAAACCTAAGATCAGAATATGTTTTTTAAATGTTTCATGTTTATGAAAACAGCTACAGTTATCATACTGTGTCTTAAGCTGAAAGTATTAAAGGGGTAAGTTCACCCAAAAATGAATATTCTGCTATTAATTACTCATTCTTATGTTGTTCCGACCCTCTAAGACCTTTGTTCACCTTCAGAACACAAATAAAGACATTTTAAATGAAATCCGAGAACTCTCTCATTCTCCATAGACAACAAGTCACAAGATATTCAAAGTCCAAAAAAGGAGCCAAAAACGTTCCTCGTGACAGCGGTTCAACAGTAATCATGCAAAGCTCCAAGAAGTACTTCAAAAAGTACATATGACTTTGTCTGGCCAATTTCTTCTCTTCTCTGGATACAATATTTTGCCATTAGAGCCAGTAGCACAAAAACCAAGCGTTGTATTGCCCATTCTAAATGCACACCTTGATCTGACATGGCCATAGGCAAACAAATGTTTTTAATGTTACTGGCACACAAAAGCATTCTTTGAGGTTCATATAATTATAGTTAAACCACTGAAGTCACATGGTGTGTTCCGACAATGTTTTTGGTCCCTTTTCTTGTGAATTGAGGGCTGTCAGATTTCATCTAAACATCTTAATTTGTGAGGGTGAGTAATCAACAATAAAATGTTTATGTTTTGGTGAACTAATACTTCACTAATACTAAATAATAAGGATTAGCAAGATAATGCAATATGGGTGCAATGTGTACAGTACAATGCTCAGCATATATAAGTACACCCCTCACAAATCTATCTTTTAAATTCATACTTTTAATAGGAAGCTATACAATATTATATTTGTGCATATACATTAGATTAGTCAGTATTGAAGCCAAATCTGGAGTTAATCTAACAAAATAACTTACGATAACAGTCTAAAAACTAGTACACCCAAATTTATATGTTATCAAAAAAAATGTAATACAAAATAAATAAAGAGGAAAAAGCAAAAGAAAAATAAAAAGTAAAAATTCTGTTGAAATTTTGTAGGTTGTAATTTATTTAGCAATGTTTTGCTTGAATTTAATTGTATTATCTTTCAATTTCTAAATATGTTTCATGACTAAAGTATTATTTTAATAAATATATCTATTTAAGAAACCGGTTTTGTTTAAATGCACCAAAATACATTGCCTATGTTCACTAAGAAATGGATAAAAATACTCATTTTCAAAATGGGGTGTACTCAATTATCCTGAGCACTGTATATAAAGTCACATATACCCAGGGCCAGACGGAATCTGCGTACGATTTTTGCTATTTCTGCTGAGAACTTTGGTAAACATCTGCGGATTTCTGTGGAATTATTTTGGGAGTATCATAACTAAAACCTTAATATGTGAAATAAAAAATAATATCTTTTTAACTTTTATTTAATGTTTAAAATGCAAATCTAATTAGATTCACTTTATTTGGCAAACAAAGCAAGTCTCTCATATAATCTCTACTAAAAGACAGAAAATATTACTGTATAAACTGCATTGTACATAAATTAGATTTTCAAATTAGTCAGTATTATTACTGTAATTAATTTAAAAACTGAATAAATGTAGATTTACAGACATTTACTCAAGTAAATAAACAGAATTAATGATGGGCTAAAAATCAACGGAAATCTGCGGACAGTCTGCAAAAAATCTGTGGAATTCTGCGCGCGCAGATTCCGTGTGGGCCTACATATTCCCTAGTGTACGCATAAAGTACAAAGTATACTTTGGGCTTTATTAAGGTATTTAATCAAACCTTAGCAATGTCCTTTTGCCGACTGAAGTACAGGAGAATTTCCAGGTAGGAAAACAGCAGCAGCTGACAGAGGTCTAGGTCTTTAACCCGGCCTTGAAAAATATCAAACACTGGCACCATAACCTCCCCAAAGGTCCGCACTTCTTGGTCAGCCAACAGGCTAGCAATGACCTCCTCTAAAAACTCCACAACCTCTTCAAACTCTGCAGAGACAACCATTCGAACAAAGTCAGCCAGACAAAGTCATTTCAGGAGCTTCAAATGTATCAGATGTCCTCAAATATGACACTTACGGGCTCCTCTGACGGCCTCCAGCAACAGGTCCAGAAGCTGCTCGTAAACGTTCTGACTTATGTAGATCTCTGGGGTCAGCAGCACAGTTCGTGCATTGGACACGGTCAGGTTTTTGCAGTTCACAGCAAACGACAACAGCTTCTCTGGAACTTTAGTGATCTGTGTGGTTTTGAAGCATATACATATTTGTGTGTAAATAGGCAGACATTCTTTTGGCATAACTGTGCAGTTTTATTTTATTTTATTTACTTTCATATTTCCTAATTATTATTATTATTATATTTCATGCAATTAACTTTTTTTAAATAAATTTCCAAACATTATGATTTAAATAAAAACATTAAAGGAATTCTCCGCTTTTTGGAAGAAATTTGTAATTTTTCAAGTCACCTAATGGCTAAAGGTCTGGGAACTTTGGCCACTTTGAATGGTCAAGGATCGCCCCAATGCTATTTGACAGATAGATTAACAGATTAGTGTGTAAATGTGGCCGGTAAACCACCATGCATCATACATTCACAAACGTCTTTAAAAGTCTAAAACAATGATGCATCAATATATTGGTGATCTGTCAGCAACAGGCCCGTAGGCAGGGGGGGTTCAGGTGTTTCGCAAGACCCACCCCTCAGTGACAAAGGTCCAGAATTTGTCCCAAACATGAGCTCATTTTTCCTATTTTGACAGCTATGCCATCATAATAGATGAAAATAACCTATCAAAAAGGCTTTAAGACCAAGCAGAATTCTCTGTTAGCTGTGGTGACTTCAGCTAATCGGTTTTGGACAATTATTTTTCATGAGTCCAACATTCAGATGCTAGAAACATACAATCTGACGTAAGTAAAGTCATTGCTGTATTGTTTTTAAATAGAGAAAACATTTTACGAGTAACTTATTCTAAATCTTGGACCTTATTCTTGAAACAAAAAATTAGCAATAAAAATGTGTGAAATACCAAAAGCGGCCCAAATTAAAATTAATTTGAATACTAATTTGGCCATTGTTGTTATCCATGAATTTTCAAATGTACCTTTTTAACAAGAGAGGCTAGAAAAATCATAAAGTTCTACATTATTATTATTATTTTTATTCAAATAGTCAAATTCTGACTGAGTAAAGTTGAATGTGCTGGCCAGTTTGTTAATTAAGTTGACAATATGCTTGTTTTTATTTTAAAACATACTTTTTTATATTGATATATGATGTAATAAATTTATATTTTAAAAATAAGTCTTTTTTCAAATTTCTTTATTATAAATCTTTAGTAAATATTTTTTGTACAACAAAAAGTGGTTACGATGACCATCCGACAAGCTCATCCAGCTAAAATCAGTACTTAAAATGTATTTAAATCTCATAATTAAATAGAAAATGAGGCGTATAACTGCAAAAAAGTCCACTTTTTAAGAAAAAAGAACCACCCCTTTCACCAGGCTGGCTATGGGCCTGAAAACATAATGGAAATCAGTAGGACATTTATGTAGATGCAGACTGAGATAAACATGGCAACTTTTTATCTGACTGTTTAAGACCGGATTGTTTAAGATTGCTTTACACTCGACTTCCAGAAATCCTTGATATTTCAACTAATCAGAGAAACCAAACAAGTGTTTCCAGAAGTGTGCCCTGAGTTTGACCTCTTTTTGAATCCATTCAGCCAATCTCTGGTTTGGCAGGGTGCACTTTTAGCTTAGCTTAGCATAAATCATTATCTGATTATACAATAAAATGAGCAACTTGCTAACAAATGTAAAAAAATCCAATTTAAAGCTTGACTCTTCTGTAGTTACATTGTGTACTAAGTTGCTATTTTCTAGGTCAGTATGGCTAGGAACTATACTCTCATTCAGGCAAAATATTCAAGGAATTTTGCTGCCGTACCATGGCTGCAGCAGGCGCAATTATATTACACAGCACATGAAAATAGCAGTGCTTAATATTATAGTTCTAAAAAAGCGGAGTATTCCTTTGACAAATCTTTCAAGTGGACACACTGACAAAAAGCCCGTGATAACAATTTATTTAGTCAACTTGTCCAATGGCATGATGGCGCATCTAAAAAAATCTCTCCAGAAAATACCTCCTCTTTAGCTCTCTGGTAGCAGGCGTAAAGGTAAGGTATGGCACGTTTCTCTCCAGCGTCACGATCTGCTGAGAGATTCACTACACTGCAGGAGGTCATGTAAATGAGATGGTTTCCTGGCTCCTGCAAAAGCAGCCTGTTGAACAAAGCCTGGAGGGGAAGAAAGAGCAATATTATTCTTATTCAAAGTTTCTTTTCTTATCTGACATTATACAAATCTGCATAAGCACGATATGCTTAACACATTGTACCTGCTCTATGGTGTCCATGTTAAGCCAGTCCTGACCATCAAGATCAGCTGCCATTTCCTCAAGGTAAACACAGCGTGGTGGAATGCCATTGCCACTTCTTAGACTCGGGTCACCTGGGATGATTTCAACCAGCACGGATTATTTTATAATAGTAAATTAATTCTTAGTGTGCATTATGCAGACACAGACTCACCACCAATCACAGTTTAGGATCTTTAAGGTTTTTCTTATGTCTCTAATAGTTAAAGTTTTATAAAATACTGTAAAACAAACAGCATTATATTGATAAACTACAATAAAATATCTGTTTTTTATTTTAAGATATTTAAAAATCTCCAGTATTTTTGTGATTCAAAGTCGTCAGTGCTATCACTCCTGTCTTTAGTGTGAAATGATTTTCAGAAATAGTTTTTGCTCCATTTCTTCTTGATATGTTAAATACATTTGCAGCTAAACATTGAAAAATAAAAATATGGAATTATTACAGGGTTTAAGCAGCAACTTTTTAAATAAAAGGGAATCTATAGCATTATAAAATGTTCTACTTTCACTTTTGATCAGTTTAATGCATCTTTTCTGAATATAAGCATTAATTTCTTTCTAAAAATTAAAAAATTCTGCCCAAACACAGAAACAAAGATTTGAATGTGCAAACAGAGGAGCGTGATGGACAGTAGATAGATGTAAAGGACCTAGATAAATACACAAATGAGAGTAACGTAAATGACGTAAGGGACCAAAATGCAGTGGATGAGCTCATCTTCAGCACTGCCTGGAAACGGTATGTCAACACGATATGATCATCAAATCTGAGATCATCAAGACAACAGTCATTTACTATAAAGTATTTAAAATCCCTTTCTTTCTGAACAATGTCGAGTTATGAAAAGTACTTGTCAAAATTGTTTGCAAATCTATTTTTAGTGGGTCAGATAAGAAAACGTATCATCCTTTAAAAGGAAGGGGGGATTATATGCAATTAGAGCTGGAAAACAATTTCTAAATTAATCCTTATTATATATTAATTTTATAATTCATTTTTATAAAGGGAGTCAATTCAGTATTGACAATTCGTATATTGACACAAGTCAAATCAAAATTGACACACACACACACACTATGATCTGTTAAAATGTATATACAATATCTGTGTGTTGCATGCGTAGAAACTTTACACCTTATATCCATCAAAAGGGAAGTAAATCAGCTTTTTTTCCTGAAGCATCATGCAAAATTGTATCATGGCCATCACATTATATTTATCATAATTTACATTTGAAAACACTGATTTTTATTATTATTATTATTATTTGTAATCAATTATCTGTACAGATGGTTACAAAAACACTTCAGAAAGCATACCAAGTAGATCTTCTGAACAATAATGTACTGTATATTAGTAGTCATATAAAACAAAACTATTATTATAGTAATAATAAGTACATAAACAGACCTACAATGGGATAAGCAGTTCTCATTACATAGAGGGTTTTTGCTCTTACTGTTGTCCAGAGTGATGAGGAAGATCCTCTGGATCATGTGGTTGACATTGAGCTGTTCACAGAGCTCCTGTCGTGAGCGAAACGATCGGCTGATCTCCGCCACTGAGTCATCATTCTCATCAATGCTTTCAGACGCAGAGTTGTCTGACTCAGACTGGCTCTCTCCTGAATCTACTGCTGCACGGATAAATAATTACAAAGAACCATCACATCAATGTAATCTTTCAAGCATAATTGTAGAGCACTCCTTTATTACCAAGACTTACATTGCTGCTCAGTTGGAGGCTGTTGCTTTTGGTCAGATGCAAACTGTTTTGCGTCAGCGACTGAACTGAAGAGTGCTGCGAAGGGGTTTTGTGAGATGTTCTGATTGTTATTGCCCTGGTCTGTCATTTCCCTGCAGCACGTCCTCCATCAACAAGTATTTTCACAGCCTGCAGAGGAAAAAAGCAGATGTGAATAAGATCCATGATTCCAAGTACAAAGCCTAGCAATTATACTAAATTTGATTTATTTCAATTATAAAGAAATTGGAGCTCATCACAAAAAAGTTTTGCCTACATCATATTTAAAAAAGCAAGATGACATCCCATTTGTTCTTCTGGTGAGTCAGTAATACACAAGAATTGATTAAATCATCTATGAGTCATATTCAAGCAACAGGAAACCAGACAGCAGATCAATAAGGGCTACAAATTAGTGTCAGGCATGCTAACTTGCTTCACATACGTGTCATATTCATTCCAGAAGTGAGTCAGACTACGAACAAACAGAGCCTAGGGGGTCTGAAAAGATGTGTGATTAATGTAAACCTAAAAAACACGAGCTTTCTAGCTGTCAAAGGTAGTGACAGATCTCCTTCCCTGCTGTCAGGTGTCTTATGCTAGCTAAACAACTAGCAGCGTACTTAGCAACTGACAGCGCGCTGGTAATATTGCTGAAATACAGCAACAAAGCGTAAAGTAAAGTAAATAACGCTTTAAATAGCAGACATACGATCAAATATATCAACGTGAAGGCACGTCATACCTTGTTTTAGGTTGAAATATGGTAAATCTGATATGGTGCTGTGCAGGAGATCTCGATCCTACGCGTTGTGTGACGTCATCAGAAGCGGACGATATACTACTGTTTATTTTAATGTTTTTTTTTTTCTCACTCCTTCCCTCCCTCCCTCTTTCTTTTCTTTGGTTCAAAGTCTCGCCAGATGTCTCCAGGCTGTAAAAACAGTAGGCTTTAGCAGAAGACCTCCTCGGATATTAATGGAAAAACAGTCTGGTGTGGAGATTTTAATGCCCACAGTACATTATGGGGAAACAGAAATGACAATAATGGAAATGTAATTGAAGAATTCATAGAAGAAGAAGAGCTAATTTGCATTAATGACGGGACAGGAACTAGATTGGATATAGCAAGAGGTACAGAATCAGCAATAGACATTACAATAGTTACCAAAGATATTGCAGATAGATGTGAATGGGAAGTATTAAGAGGTAGTACAGTTGGGAGTGATCATTACCCAATCAAAACTCAAATAGGAATAGAATGTGTAAAAGAAATTGAAGTGAGAGAGGAGAAGTGGATTTTAGAAAGAGCAGATTGGGATAAATTTAGGGAAATCAGTGAAGATCGTTTGCAAAAGATTGAGGACAATTTAGATATTGAAAGTATGTGTGTAAGAGTTAGTGGAGGAATAATTGAAGCAGCAAACATGGCAATACCTAAATCTAAACCTAAAAAAATTAATAAAATTGTTCCATGGTGGACAAAGGAGTGTAAGAAAGCTATAAAGGAGAGAAATAAAGCATTTAAAAAAATGAAAAGAACACACAACTTTCAAAACCTTATTGAATACAAAAAAAATCACAGGCAATAGTAAGGAAAACGGTTAAAAAATCAAAGAAAGAATATTGGAGACAATTTTGTGAGTCTATTGGCAGAACAACACCAGTAAAGAGAGTATGGGGAATTATTAAAAAAATGAAAGGAAATGGAAAAGAATATGGATATCCAATGCTGATGGATGGGCAGATGGTTATTATTAATAATAAAGAGAAAGCAGAAGTCATAGCAAGGACCCTAGTTAAAGTACACAGCACAGACAATTTAAGCCAAGAGGAGAAAAGAGGTAGGGAGGAAACTTGTAGAAGATATCAGTTTGGTTTAGGAAAAGATGAAGAGGACCAGGTACTAAATATTAATTTCTCAGGGACTGAGCTTAATAGGGCATTGAAGAAATTAGGGAAAACAGCTCCAGGAAAAGATGAAATTAGTTATACTATGTTAGAAAATCTAACTGATAAAGGAAAGGAGGTGCTGTTAAGGTTGTATAACAAAATATGGGAAGTAGGGGTTATTCCAAAGGAATGGAAGAAGGCAGTAATCATTCCCATTAAAAAGCCTGGGAAAGATCCAAAACAGCCAACCAGTTATAGACCGATAGCCTTGACATCGCATATGGGGAAAACGATGGAAAAAATGATTAATGACAGATTAGTTTACTGGGTTGAAACTAAAGGAAAACTAGGAAACTACCAAAGTGGATTTAGGAAAGGTAGAGGGACAATGGATCCAATTATAAGGTTAGAAGATGATATTAAAAAAGCACAAGTAAACAGGGAATCCGTATCGGTTATAGCCGTATTTTTAGACATAGAGAAAGCTTAGGACATGTTGTGGATAGATGGAGTGTTAATCAAACTTGACCAGTTAGGAATTAAGGGACGTATACTGAGATGGGTTAAAGAATTCCTATCAGAAAGATCTATAATAGTAAAAATAAATGGTACATTTAGTGGATGCTACAGAGTAGAAAATGGTACACCACAAGGAAGCATCATTAGCCCTTTTTTGTTTTCTATAATGTTTGATGGGATCTTTAGGGAGATAGAAAATAATACAGGGGTTGCATTATTTGCAGATGATGGTGCGATTTGGAAAAGAGGGAGAAACATAACATTTATAATAAAGAAAATGCAACAGATAATAAATTCAGTGCAGGATTGGACAGTTAAGTGGGGATTTCGAATATCTCAAGAAAAAACAAAAGTAATGCTATTTACCAAAAAGAAAACAAGAGGGGAATTAAAATTGAGATTGGGGGATAAAGAGTTGGAGAATGTTGAATCGTTTAAATATCTGGGACTGTGGTTTGATAGGAGACTCACATGGAACACACATATTAGGAAAATGATTGATAAATGTAAGAGAGTGTTAAATGTGATGAGGTGCCTATGTAGTGTTGATTGGGGTGCTAGTAGAACGGCATTAAAAACAATTTATACAGGGTTGATAAGATCAGTGATTGACTATGGGTGTATGGTGTATGGATCAGCGGCTAATACAACATTAAAACAGTTAGATAAAATCCAAAATCAAGCACTAAGAGTATGCTGTGGAGCCATGAAAACCACAACTTTAGCAGCATTACAAGTTGAGATGGGAGAGATGCCTTTACACCTTAGAAGGGATCAACTGGCAGTAGTATACTGGGCAAACTTGAAAAGTCATAATGATAATCACATAACACAAACAGTTCTGATGCAGTGCCAAGAACGAGAGAAACAGGATGTTAAAGGTTATGGATGGATTATACGAAGTAAAATAAATGATATGGAAATAGACACACTAACAGTTTCGCCCACTATAGTATTTCCAGTAGTTCCCACATGGCTGCTTGGGGATTTGGAAGTTGATTTTGAAATACTGAAGGAAAAACAAGAAAGTGAGATTGACAGCAAACGAGTAGAAAATTATATAAAGGAAAAATACAATGAAACATCTGAAATATACACAGATGCATCAAGAATTGGACAAAGAGTAGGAGTGTCATACAGTATTCCAAAGTTAAAGATTGAAGCTGCAAAAAGAATTAATAATAATTTAGCAGTGTATACAGCAGAATTGGTAGCGATATGGTTGGCTCTAAAGTGGTTTGAGGATAATAAACCAATTAAAGTAGTCATTGCGTCTGATTCAAGTTCAGCACTTATGAGTATAAAAAATTTAGTATCAGAGTCACGGCAGTACATCATTTATGAAATAGTGCAGATGGGAAATAATCTCATAAAATCAGGAGTCATCATTTCATTGTTGTGGGTACCAGCACACATAGGGGTCAGTGGGAATGAGATGGCAGACAAGTTGGCAAAACAGGCAGCACAGCAAACTACAATAGACATTAACATCAAATACAGCAAGTCAGAAATCAAAAGTATTGTTAAAACTAAAGTATTGGGAAAATGGCAACAGATATGGAATAATGGGAGTACAGGACGTCAATATTACAACATACAGAACAAAGTTGGAAAAGGTAGGGAAACAAGGAAAAGCAAACAGGAAGAAGACAAGTTCACAAGAATGAGATTTAATCACACAGCACTCAATAGTACATTACACATGATCAATAAACATGCAGATGGGATGTGTGAATGTAATAACAACAAGGAGACTATAGAACATGTATTGATGCAATGCCCAATTTACCACACAGAAAGAAATATATTGTTCACACAGTTACAGGAAAAACAAGTGGAACCTAACATAGAGAATATCTTAAAGTTGAGCACGGGGGATGTGTGTTTTAGATATGTGTATAACTTTTTGAAAGACATAGGGTTAGGTAATAGAATATAAATGTATTTATGGTCAAGGAAATGGGTATTTTTAGTTTATTTTATATTATTTATTTTTTTTGAATGAGCTTTTCTTTTGTGCCGATTTGTTACACTATAAGGAATGCATAAGTTAGTCAACTCCTGATTCACACTCCAATCCAGATGGTGGCGGTAATGCTCCAAAAAGCTGGTTGCCAACCACCAAACAACACACAAGAAGAAGAAGAAGACGACCTCCTCGTTTGAAATGGCTGTAGAACTTTTTCACAAAAATGAGACTTTGCAAATGCGCAAGAAGCTGATTGCGTAAGTTGGATCAAATATTATACGTACCGTTAGCTCTGTTATTATAAGGTCTGCTGCAGTTTGAACTGCTGTTCTGCTCTTTTCAATGTGTTTTCAGACAGTCCTGCAGACTCTTTTTCTCCCATGATCCTGTGAAAATAGTCCGTGCTCGAGGTCAATATTTATATGACGAGAATGGCACACAGTATTTAGACTGCATTAGTAATGTTCAACATGGTAAGGACATTTTGCAGTTATGACATGTATCCTGCAGATGACGTCAACAAGTTATAAGTAGACAAAAGTTATTAAAGAGCCCATATTATACATGAAATAGGGTCATATGTAGGTTGTAAGGGTCTCCAACAACAGTCTAATATGCATGCAAGGTCAAAAAACACTTTGATGGTCTTATAATCTGCATTTATTTTTACCTAATTATACCAGCGACTCCCATATGAATCGTTCAGCGATTCATTTGTTCCCAAACCCCTCCTCAGCGCGAAGCTAATTGCGCTGATTGAACCGATGACAGCCTGCTGCGATTGGTCGACAGTGACAGGCTTCAGCACGAGACAGAGTGAAATGCCCAGCTGGTAATCAACTATATAAAAGTAGTCACAGTGCACACACGCTTCATAGTGTAAGGCTTTTTTCACACACACACACACACACACACACACACACACACACACACACACGCACGCACACACACACACACAAAACCCTCCTTAGAAGAACTGGGGAGATCGACGCGAGTCTCCTAGCCACTTTACCTGCTCTTTTTCTCTCTCTCTCTCTCTCTCTCTCTCACACACACACACCGCTCCTCAGAAGAACTAGGGAGAGCGACGCGAGTCTCCTGTCTCCTAGCCCCTAGGCGTCACACACTCGACCTGCTCTTTTTCTCTCTTTCTCACACACACACACACACACACACACACATCATGTTCCTCCTCAGAACTAGGGAGATCAACACGAGTCTCCTGTCTCCTAGCTTACGATGGCCATAGCAAGGACAAACGGCAGTGGAACGTAAGCTCACAAAAGCATTTAATGTTAAATCCGTAAACAAAGCGGCACGCGTCGCATCTTTAACGTGGCTTACATGCGATAAGAGAATATAAAGAGTAACCGCGTGTACTGTACCAGGTTAGCAAGTAACAAAACACAATAAATACATAATTTGCAAGCTAGAGTAAACGAGGCAACAATTTTAATCGCACTTACTTACACTAGTGAATAAACCTCAACCACTGACTCTTCACAGTTCACAACTCATCTTTGGGTAGAGACTGTCAATAATATCCATCTGAGCACAGCGTGACTTCATTCGACCGGCGGCGTCTGTGTGTGTGTGTCTAGTGTTTTTTCTGTGTTAGTGGGCGGGGCCGCAGGTTTCAAATCTCCCTGGTTTGCGTGCGTAACTACTGGCGAGGCTTGTGTTTCGTGGCTGCGTCATCGCGAAACACGTAATGACTCGATATCAAGACGACTCGTTTGAAGCACTATGAGTCGACTCTTTTATAGATGAATCAATAATTTTAAACACTGTACACTTACAGATTTAAGCCTTAGCTGGATATTTCACTTCACTTAGAGCTGTGTTACACACTACATGGAAGGGCATTTTCAAAAACCCATAATATGGGCTCTTTAAATATAAACTCAACAAGGAATGCTTGGCAATACCTACTGTAATTAATTCATCTAAATACAGTAAAACAGACTAATGTTGGGACGTTATTACTT
Organism: Danio aesculapii; assembly: GCF_903798145.1. NCBI lineage: Eukaryota > Metazoa > Chordata > Actinopteri > Cypriniformes > Danionidae > Danio > Danio aesculapii. The sequence goes on along the minus strand of NC_079449.1, from coordinate 25,166,391 downwards.
TATCAAATAATTTTATATTTTAGTATAAACTGTCAAGCATACAGGATTATACGATATATATATATATATATATATATATATATATATATATATATATATATATATATATATATATATGGGGGGTATCCATCATTTCAATGATTAGATTGTACAGATTATTTGTTTCATTATAAGAGATGTTTCAAAACCTTCTTGTTTTCTGTAATAGAGGTCAAAGTTATAAGACATTTTTAAATATTTAAAGGAGGGAGTAATAGACATTACTTTTGCCTTGTGTATGTGAAACTTCCCAAGAAAAAAGATCAACTATAAAGCATATCGAGTGTATCATTGCCAGTTTTACAGTTAAAAAAAATAATTCATTCAAAAATACATTCATCAAAGTTAAATATTTTATAAAAACGAATCAAAAATCAACGCTAAAACCTGTTTCCAAAAATCATCAGAAAATTTACTGCAAAATAGATGTAGAAGACTTTCAGGCTCTGTGTTACATAAAGAACATTGTGGTGAAATGTCTGTTTAAATGTATTAATAAACATATTGCAGGGATAATATTTTGAAAATGATTTCTTTTATCTTATTTGGGAGTAAAAACTTATTACTTGTTGACCAAATATCATCTATGAAAGGTAAAGAACAATATTGTTTCAATTTCAAAATTGCTTTCGGGAAACAACTACTATCTTAAATAAGACATTGTTCTGATGTTATTGCACTTTTTATCTAAGTCACTGATACACCAAGTACAATTTTTGGAATTTGCTTTAAGACTGAGTTGTAAGAAATATGGATTTTCAAGTAAAGCAGTTTATTAGAGATGCTTTTCACAATCAAATTCTAATCATTAAACAAAAAAACAGTCCCTAAAGAGGAAAGAATTTCCGGATAAGTATAAATCTCAAAAAAATAAATAAATAAATAATTTCCATGTCAAATCAATCTTTTATAAATCTACTTTTGTTTTTATGCTGTAATTCTTTCGGTTGCAAGTGTAAGCCATTTTTAAAACTTCAGTGTCACATCCTTGCTCATGGAGCATGTCTTTTTAGATTGATCAATGTTGAAAGTAGTATGTATGTAGTTATTTTTGTGTAAACATTAATATTTTTTAAAAAGAAAGCTCAAAAGAGCAGCATTTGGAATGCATCCTCGCTGAATAAAATGCTCATATTTTTCTTCAACGACAAAATAAAAATCTGACTAACTCCAGACTATTAAATAGTAATAGTATATATTAGTAGCGAACACATCTTGAAAGTAAACAAGAAGGAAATTTTATATTCACAGCATGCAATATATTGTAATCAATTCAGTTTACCATACATATTGCTGACCAGATTTCTGACACATTTTCTAGTACTGCAGTCAAAATAGCATTGAAATCTTATGATTATCTACAATATGAGATTAAATAAAATGGGGACAGTACATTTTGTATATTTTATTTTCAATCAAAACAGCTCCAGTCGGGGACAAGACAAAAAATTTACTAACTCCAGACTATTAAATAGTAATAGTATATATTAGTAGTAAAATACATGCAGAAAATATACAACAAGAAATGTTGATATTTACATGCAATATATTGAAAATGAATTAAGCTTACTTTGCATTTTGGTGACCAGATTTCTGATACATTTCCTAGTACTGCGGTCAAAATAGCAAATTGAAATCTTTTGATTATCTACTAAATGAGTTTAAATAAAAATGGCACAATACATTTTGTAAATTACATTCATTCATTTCATTCATAACTTTATTAATCTGGGGTCGCCACAGCAGAATGAACCGCCAACTTATCCAGCATATGTTTTACGCAGCGGATGCCCTTCCAGCTACAACCTGTCACCAGGAAACATCCATACACAATCATTCACACACATACACTATGGCCAATTTAACCTCTATCCAATTCACCTGTACCACATGTTTTTGGACTTGTGGGGGAAACTGGAGCACGCGGACACGGAGAACATTCAAACTCCACACAGAAATGCCAACTGACCCAGCCAGGGCTTGAACCAGCGACTCTCTTGCTGTGAGGCGTTTGTGTTACCCACTGCGCCACCATGCTGCCCCATTTTGTACATTTATTTTTAATTAAAACATCTCCAGTCAGGGAAAAGACAACAAACATCAAGCATATCCTTGAAAATTGGACATCTGGTCATTCTATATGCCTATAGAAAATAATCAGCTCTTTTCTTCATCTCAATCAATTTTAAATAGGCTTTCCAGAGCTCTTTCCGGAAGTGTCAAATATATAATCACATGATCTTTTCAGTGGGTCACAGTCACCCCAGCATCACCCAGGTGGCTGGCACTCAGATGGATCTTCTGAACACAAACACTAGATTCCTTCATGATAATATAGTGCAGTATGCCGATCGACTGGCCGCCACTCTGCCGAAGAAACTTTCTGTCTTCTATTTTGTCAACTCGGGGTAAGTGGCTTTTCATTGGGTTTAAAAGTGTTTGACAAAATCTTATAGATGTTTCTCATCTTCCAAAGATCAGAGGCTAACGATCTGGCCTTGAGACTGGCCCGTCAGTACACCCAACATCAGGATGTCATCGTTCTAGATCAGTAAGCTCGACTAAATGAAGATTTTGCATTAACAGATAATGGGAAGTACTACATGGAAATAAACTGGCAGATGAAGCAGCAAAACAGGCTATCTCCTTGAATGTGACCAAATGTTTAATTCCTCCTGAGGACTTAAAACCCACAATCAATTTGTTCATAAACGAAACATGGCAAAGGGAATGGGCCAACTGCATAAATTACAAATTACATGAGATTAACCTGAAAATAAATGAAAGACATTTAATAAATTATAATTTTGAGACCAGGCATGATCAGACGGTCTATACCAGATGTCGAATTGGACATTCTAGGTTGACACATTTATATTTATTGAATAACGAAGAATTACCTAAATGTAATAACTGCCAGACTGCTCTTATCATAAAACATATTTTGTTGGAATGTAGGAGTTTAAATTCCATTAGGCTAAATTTTTATAAGGAGAGTACTTTGATGGACATTTTTAAAAAGGTGCCACCAGGAAGAGTTTTAAATTATTTATAAAAAAATTTAACTGAAAAATCATATTTAACTTAAAATAAATTTTTGTGTAAATTTTATCTATTTATATTTTATATATTTGTCTAACTAACTTTTTTAGTGTAATACGAATTTGTTTTATCATGAAATATTTTATATATATTTATATATCATGAAATATTTTATATATATATATATATATATATATATATATATATATATATATATATATATATATATATATATATATATCCATTTTGCCACAAAATAGCCATAAGTTGCTGATGTGGCAATAAATAAATAATAAAGAAAGATAATGGGAAGTGGCTTATTTATATGTCATCTTTACCTGCATCTCCAGTGCATATCATGGACATCTCACCTCGCTTATTGATATCAGCCCATACAAGTTCAGGAAACTGGAAGGCCAGAAAGAGTGGGTTCATGTGGTGTGTACAAGACATAGAAACAGTTCTTTAAACTGTAATAAAGGCTCTTTGCTACATATCATTCTTTCTGGCATATCTACAGGCACCTCTCCCTGATACTTACCATGGCATCTATCGAGAAGACCATCCTGACCCTGGACAGGCTTATGCAGACACGGTCAAAAGTCTGATTGAGGAGGCGCATAAGAAAGGTCGCATGGTATGGTCAGGATAAAAAAAAATAATGTTTTAACTTTTTTTTTTGTCTATACAATAAAAATCTGTGATGTTCATGGTTATTATATTTAACTGAATTTAAATGAAACAATAATAAAATTTATCTGATTTTATTTCAGCTAGAATTTTCACCAAAGAAATACTTCTCGTTTTAATTAAATTTAATATAAGTTAAAATAATATTTATTTACAAAATTATGTACAAATAATTGAAAAAAAACTGAATAAAACTGAATAAAACACTATCGATAAATAAACTGTTAAAAAAAAACATCTACAGATCATTTATTAGACACTTGAAGAAATTCCAGAATATGTGTCGTACAGTAGTTACAGAAAAATGTATAAACTACAGACACATTGCCAGAGGGGTTTATGAGGTTCGAAAGACCCACCCCTCAATTACAAAGGTCAGAATTTGTTGCATTCATGAGCTCATTTGTCCTATTTTGACTGCTTTGCCATCATAAATAATAAAAATAACCCATCGAAAGGCTTCAAGTCAAACGGAATCCTGGTGTGACTTCAGTTAATCAGTTTTGGCCAATGCGAATAGTTATTTTTCAAGAGTCTAAACATATGATGTAAGTAAAGTCATCTTTCGCTACTGTATTGTTTTTAAATAGAGAAAATATTTTACAAGTAACTTTAATTCTAAATCTTGGACCTTATTCTTGAAAGAAAATATGACTAATAAAAAAAGTGTGTAGCACCAAAAGCGGCCCATATAAACATTTATTTCAATACTATTTTGGCTATTGTTGTTATCCATGAAGAGAGGCTAGGAAAACTGTGAAGCTTTAAATTATTATTATTATTATTATTATTGTTGTTGTTGCTTTAACTTTTTTTTATATTTAAATGGCCAACTTCTGACTGAGGAAAGTTAAATGTGCTGGCCAGCTTGTTATTTGCTTAATCAATTACAATAGGCTACAGTTTTTAATTTAAAACCTTTTTTTCTATTGATATTATGATTTAATAAATTAGTATTTTAAAAATAAATATTTGTCATATTTCTTTATTCTAAATCTTTAGGAAATATTTTCAGTACATCAGAAATTGTCGTTATGATGACCATCTAACAAGCTAATCCCGCTAAAAATAGAAAATGAGGCATATGACTGCAAAAAGGTTCAGAAAAGAACCACCCCTTTCACCAGGCTGGCTACGGGCCTGAACTATACTGTAAAAAAAGTATAGCAAATGCAACATAACTCCTGACAGCCGGTTTGATCACATCATCACAAAAAAGTGAAAGTTTGTGTTGTGTGTAAATGACAACTGTGTTCTATTTGTGGTAACTTTTGCTGCCTGTGTTTACTGTTGGGTAACAAAATACAATAGCATCAAAGTTTAAAACTGTATTTTAATTTTAATCTGTGGAAATGTATATAAAGTTTTGCATAAAGAGCGCATAAGATTTGCAAATCATGTCTAACTGCCTGAAGTTTTTCAAAAAAAGAGTGATGTATTACAAAAATGGATGTTGGCCATTGAGAATTTGGTTAACACGACAGGGTTAAGTGTCTTAGGAACTGAAAAACTGGTATCTAAATTGGTCTAAAATGCGGATTTAGACCCCATTAATGTTTATTGTATTTTAAGTTTGGGGAAAAGCAAATGATGACCATGTACATTTTTGGATAACCTATTATATAAATGATTAATTTTCTCAACAGATTTCATCTTTTTTTGCTGAGTCATTACCCAGTGTTGGAGGTCAAATCATTTTCCCAGCTGGTTATTGTAAAAGAGTAGCAGAGTAAGTGTTTTCTCTACAGTTTGTTGAGTATCTGTACATTTATTTGGGAAGCAGTGAATGAAGCGGTTTTTCCCTCAGATATGTTCATGAAGCAGGAGGAGTTTATGTGGCAGATGAGATTCAGACAGGCTTTGGTCGTGTCGGGAGTAATTTCTGGGCATTTCAGCTTGAAGGTGAAGATTTCTGCCCTGACATTGTGACCATGGGCAAACCAATGGGCAACGGCCATCCCATTGCATGTGTGGTCACTTCAGAAGAGATCGCTGGTGCTTTTACAGCCAATGGAGTGGAGTACTTCAACACAGTGAGTGCTTAGAGCTAATTTTGTGCTAATGTATGTTAGAGCTGCACGATATACTTCATATACTTTGATAATTCACACATATAAGTCACTTTCCAAAGCCTTTTCATTTAACCACACAACAACCTCAAAACCATATGCAATTCTGAGTGTGCCTCACACAGGTGAGTGGGCTTAACAAACCACCTGTAGAAAATATACTCTTCTCTCTCTCTCTCTAAAAACACACACACACACACACCTCCGTACTCTAGCACTTAATTCTCTGAGCACAAACAGTTCTTTTGTAAAATGAGCATTTCTGTATTTCCACTTCTTTTTGAATTACTGAATGCCTCCTCAATTGTAAGCCGGTTTGGACAGAAGCGTCTGTCAAATGACAACTGTAAATTTATATCGTTTCAGGTGTTTTGAAAACTGTATAAGTAACATTTCGGGTTTCTCCCATGCAGTTTGGAGGTAACCCAGTGTCCTGCGCCATTGGTCTGGCAGTTTTAGATGTGATAGAGAAAGAAGATCTCAGAGGCAATGCTGTGCGTGTCGGAGGTCATCTTAAACAGCTGCTCCTTCATCTTCAGGAAAAACATCTACTCATCGGAGATGTGCGGTATAAAATAAACAAAATAAGTCTTGTATAGTACTATTGTAATACTATGGTAATAATTAATATATCTTTACAAAAATAAATTCACAATGTGACTTTATTTTTGTCTTGCATTTCTGAGAAAATCTGAAATATAAAAACAAAATTCTGAAATATTAGCCAGAAATAAGAAGGTAATTATTATCCCTCCTGCAAAATGTTTATACTTTTTCAAATATTCCGTAAGTGCTATTTAATGGAGATTTTTTTTTAAAAGTGTGATTCATAAATATTTAAAGGGGTGGTCCAGAGTGTATTTTAAGGCTTGGTTGTGTTTAAAAGATGCAAAGCAATGTGTGCTTATGCTTCATTTGTAAAAATCATTAAATCTTTTTATACATCTTACTTTGATTATATACAGCTACTCGGCTAACATGAAAACGACTGTCATATTTCCTAGTTCCACTGAATTAATTTTTTCAACGCATAAACATAATAGTTTTAATATTTAGTTTCCAATAGCTCATTTCTTTTGTCTTTGCCATGATGATATGCATGATAATATTTTATTAGTTATTTTGCAAGATACTAGTATTAGTATCTAGTAACTTAAAGTGCGATTTAAAGGCTTAACTAGGTTAATAAGGCATATCAAAGAACATTTGTAGTTTGTTCAGTAGACAATTAAAAAAATGAAGGCGGCAAATAATATTGTCCATAGCAGTTTTTGCATTTACAGATTTAAAATCCCTGCCAAACTTATACGCTTGTTCTCTAGAAGATAAACATAACAAGAATTGCTCATTTTTTTCTTGCTCTGTTAAATGCCACTTGGGAATAAGTTAATAATCATGTCTTCAAATGTAAATCTCAGAATTTCAACTTCAAGAAAAAGTAATAATTGTGAGGAAAGAAAATCTGAATTGCTTGATATAATCTTGAAATTCTTGAAATTGAGTTTAAGTTTATACTGTGAGGTCATTCCAAAAAAAAATGGTTTTGTTACTCTTAAAATATGTTTTATTCATTGATGGAAATGGCTAACATCACGCTGTAAAATAAAAAAAGAAAGCATAGCAGGTCTGTCTTATTTTCGTTTTTTCTTCCAGTGGTGTTGGGCTGTTTATAGGTATGGAGCTTGTTAAAGACAGAGAGTCCCGAGAACCAGCAACAGAAGAAGCAGCACATCTAGTCCGAAGGTACAGACATTTTCTCTTCTTTCTCATCGTTACATTTATCCGATGACCAACTGCTCTTTCTGATTTGTTCAGGCTGAAAGAGGATCGTATAGTGATGAGCACAGATGGACCATGGGACAGTGTCATCAAATTCAAACCGCCAATGTGCTTCAGCATGGAGGACGCTAACAGAGTCGTTATATGCATTGACCAAATACTTAGAGGTTGGTAGAGATTTAATAGTTAAACTAATTAATCTGCAAATATTTTCTTGTAAATCATATCTAAGTGAAACTTCATTTCTCTTTGGACTTACAGAAATGGAGGATGTCCAAAAAGAGGACTGTGGAAAAAGTTGAGGTTTAAAAAAAGATTCTCTGGGAAATTTATTAATGATTTCACATCTCAAAACTGATCGAATCACATAGTAAATTAATATTATTTGCATTTTTAAATATACTTCGGTTGACATTCATAGAACAATTAAACTCTTTGAACTGAATTTACTTAAGCTACACACCTGACAACATTTGTGAAATAAATCTTAAACCAACATATTGACACACAGAAAACTACACATATTATTTACCAGAATGAGACGTAAACAAATATTAAGACATTTAAGATTTTAACGTCCGTTTTATAGTCAAAACTAAATATATAATTTTTTCCAAATTGTACACAAATCCTCCTGCATGATCTTTATATTACACATGTACTGCTCATTTTTGAATAGTGACTCTAAAATAAAAGTGGTTATTGACAAGCAATGTTCACCCTTTTGTAAACATCTTTGCACAACATAAAACAATGTAAATTTACATCAAGCTATTTAAATGACTTTTTAGCCATATAAACAATATGTGTTCTCCAGTAGAGAGAAGTAAAAAAAAACATTACAATTTAATCTTTTCATAAATATTTAAAGGGGTGGTCCAGAGTGTATTTTAAGGCTTGGTTGTGTTTAAAAGATGCAAAGCAATGTGTGCTCATGCTTCATTTGTAAAAATCATTAAATCTTTTCATACATCTTACTTTGATTATATACAGCTACTCGGCTAACATGAAAACGACTGTCATATTTCCTTGTTTCTCTGAAAGGCCCGCCCTCAAGAGGCTCTGATTGGTCAGCTAACATTATGTGCTGTAATTCGTGGATCGGCTCCACATCTACTAGCACGTGCTTTGCCACACTGTCAGTCAGTGTGGCTGTTAGTTGTATCGGTTAACCTGAATCAGGTAGAAAATGAAAAGGACGCAGCTGAACCTCACGACTGTTCTCTAAAATAAAAATTGACAAGTGTCTCCTAAATATATATTTGGATAATGAGCATATGTAAGTAATATGAAATGTTCACATATCTTTTGCAAGTTCGTTACTTGAGATCTATAATGCACGGACAGCAGCCATATAGAGAGACACTGCAGCGCTGCTGAAGATTGTGGCTGTTTACAGCAGTTTGATTGATAAATATGAATTTGTATCTACATTTTTAATGGTGCCAAACAGCATTTCCCATTGTTTACATCCTTTTTTATGTCCTCGCTACAACATACCATTAACGCTAGAAACTGTGCATGTAGTCGATCAATTTTAACAAATAAAAATACTTACAGGTTGTGGCTCACAATCCACAGCTTCGTCTATTATGGTTGGAGCTGCTCTTTCTTAAAGGAGTTTTTAGCCGAATCCAGCACTGAACTAGAAGAGATTCTGGAAGCTGTTCTTTGTCAAATGCTACCTATATATATATTTTTAGAATTCTCTGTAACATAATTAAATTTAAACTGTAAGCACTTCTCTCTTTGTGTTGTGTATTTTGGAAGCCCAAATACAGAAACAGAAGAAGCTCTGTGGAAATAGCAGTGTTTGGACTGCATTTTAGCTTTCTCTGCTATAACATTACAGCACCTCTGGCCATGCCCCTTCACTGCATGGGGTGTATGCGCTTAACCTGAAGGGTTCATGATTTCATTGACCCGGATGTATTTTTTTTGTAATCTCCAAACTTCGTTCGCTGTAGGCTTTGCTAAGCTAACTCTGTAAAAGCCAATGTCTTCCTTTGCATTGAACTTTGAGCGCATTACATTCAGAGATGTTGTTTATGTTCACACAGCTACATTACACATGAAATAAAGTTTAAAATATGATTTTGTAGTGGACCACCCCTTTTAAATGAACAAAATACATTCTTAAAACTGTACCTGACTACTATATTCACACAAAATCATCTTGTGAAGCGTCTGGAACCTGAAAAACAATATCCAGATTTTAATAAGAATCTAGAAGTGTGGAAATTGTGACACATTTGAGAGCAAGTCTCACCTTGTTATTAAGTCCCGAATTTATGGTCTGCCTGGTGTTTCTTAATTTCTCATAATGCAGTCCATCCACCACCAGCAACCTGAGAGGTGATCCTCCTCCTTTTATCAGTCTCACCACCTCATCAAAATATTCTTCCTCAACATTCTGTCCATTCACTTCTACCAGCACATCCCATTTACGCAGCCCGGCTTTCTCTCCTGTGCTCCCAGACACCACCTATAGGCCAGAATGAGAGTTGCATGTCAGACTTGGAGAAGCATACTTCAAGCTGTAGTTTTTAGTGAGTATGTTATTAAATCATTGTTAAAGTATGTTGGCGTGGGCATCCCAACACAAAGTCACTGTCTTAAAGGGATAGTTGACCTAAAAATGAATATTTACTGTTAATTTACACTCCATGTAGCTGACTTACATTTTTTAGCTGAAATTATAGTAATCGGTGACTCATAAAATGCTAAATAAGAGCTATTGGCCCTTTAAAAGTAAAATAAAACATGCTGATCATACATTGAGGTCTTATGATGCGACATGGTTCATGTGTGGAAGAAACTGAATGTCATGAGTAGCCCTGAGTATGTTTATGACAGCCTGGATATGATGTTGTATATGAAATATTGTGTATCTGTTTACTCTTCATAAATGAAATTGCACTCATAAACTGTACAGTAATGATACTCTTTTATACAGGTTCCAAGATAAGAATATGATTTGCTAAACAATGAAACACAGGCATCCTCCCTCTCTGACTGCTGTGAATGTGTTTCACTAGTCTGTGGATTAAAGAGGATAATTCTGTAGATTATTTTCAGTTTCTTGCTCACACCAACTGTTTCACTATAAGACATCGATGCATCTAAAGAAGCCATTGGTATAATTTGGAATTGGCTGTATATGTTTTCTTGAAGTGCCAGTCGAAGTTTACACGCATTCCATACCATTTTTGATGGCCTGAGAGGGAGTTAAATTTTGGGTGATCTATTCCTATAAGGGATGAGTCTGGGAACGGGAATATCATTTTGCCTGACCAGCAAGGGAATTCTTAAGGATGATGTATTTTTGTAGGTCAAAGCCTGGAAATTAGCTAGAGTTTTAGTACTACCAAAGACTACAGAATACACAAGACATGTCACTCGTATAGTTTTGAATGAGGAAAAGTGTAACGGTCAATATGGCAGACGAAGCCCCACCTTCTAGTACAGGAGCCAAATAGCAATCGCTATATGGCGAATAAAGCCCACCTTCAAGTACAGGAGCCAATCAGCGATGGCTATAGATTGACAATTCTAGGGGAGGGGCTCGTACCAGACGTAAGTTTCTGCAGATTTTGTGTGATACGAACATTTAGGAATGAAACTAAAGACAGATGTTTAATTTTATTGGTTATTCGTAACATGAAATATAATCGTGAGCTTGTCAAGTAGTTTTGGAGAATTCGATGTTTCCCCATTCAAACAGGATGCCCAAGCATACTGCCCGAGAGACGTTTCAAAGATGGCTGCCGAGTAAAATGACTTGCCTTAAAAGGACTTTGGTACTACAGAGTGAGTGACTTTTTAAGATTGAATAGTGATGGGTTTGTTTGTTTAAACAGGTTTTTAGTTAAATGTCTGGAAAAAGAGAAAACATCTACAATATTAAAGGCACACTGTCATTTTTCACCACTAGAGGGGGTGTATTCACAACAAACAAAGGCATAGGCTGTTAATCAATATGCGTTCTTCAGCGACATTCTCGTGTAACGTCATCATTAACTGTCAACGTTCAGTTCCAAAACTCAAAACCACAAGAACGGAGGACACGTGAACGTTCCCGGATGTGTTCTTGGTATCAAGGATGCACTGATGCAGACTTGCGCACCAAACTCGCTCTAGAAGTCCCAGCAATCATTGCAGCTGAATAAAGGTGGTGGGAAGTGCAGCATTTTATATAGAGTTATTGTTAAAGTTTAGAGATATAACTTATTTGTCTCAGGAGTTTCCCTAAATGAGATGGTAAGAGTTAACATTAACATGAAAGTGTTTATTTTCTGAAATTCGTATTGTCGTGTTGTCGTTTTTATTGCATCTTATGGGACTTGTGCAGAAGTCATGTTCATGGCTGACCGTATTCAAATTGTATTCTCATGGTAGTATGAAGCAGAGGAAGGCTGAAAGCCATTGAACTAACAGGGAAAAGGCATGAAAGCAGCAGAGCTTTTATTATGCCACAATTGACCACTTTTTTATTGTCCCTCACAACATTTGTGGTCTCTTTTAACCACGAGTTACCAGGGGCGGACTGGCCATCTGGCAGACCGGGCAGTGTCCCACTGGGCCAACATACTTTTTTTGCCGGGCTGATCATCTTTTTATGATCTGATCGGCTCATAAAACACTAAGCAGACTGTCGGTTTTTTCTACCTAATTAATTGACGATGCTGTGATCTGTGACACTCTGAAAATTAGATGTTTTTTTTATTTCGACAGACTGGCCCATGTGACATAATCTGCAGACCATTGGTTATTTTCTATATTGACATTGGGCTGACCCAATCTCAAACTCCCATTTTGGGCACTGTGTGAGCGAGCAACGTTGGTGTGTATTTGTCAAAATAGTCGAGAGTCAAGCCTGTTGCATGCTGCACACGCTTGTATGGAGAGCCAAAGTCTGGGAGAGCAGAAGCAGCACACAGCCATTTGCCTTTTGCGTCTGCAGCACACAGCGGTGTTGGCAGCTGTTGCACAGATCAATCTATCCCAGTCTATTCTATCTAGTTACCTAGTAGCACCAAGGCCCGTGGCAACTTCCCCATGCTGTTTCCTTAACCTGCAACTCCTTATTTTTCAAATTATATAGATCCTAAAGACCTGTATGCTTCTCAAGCTCTATGAGGAGTGTAATTCATGTCATTTAAGGTGCACTCGATCAGAAGACAAATCGCCTGTGGTAGCATGACATTTTGTTTTTGATCATCGGCATGATGTAGGCCTATATAGTTACAATAATATTTATACAATATGGTTATAATGATAATTATACATGACAAAACTAGTGTGCAACTTAAGCAAAACTACTAATAAAAAAAATTATATTTAGTTTTGTAGTTCGGGCCCAAACAAATATTTGTTGCATTTTTTAATCATTTAAGTTCATTTGATTGACTATGTACAATCTTTAAGCTATGTTTGATAAGGCTTTCTGACACATTGCTTTTATTATTTAACTTTATTTTGTTAATCCGCATTAACTGTGTGCGTCAGCAGGCAGTTTTTCTTATGTTCATTATTTAATATAGCCTCCCTCAAAACACACAGGCACACACAAGATGGACTTCCAGTGTGGATTATAATTTAATTATAATAATAAATAAAAAAATTTAAGTTTTTAATGTGTCGAGTCTCATTATTTCCTATATATGGCTTCTGTGCTTTTATAGAATATGAGTTGGTAAACATATTCAAGGCTGTGCACAGATGGGTAGCATGTTGATTGTATGTATTGGGCCGCTCTGTCCTAAAATGCCAGGGCCGATTTTTCATTTTTTTTCTGCTCGTTACCCACCACATAAAAAAAAAACAACAACCCTAAAATGATTTTAGCGCGATAAAACCACTGCTTCTTCACCACGCTATAACTTCAGGTAGATAACGTGATGAAGAAGCAGCTCTGTTTTATCATGCTAAACGCTTTTTAGAAAAACACGGTGGGTAACAAAAGGCTAAAAGGACCACAAATGTTGTGAGGGATAATAAGCGTCCATCATACCAAAAGATGGCGTGTTTTTAATGTAAATTGCAAACTGCCATTGTGACACCAAACACCATTATGGAAGAAAGCTGGAGTGTTTACTACTGCAACAGTGGGTGCTTATTGGGATTATCTACACAATAGATTCTCTTATGTGAACTTGATGCCATAGACTCTTGACATCTGAACATCGTGTTCTTGACAGTCTATTATTTACATTTTATGGCCCTAAACACGAAGCTGAACAAAGACAACTGTGATTGTGATTTACATGTCAGTCACACAGTCTATTGGATGATCCTTTCCCAATAAAACTTTCAGAGACGTCCAGATTTTCTGCATGTCATCAGTCTGACAGTCCAGCTACTGTATGTGATTCACTGCCGCACTCTATAGTTTCTAACATAAAAATCTGTACACACTAATAATTAATAATAATAATATTTATTATTATTATTGTTATTATTATTATTGTACACACTATAGTTCTACCAACAAAATAAACAGAACTGAGAAACAATACCTGGCTGATATAAGTCCCAGGCTTATTTTCAACACAGCCAAGGTTGAAGCCGAATCCCGTACCCTCCTTATGAAGCTCACAAAGTCGAGGATGCGGGGGATTTTGGTGTCCCTCAGGATGTTGTGAAGCCAGTGTAGTGAACGGTTCACACTTTGGTATGTGATCGTCATAGAACAGCAATGGAGACATCGCCAGCTAAAGTGGATGAAGGAACAAACTTCTCAGTGATAAATCCAAGCACATCCTACACAAATAATGATTTCCAACATTATCTAGGTCACAGCGACCTCACCCATTCCCCAGGGTCCAACTCTCTTTCATACGGTTGATTCATTTCATTTTAAAAACACCTGTTTTGGTGTACTAGAAGCTTCTTAGTTGGGCCTCGGGGTCAAACGTCTTTAGTCGGATGAAAAATATGTTGATTTAGCAGCTGAATGTCGCCGCTCCTCTACTTTATAGGAGTATGTGAAAGCGTGTTTGTGTAAGCACCTGTGTGTAAAAGTCTCTGCCAGCGATGGAGATGGTGGTGAGGGTGACCTGCTGGCCGCTTTGCCGTATTTTGCTGACGATGCCCTCATGCTCCGCATCCTCCACCTGCTCTCCGTTCACCGCGAGCACAATTTCTCCATCCTCCATTCCTGCAGTCTCAGCTGGGCTGCAGGGGTCGATCTCTCGTAATACATGAGCTACAGAGCAAACATATTAGTACAGTACTGATGGAAATTCTATACCACATGCTGAAAATAATGCTTAGTGTTAATAGAGAACAAGGAATTTTGTTTTCAATGCCATTGACAGAGGTCCTTAATGTTGTGATCCATTTGTCAGACTACTATTTTAAATAGTTTGGGATTTGCATTTTAAATAGAGACACAATTATACTGTGAAAAACATATATAAAAATAATAATTGTGAAAAAATTAGATTCATTCTTTTTTCCTAACAAAACAGAGTATAAATAAAACATTATTAATCAGACATATTTATTTTATTATTATTTATCTGTCTATAAAATTAAATATTTTTTAAACAAGTGATTCAGTTATTTAATATTAATATTATTTACTTAATAGCATGATATTTTGTAATTAATATAATGATAGTTAATTTTAAATAAAAAAATCATTTATAAAGTATTTTATACCATGTTCCAAAAAGAAACATTACTTAAAAAATAATTAGATTAAGTTACTTTCCAAAACCATAGGAAATATTTTATTCACTCACCGGCCACTTTATTAGGTACACCTTACAAGTACTGGGTTGGACAACTTTTTGCCTTCAGAACTGCCTTAATCTTTGTTTCATAGTTTCATAAAGGTACTGGAAATATTCCTCAGAGATTTTGGTCCATATTGACATGATAGCATCACGCAGTTGCTGCAGATTTGCAGGCAGCACATCCATGATGCGAAGCTCCCGTTAAAACACATCTTTTAAGTACAGTGAACTCATTGTCATGTTCAAGAAACCAGTCTGAGATGATTCACGCTTTATGACATGGTGGGTTATTCTGCTGAAAGTAGCCATCAGAAGATGGGTAAACTGTGGTCATAAAGGGATGTACATGGTCAACAAAGATATTCAGGTAGGCTGTGGCATTGACACGATACTCAATTGGTACTAATGGACACAAAGCGTGCAAAGAAAATATCCCCCACACTATTACACCACCAGCCTGAAACCACTGAAACAAGGCAGGATGGATCCATGCTTTCATGTTGCGGACGCCAATTTCTGACCCTATCTAAATGTCGCAGCAGAAATTGAGGCTCATCAGACCAGGCAACGAGCCTGTGTGAATTGTGGCCTCAGTTTCCTGTTCTTAGCTGACAGAAGTGGTACCCGGTGTGGTCTTCTGCTGCTATAGCCCATCCGCCTCGAGGTTGGACATGCTGTGCATTCAGAGACGCTCTTCTGCAGACCTCAGTTGTAACAAGTGGTTATTTGAGTTACTGTTGCCTTTCTATCAGCTCGAACCAGTCTGCCCATTCTCCTCTGACCTCTGCCATCAACAAGGCATTTTCACCCACAGAACTGCTGCTCACTGCATATTTTCTCTTTTTCAGACCATTCTCTGTAAACCCTAGAGATGTTTCTGCATGAAAATCCCAGTAGATCAGCAGTTTCTGAAAAACTCAGACCAGCCCATCTGGCACCAGCAACCATGGCACGTTCAAAGTCACTTAAATCACCTTTCTTCCTCATTCTGATGCTCAGTTTGAATCTGTCCAAGCTAACTGAGTGTATTAAAGATGTTAAAGACTGGATGACCAACAATTATCTTCTCTTAAACTCCGACAAAACAGAATTATTACTTATTGGGCCTAAATCCTGTACACAGCAGATCTCACAACTCGATCTACAATTAGAGGGATACAAAGTTAGCGTTAGTTCTACTATAAAAGATCTGGGTGTCATATTAGACAGCAATTTAACTTTTAAAAATCATATATCCCATGTCACAAAAACTGCTTTCTTTCATCTGAGAAATATAGCTAAGTTACGAAGTATGCTATCCATCTCAGATGCAGAAAAGCTAGTCCATGCTTTTATGACTTCTAGGCTGGACTACTGTAATGCACTGTTTGCTGGCTGCCCAGCATCCTCTATTAACAAACTTCAATTAGTACAAAATGCAGCTGCCAGAGTTCTAACCAGGTCTAGAAAATTTGATCACATCACCCCAATTTTATGCTCCTTACACTGGCTGCCTGTTAAGTTTCGTATTGAATTTAAAATATTGCTTCTTACATATAAAGCTCTAAATAATCTAGCTCCTGCTTATCTAACCAATCTTCTGTCTCGCTACAATCCAACTCGCTCTTTAAGATCTCAAAACTCAGGACTTCTGGTAGTACCTAGAATAGCAAAGTCGAGTAAAGGAGGTCGAGCCTTCTCATTTATAGCTCCTAAACTCTGGAATAGCCTTCCTGATAACGTCCGAGGCTCAGACACACTCTCCCAATTCAAAACTAGATTAAAGACCTATCTGTTCAGTAAAGCATACACTTAGTGCACCACTTAGGGGGCTTCCACACAGGTTATGCATCTTGCTGATATACACTGTGAACATCAGCTACGCTAATTATTTTCTTTATTCTCCATTTCCACCTGGGGATACTCTTCCCGAGGCCCTCAGACTATGCAGAGTCACTGATTCGATCCAAGACCAACGACGAGATGATCCCAAGGTTTCCATATCCTGGACCAGGCCGAATCCTGAGCAGCTACTGCGATGGTCATGGAAGAGTGGAGAACATGAGACTATTTCCTATGACGCTCCAGAGACAGACGAGTCTTCGCTGAGGCCAGCTTCCAGCCTCCGCCACTGAGACTGCAGCTCTGCACAAGACGTTTGGCCAGCGGAGAAATTAAAATGGTCGTGCCCAACTGAGCCTGGTTTCTCTCAAGGTTTTTTTTCTTCACTTCCGCCTTTAGTGAAGTTTTTTTTCCCTCTCCGCTGTCGCCACTGGCTTGCATGGTTCAGGATCTGTAGAGCTGCGCATCGTTGGATTTGCTCTTCAATATTTGGACTCTCAGTAGTGATTATTAAACCACACTGAACTGAGCTCAACTGAACTGAACTTAAACACAACAAACTGAACTACACTGTTCCTATTTACTGTGACCTTTTATGTGAAGCTGCTTTGACACAATCTACATTGTATAAGCGCTATACAAATAAAGGTGAATTGAATTGAATTGAATTGCAGCAGGCGTCTTGACCATGTCTACACGCCTATTTGCACTGAGTTGCTGTCATGTAATTGGCTGATTAGAAATTTGCATTAACAAGCAGTGGCCGGTGAATGTATACAGAAATACACAAAAAATACACATTAAATATATGAATATAACATTGACAGTAATAATAGAAATCTTTAATAAATTAAGTTTCCATTTTTTATAAACATTTTTAAATGATGACGTTACATACTAAACTGTATTTTAGTTAAAGCCAAAGTTTTAGTAAAACCCTCACCAATGCGTCCTGATCGTAACTTCTCTTGCCTTAAGAGGAACCCATATCCCTGTGATCCTTGAGTCAGGTGGAGTGTTTTTGGTCTGTAGGGCAGATTATGGGTTTCGGCAAAAGCAGGAATTATGGGTAATCCCATGCGATTATAAATCTCTTCACTCCTGCTGTCAATTACCAAGACGGTCAGATGCTTTTCACATTTCTTCACCTGGTGAGATAAAAAGGGAAATTCTTGCAAATCTAGAAAATAAGAGCCACCTTTTTCCTACACCCCATAATGCTTTGTGTGAATTATAACAGTAACTTTCATTAAACTGTATCTAATCAGTGAACTGAAACTGAACCGTTACACCAAAGGCAGTTATTATAAGGCTTATTATAATAACAGCTTATTAAAATATACAAATAACTATCAACACATCATGAATAACCTTCAAAAACTCATAACAATAGTCATGTAATAGTCTGTAATATATATATATATTATATATATTATATATATATTGACTATTACTGTACTATTGGGGATGCAAAGAGAAATAATCAAGAACTAAACACAGCTAACTCAAAACAGTTTTGATAAGCTTGTGGCAACACAAATGTGGCATTAAAATGCCAATAAAGATAGATATTAGAAGCACACTTACCATTTTGGCCAGTGCTGCATATGAGATGACAGAAATCGAGACTCCATTGATCCAGATAAGCCTGTCTCCATTCTGGACGCCTGCTCTTTCAGCTGGACCATCAGTCACTGGGCTCAGGCGATATCGGCCTCGTGCTCCTGATCACACATATTCCATCAAATAAACAAGAGCTCACCAAAATCATTCCTATATATTCCATGATGAATTATTCAGTCATTCATTCATTTTCCTTCAGCTTAGCCCCCTATTTATCAGGGATCGCCACAGCGGAATGAACCGTCAACTATTCCAGCTTATGTTTTTTGCAGTGGATGCCCTTCCAGTCGCAACCCAGTAAAACATCCATACACTCTCACATACACAATCATACACTATGGCCAATTTAGCTTATTTAATTCACTTAAAGCGCATGTCAATGGACTGTGTGGGAAACCGGAGCACCCGGAGGAAACCCATGCCAACACTGGGAGAACATGCAGACTCCACACAGAAATCCCAACTGGCCTAGTTGGGACTCGAACCAGCGACCTTCTTGCTGTGAGTGCTAACACTGAGCCACCGTGCCTCCCCATTCTGAATTGTTCCTTGTAAATGTGCACAAACGACTTTTTTTATCTACGTTTCCTCATTTAGTGTATATGGATGTCATCAAATCTGTGTGTTATGAGTGAGGTGTGGCTGGTGGTGTGAGTGTTAATGAGCAACATAAAACAGAGATATTTTATGTTGTCATTTTCGTTTGTGTGGCATTCATCCATTAGGGACTGCCATTTCTTCTACACTATAAATGTAATAATTTTTTTTTGTAATGAAATCCTTAGCAATAATGACTAAAACGTCTTTGGTGGGGGTTATTGGTGTTATATTTAACTAAGAATAAACAGGTTACTTAAAATAAACCTTAATATTTTTAACAAAAAATAATCTACTTACTTTATTTCACCTTGTTACCAAGATATCTCTCATTTCCATCCAGATTAAACTTGTGAATTACAACTGTAAAACTAAAATTTAAATAGAAAATGACTATTGAGAAAAATGATAAAAAGCACACTATAAATTATACAATAATTCAACTGCTATTAAAAATTGTAATGACAAATAAAAAATTCTGACAAATGACAAAGTCCCAATGATGACAAAGTAATGACAAAGTCCCAATGAACCGGAAGCTGTGATCATTTTTGTGTCCGTAATTGTGACGCAGTTCCTAGAGAAATGGAATTTTAAATGATACATCAGTGGGCGTGGCTTGTTTCTTCTACCACAGGCTGAATGGATGTAGTAAAGTAAGCATTTCCTTCAGAAATATCAGGAAAGGGGTTTTAGTAGAGATGTTGCAACCTAACAGACACCTCCTGCTCACCATTACTGTTTGTTGTCGAAACTGACAGTTGAACCAGCGTGGTTAAGTGTGTTAGCCACGCCCAATACCTCAAAATCACGTAATCTGACAATTTAACAGAAAACAGGAAGTGCATTTGCAGATTTCGATTAAAGATTAGACGGACACACAATCTTTTTTTTTCCTATTGAAATGCACAGATGAACCACAACACTGCCAATGTGAGCAAACAAAATCATTGGGTTAGTTTTAAAAGTATGTATACAGTATATAAATAAAAGTAATGTGTAGAATATAAACTGAATCAAAATACTATTTTTTTCTACCAACCATTAATATATGTTAAGAGGTTATATAAACCTGAAAAGGTATGGCTATGCATTATATATGAGTATATATGTTATTTATATTTTAATTAAAAAAATTAACAAATGATTAAAAAATTATCAAACTATTTATCTGTTAAATATGTAAATATACATATTTAATGTACATACATTTAAAATGTGTATTTAATAATGAATTATAGTATATTATTTATATAAATTATTTATTTATTAGTGATTTTTTTCTCCTAGTTTTTTTACTTGCTTCAACTTATTTAAAATAGTGAGCAAAAGAAGCAGTACCTTCAATAGGAATGATGCTGAGGCCCAAACCGCTGCCAGGCTCTTTAGTGATGTGGCATAACCGCGGGCGAGAGCAGCCCTCAGGACGATAAGATCTGGCAAGCGACACAAGGTCTCTTCCCTCCGAAACTGCAAACTCATAATCCTGAGCACTCAGAACTAACAGATAGAGCTTCAGTCCAGACGCCTGCACCTTCAGCACTACCTGAAAACAACACACAGCTCAATGTACACACACTAGTAAATAGTGTTGGGTGTAACGCATTACAAGTAACGAGAGTTACTTAATAATATTACTTTTCTAAGCAAACACATTGTTTTAAACTTTCAATAATCTGTATATATGGTATTATAGCTCTGGGGTCAGGAAGTTCTCAGATAACATTATCCTAAAATATTTTTATGTGGGGTAGGTTTTTGTAAGGTAAATGTAGGTGTAGGTTATACAGTGTGTTGTTAATTGCAGAGCTCCTCTATTTAAAAAAGAAAGGAAAAAAACAAGTTCTGAAAGAGATCAAGCTTCAGCCAGGTAGCACAAAGTAAAAAGTAACACAAAAGTAACATAAAAGCAACGTAACGCATTACTTTTTTAGTTACATTTTTGGGGAGTAACTCAATATTGTAATGCATTCTTTCCCCAACACTGCTAGTAAAACTGAACAATGCCTCAGTGGTGAACATTAATATGGAAGATATGAAATATATATATATATATATATATATATATATATTAGATTTTTTTTCTCTCAACTTTTTGACATAATGGTAAGCTTTTATCTTTTCTGAGTTTATATCTTGCAATTCTGTTACAATATATAGAATTAATATGCTGACAATTTTGACTTTTTCTCAGAATTGTGTTTTTTTTCTATATTGCAATTTAGACTTTTTTTCTCAGAATTAGGTTGATATTTTTGCTATTCTGGCTCTATTTTTTTCAGTTGAATCTGACTTAATTTCTCTCAATTCTAAATTTAGAGATCTCTTAAGCAATTGCCACAATCAATTGTATGCTAAAAAATCTTAACTAAGATGTTAACTTGTCATTGTGAGAAAGTAAAAATTATGAGATAAAAGTTTTTACTTATTTTCTGTGGAGAAAACAAACTTCCATAATAACTTTATGGAATAAATTTTCCATACATCAGATGACACACTGAGGAAGGGCATCCCTTGCATAAAACATATGCCAGAGAAGTTTGCGGTTCATTCCACTGTGGCAACCAATGATAAATCCAGCCGGATCTCATGAAAAATTTAGCTATTTTACATTATGTCAGTTTAATGGCTAATTTGTACGAATTTGTACGAGTTCAGTTGAACGAAAATGTATGACTTTAAAAAGGGGGCGTGGCACCCCACCCCACCCCACCCCTAAACCCAACCATCATTGGGGCATAAGCAAATCATACTAAATTGTACAAATGAAATTGTACAAATTTATACGATTAGACACTAAATCAAAAAGTTACGAATTGCCATGAGATTGTGTTGTAGGGACAAACCCGAAGGAAAGTAAATGAATGAATGAGATGACACATTAACAAACTTTTTAAAATCTTCATTAACATCTAATAATGAAAGTAGCAACAACTATTCATTGCATGCAATCTACCCTAAATCAAACCCTTATTGTAATTTCATACTGTTAACTAATGGTACTCTGCATGTAATAAGCACAGTAATAAGGACACTGTGAAATTAAATTTATGTCACAAACACTTACGTCAAGATTTGGTGATTTAACTACAGCCATACTGCCGATACTCTGATGTAAACATCCTCATAAATTTCACAGTTAATATTTGTACTGTACATCATTCCGCTCATTTATGCTGTCTACACCACATAGAGATTAAAGACTTACTAAGCAAGAAACTGAATTGAATTGATGGTAAAAAATTATACTTATTACACTTACTTGGTCAGAAATAATATGAACAAAAGTTATTATTATCAAGATTCCTGCCTTGGAAATCCTGAATCAGTTTGGTCAACCACAAACACCTTTTGTTCCTCAGATTTTTTCTCTCTCCTGCTTGATTTGTTTTATCTTTTAGCAGTCTATAGAACTCTAAATATTTTGTCCTGTCTGACCAATTATCATTCATTCATTCATTCATTCATTCATTCATTCATTCATTTTCCTTCGCCTTAGTCCCTTTATTCATCAGTGGTCACCACAGTGGAGTGAACCGCCAACTTATCCAGCGGATGCCCGTCCAGCTGCAACTCAGTACTGGGAACCTCCCAATTAGTACAGCCAAAATGTACCAATGATTCATTGTTTTCAGCAGCAATAATAAGCTAATTATGCACGTTTCGTGGGCCTCCAATACGGCAGACTGATGACTGGCTATAAAGTCTAACATTATGACGCGCTTTATAAAATGTGAACTTCTGAGTATATTGTAAAAATGTGATTATAATTATATTTTGGCAACAATTACAGTGTTTATTAATCTATGTTAACACGACCATAGTATATAAGCTTTTAATTGTTAGCAACTAACAGGTTCAACTCTTGTTTAAATACTGTAGTGTAACTCATTCATTTATTAATTTTCCTTCATTTATCGGGGGTTGCCACACCGGAATGAACCTCCAACTATTCCAGCATATGTTTTATGCAGCAGATGCCCTTCAAGCTGCAACCCAGTACTGGGAAATACCCATACACACTCACATACACAATCAATTCACTTATATCGCAAGTCTTTTGACTGTGGGCGAAACCGGAAAACACGGAGGACACCACCGTGTCGCCTGTAACTAATTTATTTATTATAATTTAGCATTTTTATGATTGTGTTTATTTATGTAGGTCCTGTGAGACACGACATTTCGTTCCACTGTATGTCTACACATGTAGAAGAATGACAATAAAGCTCAACTTGACTTGACTATTTATTCATTCATTTCCCTTTCGGCTTAGTCCCTTTATTAATCAGGGGGTCGCCACCGCGGAATGAACCGCCAACTTATCCAGCCTATGTTTTACACAGCGGATGTTCTTCCAGCTGCAACCCATCACTGGGTAACATCCGTACCCACTCATTCACACACATACACTACGGACAATTTAGCTTACCCAATTCACTTATACCACAGGTCGACTTGTGGGGGAAACGCCTGGAGGAAACCCACGCAAACACAGGAGAACCTGCAAACTCCACAAAGAAATGCCAACTGACCCAGCCAGGGCTTGAACCAGCGACCTTCTTGTTGTGAGGTGATTGTGCTACCCACTGCAGCACTGTGCTGCCACTTGACTTGACTAATGTATTAGAATGATAAATTATGAGATTTACATTAAACTTACATTGATGCATTACATTGTTAGTTAAAAATGAAGTTTAAAGTGTAAAAAAAATTCACAGTGAGTGCTAATTCTTTATTCATGAATCCAAAATTTTCTAAATGTAACTTTTGTAGTTATTGTATGTATATTGGGACATTTTTCATACTGTGATCCACTCAAATTTGTAACATGACGGTGAACATTTTATAGTGAACCCCCCCATCCCCCCCCCCCCCCCCTAATGCTTTGCATCCACTTGCCAACCCTATTGTATTCCAGTGTTCGTGTGATTAATTCACATGACACAAAGGTCTCGTGTTTGCATATGGAAGTGCTCTCACAGTCGAGTGTTCCTTGTCATCCACAAAGTCCTCATTGACCTCCAAAACATGTTCTCCGACCCTCAGTCCAGCCCGTTCTGCGCTGCTCCAAGGCTCCACCTGCCGCACCACATGCCCTCTGCGGCGTCCCGCGTCCCGGCTCAGGTAGAAGCCGAAGCCCTGGCCCTCCTCCCGCCTCAGGACACACAGCCGCGGCTGCACATCTGGCTCTGGAAACAATAGTCAGCAATAAGAGTTTTGACTTACCTTTCGCTTTTAGTCGTTTACGATGTATTTGTCAGTATATGTATGATCGTGATTGAGGAAGTAACCTTTGTCATCAGAGATCACCAAAGCAGGATTGTCAATGCCTTCTTTCGGGTTGAAGGTGAACTTTCTGTGGAAAACATTTGCACTGTGCTGTACATATGTTTTATGTAAACAAACCAAAAAATAAGGATATATTAATAATATGGTTCTTAACACTTGAAAACGTTAATAACTCTCGTGAATGAGTAAATAACTCAATAGAATCTTGAGCTGTCTTGCTTCAGTTTACACTAATCGTTATTTACGCGGCTTTCCCCTCAAACGCACACACTATTTAGGCTATTGATGAACACGTGAATATCACTTCACATTACAAACTTTAACACAATATCCATTAAGTGTTTATGGTTTGTCACATTCTAACACGACAATTTACCTTCTGGGGATAATTTATAAAATGAGCAGAAACCGGCCTAACATTTGATCTTAAGACTACAGGGATTATTGCAGGAAATTTCTATATTAGTGCACAAATATGATTATAGTACTATCAGGGCAATATTACAATATGTACACTATAGAAATGCTGTAGAATAGAAATGTTATAGCAAAATACTCAGTATTCTTGTGGTAGTGTGTATTACATACACCAGAATCCTGTGGTAAATACTACAGAAATATGAAAGTATAAACCCACACTACCACAAGAATACTACAGGAGTATTACATACTGTTCAACACAGAATCTTGTAGTAAATACTACAGAAATATAAAAGTATTCCACACAGTACCACAAGAATACTACAGGAGTAGCTCACTATACAACAGAATCCTGTGGTAAAATGTCCCAAAAAAACAACAAAGTACTACACAATTACCACATAATTATTGTGTTGTACTGTTGATGGTTTACCACATAAAATAACGCAGGTAATTTTTGAAAGGGAAAACAAACCACAACAATAAATCATGGTGTAGCCTATATATATAATTTTGTTGATTGCAACACTAACCATAGTTTAGGCAAAAAAAACTAGCCTTTTAAAGTAATATTATCTGGGGATTAAAATTGTTTAGAAACTTAGTCTTAAAGTGGTCAATTTACTCATTTTTTATATTGTGAGAATTATTAAATTATTAACAATTACAAACAAAAAAAGTGCTAGTGTTGACAGGAACAAAGTTGTGATATTGGGTGGTTTAAAGTAGTGTAAAAATATGTATTATTATTTTTAAATTAAATGTAATACTTTAAAATGAAACTATTTTAATTAAATCTTAATTAAAAGCTGAAATAAATAACAAAGGCAATTTTAAACTGATGTTACTGAACATTTTAAGACGATAATATCAATATCATACTTGGGTAACAAAAGGCAGTGAATCCCAGGAATGGCATACCTATTGCTGAAAATAGCGTGCATTTTTGGGAAAGCCATTTGCTATAAAAATAATGATAAAACACTATCATGGCTAGGATTATCATCACCATGTACAGGATCTCCAGAGGCCAAAATGGCACTTAAAGCACTTTCTGATAACTTACTTTGGTAAATCGGGTGCATCCACTGTTTCTGTAAAAGTAGAAAAAATAAAAAAAACATTAAAAAGCAAATAGATATTTAATTAGATAATAGTTTGTGCAATTAAAAAACCCTTTGGGGATAAATAAGATAGACAAATGTATATTTTGAAAAGGTTTTATCCTGTTTATATAAGGTTTCTGTAACAAATTGAAGAAGCCAAACTGTTTTATGACATCGTTAAATGTCATAAACGTCAAGCCTTTTCTGAAAAGTAATAGTTGAAAATGTATAAGCGTGCCACATTATTTCAGTTCACTCATATCCATGGATTCAAATCCACAAAACATACACTTCTTTGGCAGGTCTTTGTTGCCAATATTTGACTGAGATTTAGAAAAAGTACACTGGGTGTTTTATAAAAAATGTAAACAAAATAAACACTACAAGAATTTGGCTTCTCAAAAACATGATTTGAAATTACAGACTCAGCCTAAACAAAATGCTGACAAGACTTGAGATCAGAGTTCAGGAGGAAAATCTTCAGTTGATTAGATTCTGTGCTTATATATGTCTGTATCTTTAGTAAAGATCTCAGGAAAAAATAAATGATTATTACATTTGTCTTAAAGGCAATGAATACAATTTTATATAAACAAAAATGAGTGCTTTAAAGACTTAAAATTATAACAAAATCCGTTCAAAATAATGCTCCAATTGGAACTTTAGTTGTGTGCATCCACCAAAATAGTTAGAAATGCACATAAATCATGACACTGCTAAATTAAACACATGTAGACATAATTCAATAATTCAGCATTTGCTAGACATAATTCAATAATTTAGCATTTGCTTTTCCTCTTAAACATATTTTATACAGCTTATTATTTATCTTCACTGTTTTTAGAAAATTAAACCCACTGAAACCCTAGAAATATCTTACATGACCTCCACATTACATGCTGTTCACTCATCTCAATAAAAACAGTGTATATTTATACAGTATGCAGTGTACATTACCTGCGGTGAATCTCATGATCCTTCTGAGGCCTGGGTGTTGTGAGGGTGCAAGGTACACATTTAAATGAAGCATAAAAACGCTTTTGTCAGTATGGCTCCTCCTTGTTCCACCAGGAGATTAATATTTAATCCCAGGTTTATGAGAAAACACCTCTGCCAACATCAGTGTTGACATAACTATATAACTAAGTATGACATAACTAACTGTATTCAAGATAACTGACAACAAACTGTCCTCCCACTAACAATTGTTTTTAATTTCATTTCAATTTCAATTAAAAAAATGACAAAAGTCTTTAATCAGCACTTTTTATTTTGCTGATCTCAGTCACAATTTGTTAATTTAAATGTTTGTTTTTTTTTAATTAAGGCAAAAGATATGTGAACATTGTAGAAGCATTTTAAATCTTTGCCTTGGTTAAGATTGCACCATTTGACACTTAAAGGGATAGTTCACTCCGAAAATGTAAACTTCCTCATCATTTACCCCCTCGCATGGTTTTAAATTGGTAAGAATTAGTTTCTTTTGTTGAACACAAAACCAAATATTAGGAAAAATGCTGGGGAAGAGCAGCTACTGACATCCATTATAGGAACAAATAGTCAATGGCTGTTTTCCCCATCATGCTTCAGTATAACTTCCTTTGTGTTCAGAAAAAAAACTCAATCAGGGTTTGAACAAAGCGATGAGTAAATGACAGAATTTTTATTTTGTGGTGAACTATTCCTTTAAACACAAGAGTTTATATGAACTGTACGTTCTCCCTGAACACATATGCATAGGAAATGGCTTCGAATGGCATCATTTGTTATCGTGCTTATAAGGAGCAACTTTCAAGTAGTAATCCAAAATAATCTGGTGCAGCAAATACTAATATTTCCCTCAAACATTTTGTCACAGTGTTTTCTGAAATTGACCTAATGTTAAAGTAGATAGCATAACAAACTATACACATAAATCAGCACTTTACAAAACACCTAGGAAATGTTAAGGCTTATAATAATATTAACAACAAAAATCCAATTGAGAAACTAAAACCCCATTCCTTTAGAGCTAATGATAATTCATTTTGTACCAGTTCCCGTATCACTGCTTTTCTCTATAAAGCGCAGCATTTGCCTCACAACGCTCTCTACTCTTCGAAAGTGCATCTTTTTCCAGAAACTCAGATGCTGTTTCCTCCCCCATTCCAGGTCTTTTAGAAAGACCAGGAGTTGCTCACGTACACGGTCTCTTTCCCAGGAAAGGGAATTTTTCCCAATGACGCTCAAAATGGGATGCCAGTCCTCAGAGATGTCCGAACCCTCTGTCACAGAAGCCAGAACTTTCACCCGCCGGCCCTCCTTCACCCGAGGACCTCCACGCACATATAAAGACTGCTTGGCCACGTCGGTAAGCTGATTCAGGTACAGACTAAATGAAAAAAGCATAAGGCATACACTGTAATAACATCAAAATTAAAATGGCTATATTTTTATATTTTGCAGTACGCTATCAGTAATCGTAGACATATGAAAATGAAATAGTTTAACACATTTACTCAATGCCGGCCAATAATCTTTAGGGGCTGCCCACAAAGAAGAGACTCTCAAACACTATCTGATGCCTGGAAGAATTTGGCTGTTGTTGTCAACATGTAAAGCAAATTCTGTGTGCATGCACTTCCATAGGATGAGGACGCAATGTATCAGTAGGTGAACCGCCAACTCCCTGCACTCTCTTTCACATTTTCTTGCTCTTGAATGGACAAATACAAATAAAATATGTGAATATAAGCATCTAGGCAAGTAGTAGAAAATGTAGTTAATGTCTCCAGTGAACATAAACAGCTGAGAAAGAAATCAAATGTGTATCGTTGTATTGGATCTGTGCATTTTGTCTTCAAATGACAGCTACATAATTGAGCTTGACTGAATAACTTTTGGCAGCATGGTGGCTCAGTGGTTACCATTGTCACCTTACAGCAAGAAGGTCACCGGTTCAAGTTGGCATTTCCGTGTTGAGTTTGCATGTTCTCCCCATGTTTGCATAGGATTCCTCCTGGTGCTCCAGTTTTCCCCACAGTCCAAAGACATGTGCTAATAGGCCATTTTGGCTCATTCAGTACTCAAATGCCATGCCTGCCTATGCAATACGGTGGAATACTGCTATAAGTCTTATTATACAACCCTTCCATATTAGTCAAACTTTTTAAATTGTATAACTTATTAATATACTAAATTAATTAATACTTATTAAAAGTACTTAATATATAATTTTTATATTTATTATTTTCCCACCCACATAAGGAGCTAAGCCCCCCTAACATGAAAATTCTAAAATCGCCTCTAGCTTGAACAAGGGTTAATCTGTATTTAATTTATATAGTGATTATTGATTTTTGTTACAGAACACCTACAACAGGGTATCTGCAAGTTTTTATTAAGTCCAATTTAAGACTTCTTAGGACCCTTTTAAGACCATTATGAATGAAAAGTTAGACTTATACAGGGTTAAACAATAATGACTATTTCTAATGGCCTAGTTGGGCCTATTTAGTTATTTTTTAGTTTTTGTTTGCCACAAAAAATGTAATTATTTCTTAGTGACATACTTTAATGTGTCAAAACAAGAAAACTGTAGTTGTATACACTTTTTAACATAATATTTCTATTTTTTTAATGACAAGTTTAACATTGTTAAAAGTATATTTATTGTGGAGGCAATTACATAAATAATCAAATATATATATTTGTTGGCTTTTGGTCCAAATTGATGGAGTATAACTGTATATGTCAAAAACAAGTTTTTCAAAGTTGTGTATGTTTGTGTTGTGTATATCAAAACTCATTTTAATTTAAGTTAATTTATTGTTTCAAATATTTGCCATGTGTAAATGTGACATTTAATTTCAAAGCAGAGAATGTGCACCCTTCAATTGTTTGAAGTTATGGGTCTTTAAAAGAAAGAGTTGCTATTGGAGCATAACAGATCACATGTTTAAGTTGAGTGAAGTGTGGGACCATTGCATTATAAGCCAAATGAACATGGTGGCAGAAAGAAGCTAACAATAAAGAGTCAGAGAAAATTCATGAATCTGCATGGTCTAAGAGGGTTCACATGGTAATTCATGTTTAGGTGTTATATTTTGTGTATAATGTTGTGTATTATATCAGTTTACGTGAACGATGTTATGTGTAAAGACTGATGTTACTGGATTCCGAGTTGTCGTAGATGTTCATGTGCATACCAGTGGATATTTAAATATGAGACTGTGAAAAGGACTGAAATGCTTATTATGAATGTTATATGCTTCATTTCTTGGAGTTTTCACGGTGTCTGCTGAAAAGAGAGAGAAAGAGAAAAACAAATAAACAGCAAAGACATCAGTACGAAGCGTGGCTATCATTTTATTTAGACCAGTGCTGCTACAATAACTTGATTCAACCGAATACATTTCTGTTATAAAACCGTAAGTTTCATGCCTATTTATAAATAGTATGTCTATTTATTATGTCCCTTACTTCTGTAAATAGTTTTTGTATGTATTAAAGATAATATAAAGGAATATACTGCTCTGTTAATATCATGATGAACAGTGTAATTGTTTTTAGTTTTCTTTCCATGATTTTATTGAGATAAATTGTTGGCGATTGGATGGATGTCAGCCCAACTGGGTAGCTTTACTTGGACAGAGGAAAATGAAGTTTAAAACCTGTTTAAAATGACACACAATGCAATATTTCAGTAAATTTAAGACACCCTGTACAAAACAAAGCACTGTTTCTAGATTTTTTATTTTAATGGATTGCACTTATTTGTTCAGAACCTTTAATTTTGGTTTAATAACGTTTTAATTTTATATTTGTAAGGCTAGAAGTTGTTGGTAAAATCAAGAATTGTGATATTTAAGTTAACATGAGTCAAAAGCAATGAATAAAACAAATTATGCATTAATTTAATCTCAACTTTGTGGTGGGCCCAGTAAACATTGCTGGCAGCAAGGCAAGACAAAAAAGTCAATCTGGATATAATGTTGCAGTGTATATATTTGAGAAATTAAGAGTTCAGATGCAAAAACCTCTGTAATTTTCTTCTACAATGAGCACTTTATCAGCTTCTTATGTTTATGTTCAGTTATTTTATGTTAAAAGTGATGAAAATAACATATTCTTTGTCATAAAAGTGAAATTCCTGAATCAAGACATAGAATCCTGATAAAATGCTAATATTAGAAGAACATTTCAGATGGCATTTAGAGGTTTTTGCATCTGAACTCTTCAAATGCATTTAAACAGTACTCTGAAATCAGATTTGAACAAAGATACATCTAAAAGGTGTATTATAACACATTGTTGTACTCACTGCACTGTGTGGATGCTGGGGTGTTCGCGACAGGCATCGACCAGCGTGAGAGCTGCACTGTCTCCGATGTTGTTGTAAGCCACGTTCAGTTCCTTTAACTGATCGTGTTGGCCCAGTCTCTCAGCCAGCAGTTGCGCAGATTTGTCACTAAGTCCTGTGTGCATCAGACTCAGCCTCTGTAGAGAGTGATTTCCAGACAGAGCTTCCAGCAAATGACTGATGCCGCTGTCCGACAAGTAGTTATCACACAACCTGTGATCAGAGGGACATAAAGTTCACACAAAACACACAGTGAAGTCTTATCAAAATATAAATACACTGATTTTTAAGCACTGGGATGGAACTGAAAACTCATACATCACTAAATTGTTCTCGATTCATCTATTAAGCATTGCCACAGTTAATTTCAGTTCCTTGTATGCACAGCTGCACATTACATACTGTAGATGATGGATTTTTCCACCATGTGTTATTGGATATTATTACATGGCTATGTGGAATACTTGATTCTGATTGGCAAATCACAACATTCCAAGTCATGCCATTTACCAAATACAACAGATAGTATGTACTTGTTTATTTATGTGGCATGCAGCCATGTAATAAGTGGAATAATATACATCTGGTCAGTTGTTTTCACAATATAAAGCCCTTTACTTTTATACAAGTTGCTTTGCTATTCTGTGAGAACAACTAACTGGATGTTCAATTTCACTAACATGAAACAGACCCTTTTTTTTGTCAGCTATAATGTCACCTACCATGAAAATATCACTGTAATAATGTGAAAGCAGGCTTACTGTAATGACTTAATGGTACAGTTGGGTTCGAGAAGCAGATCTCGCAGCAGAATGCAGGATTCGGGATTCAGGCTGTTAAACTGGAGACTGTAAACACACAGTGAGCAAAAACACACACGCATGCCATTAGTTTGTTGATTTCCCCATGCAGAAAATCAATAACTAATGAATTAATTGTGCTTAGGAGTAAATATTACTGACTGCTTTTTGCAAGCAAAGCAATCATTGAATTAATAGTAAAAAAAGTATGTTAAAGACCAACCCAGTCCTCACTTACTTTCTCTCAATCCACATTTATCACATTAGAAACTTAGGGTCATTCATAAAACATTCATTTAGTGCATAACAGGGCACTTCAGCTAGTGTCTATTTGAAATCAGATTATTATAATAATGATTTAAATGTGTGCGGTGTTAAGTCATGAGAAATATGTTCATTCATTCATTCATTTTCTTTTCAGCTTAGTCCCTTTATTAATCTGCGGCCACCCCAGCATATGTTTTACGCAGCAGATGCCCTTCCAGCTGCAATCCATCACTGGGAAACATCCATACACACTCAATCACTACGCACAGTTTAGCTTACCAAATTCACCTATTCCACGTCTTTGGACTTGTGGGGGAAACCGAAGCACTTGGAGGAAGCCCACGCAAACACGGGGAGAACACGCAAACTCCACACAGAAATGCCAACTGACTAAGCCAGGGCTCGAACCAGTGACTTTCTTGCTGTGAGGCGATTGTGCTAACCACTGCGCCACTATGCTGCCCATGCCAAAATATGTTGAGCATAAATCATTGATACATAGATTTTTATTTCACAGCATGTACATTTGTGATGCAATGAAAGAAGTTTCTTACGCTCACCAATGTTGTAGTAATATTATTAAAAATACAGCGGAATTAATAAAGTTAGGAAAAAAATATTACAATTCAAAATATCTGTTTTCTGTTTTAATATATTTTAAAAATAGAATTAAATCTTGTCATGGCATTTGCATATTTTTATTTCAAAATTATACCCTTTACTCAGTCAATTAATCAATAAATCAATAACTGTTAAATTATATTTGCTGATATAAAATAATGTTTAAACTTGTCATTTGTCTGGTTTCAGACACCTTTTTAGCTGGTCATTTGATTTGATATTTAAAAGAATGATTGACTGAAAAATTTACTCACTATTTACTAACCCTCAAGTGGTTCCAAACCTTTTTAAGTTACTTTTTTCTGTTAAAGAATAAGGAAGATATTTTAAAGAATGTTTGAAATCGGTAACCATTGACTCCCTTAGTAGGGAAAGCAAATACTATGCAGGTCAGAGGTTACTGGTTTCCAGCAATTTCAGAGTAACTTATTTTTGTGAAGACAGAAACTCAAACAGGTTTGTGACCTGAATTGAAGAGTGAGTAAATGATATGACAGAATTTACGGTTTTGACCAAACTGGGCGACCATTCATCCAGCTGAGCTACAAAACTACCTTAGGCTGGTTTATATTCAGCCCTGTTTTCAGCTTGAAGGGTCAACATGCACAAACAGTACACCTAAAACTTGAAAATAATATAATTGTTGTTGTTTTTACTTTAAAACTGTTAGTTGAAGAGCCCTGGTTTACAGTAAGAAATGATGTCAAGCATGTTTTGTTATTCATTTCATTATTATAAAAAAAGCTCATGTCAGGTGTTCAATATGCTTAAAAAGGTTAATCAATCAAGCATGCAGACTACTTCTAGACCAGGGGTCACCAACCCTGTTCCTGGAGAGCCACCTTCTTGCAGATTTCAGTTGCAACTCTGACCAAACACACCTGAACCAACTAATTAGGACCTGAAGCACCACTTGGTAATTACAAACAGGTGTGTTTGGTCAGGGTTGCAACTAAAATCTGCAGGAAGGTAGCTCTACAGCAGGGGCGCTCAACTCTGTTCCTGGAGATCTACCTTCCTAGTTCAGCTCCAACCCTGATCAAACACACCTGAACCAATTAATTGGGACCTGAACAGCTCTTGATTATTACAGGTAGGTGTGGTTGGTCAGGGTAGCAACTGAGATCTGTAAGAAGGTAGATCTCCAGGAACAGGGTTGGTCACCTCTGCTCTACGGGAAAACGGTTGGTGATCCTTGTTCTAGAGCAGTGTTTCTCAACTAGTTCCTGGGGGGCCACCAGCACTGCATGTTTTGGATGTCTCCTTTGTCTGTCACACACTATACAGATCTTTCAGTCTCTGCTAATGAGCTAATGATCTGAATCAGGTGTATTTGGTTATGAAGACATGGAAAATGTGCGGAGCTGGTGGTCCTCCAGGAACGTGGTTGAAAAACACTGTTCTAAATCCATATTAGTAAGTGGATGTCTCACTTGAGGTTTTTGGTGTGTCGGAAGGCTGGCCAGAGCATCTGCAGCAGCTCTGGCGTGACGTGGCAGGAAGACAGGTTCAGCTCATTCAGGTGGAAGCTGGAGCTTGTGCAGCCCAGGACTGTGCTCAGCACGAAGCACTTATGTGGCGTCATGCGGACAGTCGACAGGTTGAGGGACTTGATGGACTGCAGGACTTCAGCCGTGAGTCGAGGGTTCTGGAACTCATAGAGCAGGACTAGCAGATCCATGAGCTCCTCAGGAGGCTGCTGCTTCTGGCTCTGCTTGATCAGGTTTTTCCTCAGCGCACGAGTGATCTGAGAAACCGTGTGGCTCTTGATGTTGCACCCGAGTTGATCTAATAGCCTTCGGTTGCCATAATGAAGAAGTCCACCCATGAAGATTGGGTAGAGTTCAAACGCCCTGGTGTAGATCTCCTCCTGTGGCTGGGGACCATGAACTCCCAGCAGACTTTGTTCCACTTGGTCTAAGACGTCTTCGTTGAAGCTGTCCTCGGAACGAAACATTTCTGCCGCCATGGTGTTGGCGATGCGCCCCTTGCTGTAGCTACTGACCTTCTCGAAGAGTTTGGGGAACAACTTAAGCAAGTTGAAAATGGCAAAGATTCTGAAAGGTATGATTTTGGAGAGGACGCTCAGTAAGCTTGTGATGTCCTCGCTGGCTGGTCCCAAAGCCTCTGAAACCTCCTTAGTCAACTTCTCAAGGACAGTTTTGTTCTCGCCGAGAACAACATAAAGAGCGGCTAGGTATTCCTGCATGGTGGGGACAGTAAACACATAGCGTCTAACTTTTGTTTCGGGATCTGAACCATAATCATCACGAGGAACGAGGAAGAAATCGAGTACATCAGTACGAAACACCGCCAGCTCACGGAGCTCTTCGTCTGTTTTGGTTTTGCCACCAACCCACTGCTCCAGTTCTTCAGCGGTGAACGAAGTCCGCTTGTTGGTGATCCCGTCAAAAGCTAGTTTGCCAACAGTACGGACTACATACAGCATTAATGAGTTCTGCTGCTCCTGTGAAGAGACGCCTCCATTCAGAGTTATCACTTCTCCTCCAAAGTTGAGCCTCATGAAGCTGGTGTAGATGCCAGTGAGGGTCCGAATTGGTGATTTTGTATCAGTGAAATGCAGTAAATGAAGCGTGGCGCATGTGAGCCAGCAGTACGATGGTAAGAAGCAGGCGGTTGCTAGCTGACTTTCCCGCTGTAGATTTAGGTAAAGCATCTCTATTAGCATCTCAGCAGCTCTGTCTGGCTTGCCTTCACTGTGCTGCAGGAGTCTGCTGGTGAAGTAGGCTCGCTGGCGATCAAGGTCGTTGAAGCCACAGATTTGCACGTAACGGTTTATGTATTTTTTAGGAACTCTGTCCACGGCTGATAGTCTGGTTGTAACTAAAATGCTAGCCTGTAGGAAAAGAAAAGTTTGCTTTATCAGCTATTAATCACAATGCACAATTATCTTAATTATGGCCGCACGATACTGGAAAAATCTGATTTCACAATATTTATCGCATAAAAATAAAATATCGCAATATGAAAATAGTTTCAGAAGACGGTTTGAATGTCTCTATTTGACAGTTTTCTGGGGTGCCTAACAGTATTGGGTACAGAAATGTATTATTTAATCACAATGCAAAACAAATGCTTTTCTTTCTTTGTTTTGTCTCGTTTCTAGTGCAAATATCAAAAATAAATAAGAGTTTTTTTGCTTGTTTTAAAGAAATTATCTGCCAGTGGGGTAAGTGAAATAATCAACATAGGGTCATTTTAAAAACGTAGCCCTATATACGTTTCTGGAGATCTCAAATTTTGTAGCCAGAGCTACGTATGGCTGCATTTCTTCTTTAAAATGAACACTATGGGGTAGTATAACGCTGTTCTTTTTCTCGCTATACAGCTGATGGCTTAACTGCATGTGTACAGCTTTTCCGCCGTTACCAGTTTGTCGGGTAGCTCGACACATACGTCGGCGGACTTGATATGCAGAGTGGAGTTGACCGTGATAATGGGGTTCGAGTCTGTAAAAGAACGGTTCAAAAGTGCAGGTAAGACAAAAACAAAAGCCAAAAAATAAAATAAACAAGGTAATAACAGGGTGTGAATGTGGTAAAATCTGAAAATGTGTTAAAAATCAGGTGAGGGCTTGTCTTTTTCTAGATTGCTTTTCAAAACACTGCGGTTGAGTTTAGGGAAGGGGGTGAGCACTGGTCAATCAGTGCTTTTCAAAACACTGTTGGTTGGGTTTAGGGAGGGGTAGGGCATCGGTCGGTTGGTCAGTAAGTCAGTGAATTAGTCAACAGCGGCCTGTGGTGGATTTACGTGAGAAGAGCAAGTGCGAATGGCACTCGCAAGAGATATTTGAGATCTCAAAAAGCGTACACAGCAGCCTCAGGCGGATTCGCAAAAACAAAAACTGCAAAAACAAAAAGTGGCCCTTGGGATGCATTCTACTCTCTCCAGAAATGTATATAGGGCTATGTAATCAGAATGAGCCTGGGCTGGAAATAATCTTGTTTTCACTTTAAAATTTAGATATTTGGACTAGAAACAAGACAAAAAGTTTAAGTAAGAAATGTTTTTTGCAGAATCCATATAAATCCATATAAATACAGTGATTAAATAAAATTCTGTAGTTCCTGGTTAACTATAATTCAGACTGGACATTGCAAATATTTGCAATGTGACTATTGCAGATGTGCACATTATCGATGCTGAAACTATATATTGTGAAGCCCAAATCTTAATATATCAGGTATAATATTATCTGTAAATGAGTTCTTATAAGTTTATTAAGAGGTCCTGTTGGTTTAAAAATGCTTTAAAAATTATTTAATAAGAAGACGTATTGTTATAAAGATCACTCAAAAACTTAAACTACCTTTTAACTCTAATGTGTAATGTGGTGTATTAATGTGGTAAATATTATATTAAAATTCTGTGTACTTGCCATAATTACCATTTAAGGCAAATTTAGTTTTTGTTTGTTTTTTTACAAATAAATGCCACTCATTAGTTTAAACTTTTCAAATGATCTAAAATTGCAAGACATTTATTACCACAAATGATCTTCATTATGATTAGTAAATTAGAAAAATGAATTGAAATTTAAATATATAAAAAAGGTTACACTTTATTTTAAGGTGATGTAGTTACAGTGTAACTACTGAGTAGTTTAAATTAATTACATGTGTGTACTACATGGTCGGGGTTAGAATGTGGGTTAGGTTTAGGGTTAGTTACATGTAATTATGCATAATTTATTGTAATTACTATAGTAAGGCATGGAACATGTGTGACTACATCACCCTAAATTAAAGTGTTACCTAAAAAAATATTCATCATATAGCAGGTGAACTCAAGTCACTGTATTTAGAAATGCATTTTATAGTTTTAAATACATTAATAGATCCAGACAAAATAGGTGTCATAAATCCATGGCACTATAATTATATATTAATGTAATCCTAATAATTATAATTAATTAAAAAATAATTACAATTTGTTTAATGTAAATGTAAAAATGTAAATAAATATACACAAAAATGACATTTGCTGTTTGTTACTCATTTAAAATGAGCTGAAACACACAATTTTTGAGTTTTTTTGCAACAACTTAATTGTTTTATGTTCAGTCAACTTAACTTAACTAAATCCCTTCATGTTTTCCCAAGACAAATCGATTGTGTGGAACCCAGCATTTTTGTAAAGTGTATGCCATATGTCATAAAACCAAAATACTTAGATTTACATCACAAAACCACCACCAATTTCATCTTAAACATTATTCCACATGCCAGTTCATTAAGTAAAAAGCTTGAAACTTTATAAAAGCTGAGCCTCATACCTCAGGTAGCATGTATTTCCTAAGCAGATTGACAACAACAGCTCCTGACAGGAGAGCCTCATTAGGATCGCTGCATAACTCAGTGGAGCTGATGCGAAAATCCAGCTTCATTTTCTCCATTCCATGAAAGATAAAAAGGACATCCCTAGCCATGTCATTCTCTCCACTAAGATATGGCGTCTTGCGGAGGTGCATATATTTCCTGCCCACAAGGTCTCGAAGAGATATTGCTTTGGATAATTGGGAGATATCCTCACAGGAGAAAGGCAACACAAGTTTGAACTGGGAGAAAAGAGATCCATCACACCAATCCTGCACCAGCTTACGGATAACGGTGGATTTCCCTGTACCGACAGCTCCGTACATCAAAATGTTTAGTCCACGAGCCTTCCCATGATTGCTATCATGAAAAAGATCCCCAACTGTCAGCGAGGGTTGTGCACATACGCTTGTCTTTTCTTTGAAAGGACTAAGGCCGCGATCCTCATCGGGATGACGTTCTAGGATAAGGGGCTCTACATGCATAGTTTCAGGAGAAACGTAGCCAGAGAACTGCTTTTCTTCTTGAGGAATGTGGCTGAACCATAATGCCAACTTCTGCTTGTGGATCTCAATGGGATCTGAGGGTGAATTATGATACAATCGTGAAAAACATAGTTATTTTAGGAGCTGAATGATCATCAATTAAAGTAGTGGTTCTCTACTTTATTTTGGATGCTTCCACTTTAAAGGTTAATTCACCCAAAACTGAAAATTCTGTTATTAATTTGTTATATTTAATACCCTGACACCATTTTTGGAACTCAAATTAAGATATTTTAGATGAAATCCAGGAGCTCCCTCATTCTCCATGGACAGCAATGGTCTTGAGATGTTCAGAAAAAGAACCAAAAAACTGTCAAAACATTTCATGTGACTTCAGTGATTCAACTGTAATGAAACAAAGATCCAAAAACACTTTTTATGTGTCAAAAAACTACAAATACAACTCTGTTTGCCAATATCTTCTCTTCTTTGTCAGGTCCTTAGGATTTGCTTTTACTACAGGCAGTACAATGTACTGTCTTCAGAGATAGCAGCTAAACACACAACCTTTGTTTTGCTAATAGTAAACATGCACTCTGATCTGATACGGAGACACCGAATTTAAATTAATTTTATTAGGATTAACTCCTTGAGATGTACCATCTTATTTTCATGGAGGTCTGACAATCTATCACATTGGCAAACAAAATTATTTTTTTATATGGCATACAAAAAAGTTCTTGGAGCTTCATATGGTTATTTTTTAACCACTGACCTGGAAATGACAATATTTTGGTTCCTTTTGACAATGTTTTTGGTTCCGTCTCTGGCTTTGAACATTTCAGGAGCATTGCTGTCTATTAAATGCATGAACGAACCTCAACGCACAAATAAATCCCGCTATTCACGCGTAAATAGACGGGTGAACATTTTGAGTTTACTTGCTTCGTTCGCGCGTCAAATCCGCTTCACAATAGACGCAGATTCGTGTCATGGGCAAGGCTTCTGTTTGCCCGGTGACTCTAGCTTCATTGCTAAATGGCTAACATGGATTTTATTGAGAGAATAGCTGTGTTTATGTTTTTTATGAAGGCTGAAAAACAGCGTTGATTCGTTTGGAGACGTGTCTGAGTCCACTAGATCCATTCAGAGATGCACCCAGCTCTGTGAGTTCATAAACTCCTCCAGAAACTATACCTGGATGATGGAGCTTTCACCTGTGCTTCAGACTGAGCCGAACCCAGTTTGATAAACTGTTGTCCGGTGTCAGCAGGAGAATTTTCCCCCCGGGACACCAACAACAGGCACTACGTCATAACTCACGTTTGACGCTTCCTCCGCGTCTGGTGTGAACGCATCATCACACTTCAAGTAGGCATGGTTGAGCTTCTGTGACCAAATCAGAATGCTGTAAATACCAATCAGTGTTTAACCCTTTGATGTGTGCGATCACACCGGTGTGATTAGTGGGTAACATAATCAGCAGCTAAATTCAAACTCTGCTTTCCTTTGATGATAAAAGATCCTGAAAGATGCATTCAGCATGTTTCTCCCAGCTAATCTGCCACTTACTTCCATACTTTTTGGAAGAAGTTGATAAATATGCATATTGTAAATTCAGCAGCTTTAAGTTCTCCACTGCAATGCATGTCATAGCGGTGCCCATTATCTGTCATCGATCAGCTAACGTAATCATCATTGTTTTTAAACAATTAAATACATGTTCTTACAAATATCTGAGAATCGGAATGTCAGATATTTCACAACATATTAAAAACTATACATTCATAAGTCATATAGGCTGCAGTATGTAACACGATAAACCTCACAGATCGTCATGGAAGTGTAAAAGTGATGAGTTCTAAATAACAGTCACAGATAATAAACCTAATGCAGGGTTTCAGACAGAGAATTTAAAACTTATGTATGAAAGGATTAAAATTAATTCTGTGAGGATGAGTTAACAACATGAGCATGAGTAAATTATGACAGAATATTCATTTAGGAGTGAACTAACCTATTAAGAAGCCACTAAATCATTTAAATGTTGTAATATGGCATCCAAATGTCACTGATTCATGTATAAACTCACCTGTGACGGGCTGAGAGGTACAAAAGAGCCTGTGGTTGAATCCAGAGGCGGAATAACATATAGGCGTCAGTTGTTCTTTCCATGTGTTTCTATAAGAGCTTGCTGTTTTGCTGATGAAAGAGCACAGAGATAACTTCAAAACATATTATTTGAAAATAAAAACTTTAGAAAATGTTGTATATACTTACAAAGGGAATGACAAGGGACATCGCTTTATATTGCTGCAGATGCCAGCTGATTGGAGGCTTAAGTTAATGGCTGAAATGAACAATTGTTAT
Source organism: Danio aesculapii (assembly GCF_903798145.1). NCBI lineage: Eukaryota > Metazoa > Chordata > Actinopteri > Cypriniformes > Danionidae > Danio > Danio aesculapii. The sequence continues at coordinate 25,124,951 of NC_079449.1, read as the reverse complement.
TACTTTAATTACAAAAACATATTTTGTTTGTTTGTTTAAAAAAATTATAAAAATAAATTATACATACACTGTTGAAGTTATAATTATTAGCCCCTCTTTGATTTTTTTTCTCTTTTAAATATTTCCCAAATTATGCTTAAGAGTGCAAGCAAATTTTCACAGTCTGTCTGATAGTATTTTTTCTTTTGGAGAAAGTCTTATTTGTTTTATTTCGGCTAGAATAAAAACAGTTTCGATTTTTTTAAAAGCCATTTTAATGCCAAAATATTAGCCCCTTTAAGCTATATACTTTTGATTTAAGATTTGTCTTTTTTTTTTTTTTCAAATTAATACCACTGGTCAAATGATTTAGGTCAGTTCAACAAAAATACTTTCAATTTATAAAATAATTAACAGTAAATAATTTATATTATTACAAATGTTCTATTTCAAATAAATTCTCTCTTTTTAAAAAAAATTGTATTCATCTAATTCATCTGAATCCTAAAAATAATCTCTTCCTTTGTTTCTTTTCACACAAAAAAAAACAATATGGCAGCACAACAGTGTTAAAAATTCATAACTATAACAATTAAGAACAGTGGTTCTTGAACAGCAAATAAGCACATTAACATAGTTTCTGAACAATCATGCGATACTGTGCTAAATATTCAGCTTTGACATCACAGAATAGATTACATTTTAAAATACGTTCAATTTGTAAATTTAATATATTTCACAATATACTTTTACAGTATTTTGATCAAGTAAATGAAACATTGGTAAACATAAAATACCTTTTTCCTTTAAAAAAAAAACACATCCCAACATTTGAATGATACTGTACATAAAAATTGCACATAAAGTGTTGAAAATAAATAAACAAGTAAATAACATTTGATTCATGAATATTAGCATAGTTTTTCATATCTAACACCTACTTTTCTGAAGAGCTGTGGTGTGAAGTTTGCAGCATGTATCTCTTGATGACCTTTGGCACCTCCATTTCAATACTTCTGATCCTGATGGCCTCCCAAATCGCCACATTTTGACTTTAAATTAACCCCTGAAATACAAAGTGTCATAGTGATTTAAAAGTTTAAGCAGACATGTTAATTATGTACAACAGGGAAACGAATGCTACAATCAACACAGTAACCCAAGAGAAAAACCAAGCCAAACTTTGTAAGGTCCCTCCTTTGGCTTTGTGTTTCAATGACACACGATGCTTACTCAGTTATGTGATACACATAATTCTTTTAACAACACACCCAAAGTGTTTATTTTGGTAATGTCCATTATCTAACAAAACTGCATTATCCATCACTATGTGTGATTAATATGCATTATAATAAATGACTCAATTCAATTTGTGACAGGAATCATATAGATAAATGTATTCTTTGCATATGCAAGACTATCTAGAATGATGAATGATCAAGAATGTCAAGTGATTGGTCCTAGTCTGTTTTTTCTAATACACAAAAGATTTATTTTTTACCTCTGACAGCTGTGATAATGACTATAAGCAACACATTGAAGGTGTGACTTGACTTATTAAAGGATAGTCATAGGACAAATTGGTCATAATTGGTCACTTCAAACCTGTAGCATTACATTGCTGAACAAACACAAATTGATTTGTTAGATTATTTACATTTTATTCAAGCAGTTTATATTCCAATTCCACTTTTGAATTCCACAGAAGAAAAACATCACACAGGTTTGGAAAGACATGGGGGTGACAGAATGTTTTATTTTTAAAACATGATCTCTTTTAGGATTTCTTTCCATTTAATTAATCAAATATCCTGTTTAGACCAGTGCTAAAGGGGGTGGGGGGGGGGGGGGGGGGGGGGGGGGGGGTAGGGGGTAGGCTCATTTTAACCTCCTTTCCTTTAGAGTAAACGGTATAGTTTTACCATTTTTTTATCCATTCAGCCAACCTCCAGATCTGGTGGGAGAACTTTAACTTAGCTTAGCATAAGTAATTGAATCTGATTAGACCATTAGCATCTCACTCAATTTTTACAAAAACAGTTTTTAATAATATTCCTAATTAAAGCTTGACTCTTCTGTAGTTACATTGTGTACTTTTTCCAACAGAAAATTACAAGTTGCTATACTATACTCTATAAACTATACTCTAATTCTGGTATAATAATCAAAAAAACTTTGCTGCTGTGCAATGGTATTACACAACACCTGAAAGCAGTCCCCAGCTAGATAACAATGCTCAACAGTGGTAAAACTCTACTGGTAAATGAGCCTATTTTCAAAACGAAGTGGAGTGTTCCTTACAAATGATTAACCCTGGGTCATACTGAACTCCTCTTAAATGTAAACCACGGCTATCCTAATTGAATAAACAAACCACAAGACCTCTTTAGAAACGCTCTAGCGATGAGTATCATTCATTCAATTATTTTCCTTCAGCTTAGTCTCTATATTTCAGAAGTCGCCACAGCGAATAAACCGCCAACTATTCAAGCATATCTTTTACACAGTGGATGCCCTTCCAGCAGCAACACAGCACTGGAATGGGTTAAAGTCTGCATAAACAGTAAGTTTAATCGAGGGGAGTTTTATTTTGTTGCTCCTTCTCACCATATCTCACTCAAACTCATGGTTGAAGAGGAGTGGTTGAGGACATTCTTCAGCCAAAACTGTCAAACTAGCACCTGAAAAAGAACTTTTTACTCACTTCAGCTATAAATGGTTAAAATTACGGCCCCAATTATGGAAATCAATGGTTACAGGTTTCAAACATTTTTCAAAATAACTTCTTTTGTGTTCAACAGATTTAACAACTTTTAAAGAAAATTTTTAACTCCGGTTTGGAACAAGTGAATGGTGAATTATCTTTTTTAGATTTCGCAAGGACTTGAAGGTAAAAAAGGTAGTTAGGGTTTCATTCCCTGCTGAAAATTTCAGCTTAAAAGAGGGGTTTTGGCCATTTCTAGGCTGGTTTCCAGCCATTTCCATGGTCAGGTTGGAAAATGACCAGCTAAATCCAGCTAAAACCAACTTGACCAGCCTGGTTTAAGCTGGACATCGCTGGTTTTGGCTGGGCTCCCAGCCTGTCTAGGCTGGTCAAGCTGGTTTTAGCTGGTGATTTTCCAGCCTGACCAGCTAACACCAGGCTGGAAATGGCCAAAACCCCTCTAAAACCAGGCTGGTTAACCAGCTAAAACCAGCCAACCAGTCTAGGCTGGTTTAAGCTGTTTTTTTTTTTTTCAGTAGGGTTGCCAGCTGTACAAATACAGTAACCAGTGTAAAAAGCCCTGGTTTCTCCACTGCTTTAATATTCCAGTGTAAGCTGATGTGAATATTTATTTACTAATATATTTTATTGTAACATTGTTGGAAACATCAATTGAGAAACAATTGAGTAGCATGGCAACCACTGTCTAATAATAGCACTTGGTTCAGAACTCGCTACAAGCTTATAGTTTCTATCCGAGTTATAGCTGTTCCTGGCTGTTTCCTTATAGCTAACATGACCACATGGATCTCCAAGTGGACTGAACATGTCAAGTCAGACCTTTTTTTACAGTCATTGAGTCAAACACTTAGTCTGACTGCAAATGTAAACAGAGGTCAGGATACGTGTCTGTCATGCATATTTAAGTGTAAACGAGACACTCATGGGAATTCCCTAAATCGAAATAGGAATTCGAGGTTCTGATTTTGATTTCAAATGCGTCATGACGTTCGGTATTTCTGTAGTTATAAACCAACGTTAGGGGACGTGATAAATCCATAGAGCAATAGAGAACAATGACTACCACTATTCACATTGAAATTAGACTTATGGGTCGATATGCTGATAAGTCTTTACCTAATATAGAGGCTGGAAATGCGGTACTTTCTTCAATGATTTTCCTCCAAATCTGCTAGCGCTCTGTCACTCAGTTCACAGCCGAGCAAAGCGTCCATTCTCCGGTAGGATGAGAGCGCACCACCGCGTCTTCCTGCTAGTCAGTTGTAGAACCGCCCACATATACAAAACACAAACAACTGGTTTAACTTTCAACTCTGCTCGTTATTGCGTCCTTGTGGCGAAGGTCAAATTAATTGATAATGACTTAATAAACGCCATAAAACAGGCATAGTAAAGATAAATACACGGAGTTAGCATAATGTATTATACCATTTTAAATCCTTAACAAGCTTCAAGCTACAAGCTTTCTTCAAGTTGTTGGGCTTTTTGTTGAATTTTCAGTTACTATTGTGTATTCGACAGCAAAATTATATTACATTTTCAACCTTGCCTCAATTTCCTTCAAATTTATTTTATAATTTCTGAAAAAAATATGTTTTATTTGGACAAACCAGATCATACTCACAATTTTCAGTATCAAATCCAACAAGTTCTACATATGGACCTATATAGGGGTTCCTGGAGCAAGATGAAAGCTTCCATTAGTGTCAACTCTTTGTTGCTCCAAGGTATTCGTAGTAAAGTGATTCTCAGAAAGGTTCTTCAAAAGAAACAGGTGTGGCAGTGGTTTCTTTTTGCATATGCTGTTTCAGTTTAATGAGATAGAGATGGCCAGCGTTCAGGGAAAAACAGCCAATATGATAACTCACTTGGATTTATGTGCATATATAAAACCTATATGCAGGATACATGCACATATATGATAATATATGTTGCATATATGCATATATATGCCACATATAGGCAAAACTGAGGTGCATCTATGTGCAAATACATGCTATAGGTCTCATGTATTGCTTTATATCCACAAATAAACCCTATATGTACATACAAGATATATCTCCTATGTAGCTCATATCTCACTTTGGCAACTGTCATACATGATGCCTAGCTCATATTTTCTATTATCAAGGCAATATCTAAGAACTAAAAAAACGTATGTACTGTATGTGAACAATTGAAATTGGTATCAGATGTAATTGTTATGGAATTTAACTATGGCAAATAAGTGAGAAGAGATGGAAAGCTATTATGTCTACACGTTTTCCTGAAACAAGATAGTGGAAAAGAAGGAAACGCATAACAAAATGGTTTATTGTTTTTTTTTTTTTTCGTTAGTTTTTTTTTTTTTCTGTTCAGTTTTTTTTTTTGTCTTATTTGTGTTCTTGTATTATTTGATTGTTCTTAAGTAAATAAAAATATAATTTTTTTTATTTATGTTTTCTAGCAGCTATGGATTTTAATAATTTTACTAATATATAGGTAAACATATATGTGCATTTATGCACACATATTTATTTGCATATAAAACCTATATAGGTACATGTATGCATGTATTTATGTACACACATATATACACAAACTGTATATTTACACATATTTATGCATATATGTACTCATAATATTGGAAAACGGCCAATTCTATATATGTCACATATATTAAAAACCTATATCAAAACCTATATTTAACACATGTTTTTATATAGGATTTTTCTATGTGGGAACTATAACTGAAGAATAGCAAAAAACGCTTCTGGTGGATCTCAAACATTTTATTTCCAAACACACTATACAGGTCAATTGGCAGAGTGCTGTTATGCAGTACATATCTGATATACATATGAATGTTGTGTAAAAACTTTTTTTTTTTATACATACATTTTAGCACCAGGTAGTTACATACAATCTGTAGATAAAAATTCTAATAATTAAAAAAAAGGAAAACTATTATAAAATCTACTGTACAAAAAGTTTGAACAAATGTTTTAATAGAAACACAGGCACTGTGTGAACCTTTGCAGCTTTCTGGTTTGAATTAAAACCATTTTATGACTTGTGCAATGATATGTAAACATCCTCATCTAAGGCTAAATATGTTTGTGATGTCTGAAACTGAAAAAACAAAAGTCAAATTAATTCTAATTAGTATTCGAGTGAAAACACCAGTGTTAGTGTGAGTTAAAAATTAGAGTTAAATGAGTTGCCACAATGAACACTGAAAGTTCAGCAAATTATCAATTGTATATTTAATTTGGTATCAAGTTTATTTTCAATATATCATCCCTGCATGAAACTGATTTAGTTTTTTTGACACATGATGGTACTGCATCAGTAACATTAAAATACATAAAAAAAATACATATTGCAATTTTTAAAGCCAATTACATAGACAATCAATTGATTAATTTCACCCAAATAAAAACAAGAACCAGAACACCAAAATGATCAACAAATAAATCAAATCAATCTGACCTTCCTGAGCAGAGAATGACACCTTTGGAAATGGTTATTAGAGTAGTCTGAAAACAGCCCACAAGGCTTAAACGTTATCGCTCTGACTTGATTTTGTACCGAAGAACCACATATGTAGCGAGTCGCAGGATGACGAAGAAAATCCCCAATACGATGAAGTCCATGTAGAGCTTGGCATCTTCTACATCCAACAACTGCAGAACTTCTTCAGGTCTTTGAAATTTGCAGACCCTCCCTGGACACTCGAGCTCAGTTCGGTTCATCCCATAAATGGACAGAATCACCCCCTCAAATCCATATCTGCCATAAACACAGCGATACAAATATGAAAACAATACTGCATCATGAAAACATACTCAACTACTTAAGACACAAATAGCATACCGGACATAGGACACATAGGAACTCCATTGTAGGTATTCTGGAATGGTGTCAAAGTTCACAAAGAAACCGGAGAACAACAGGACTGGAATACCTGTAACGGGACCTATAAAAGTGGCCACCTGTGAAGAAGATCCACAGTATTCAAGTAGTAGTCAATTCCAAGAGCATTTAAAATGTTATCATAAACGAAAGCAGGGTTACAGACTGAAACATTACATTTAGAGGTAAAATTACTTACTATATAAAGGTTATTACAGTTTAGCACTTTGCAAATATATATTTCAATACTATTAATACATTTGATAAATGTTTCAGTTAATTTTTTTGTGTTTCTTTTATTATTGGTTTTGTTTGTTTTAGTTTCGTTTTATTTTGTGATCCCTTTTCAGGTTTCAGTTTTAATTTTAGCAGATTAACACATATAGTTTTGACCAGAGCAATGGTTTGGGTTTGCACAGCGTAGTAATATAAATAAAATAATTGTTTGAACAAACATCAAATTCCAAAAAATAAACAAATTTATGGAATCAAAGTAAAAATGATGACAAATTCGTACAAACTTATTAAAGGTCCAAATATGATGCTTTTTACAAAATGTAAAATAAGTCTCTGATGTCCCTGGAGTGTGTATGTGAAGTTATATACCCCAACAAATAATGTTTTATAACTCTTTGAAATATGAATGAGATTGAGCTCCTTTCAAAAAAGGCGAAGCTACAAACACCTGTGCTGACTCAATACAGGACTGACGATATCTCTGTAAAAAACTGAAAATGTGAAAAGAAGTGTCTATGGAGATCATTTGAGCATCCTCAAACTCCACATTTATAGTCCTGTTAGTTGATAACATTATCTTCAACAGGTGAAAACTCTAATGGCAGACGACTGCTTCTCACTCAGAGCTGTTAATGCTAATGAGGGAGAGATCATCACCAATGGGCGGGGCTTTTCCCCTTTGATGACATGTACAAAGGGAGGATGTCAATCAAAAAGTGTTTCTGCAGACTGTTTTTATTAAGTGTGATAATTAAAAAATTGAATTATTAAATTTGTAATATTAGAACCTGGTTATATTCACACACTGTTGCCACACAACTGGGTTTAAACTCCTATGAGAAAAGTGATTTTTGCATAATAGGTCCCCTTTAAGATTAACCATATAGAAAATGTTTTAATATAATATTGCACTTGACTAATGTGTTTGCCTGTAAAATCTCCAGCTACAGGTACTTTTCTAGACAGCAGCATGTCAGATTTTCCGTCACAGAATGAGTGCTTATTAACTAAATTATTATTTTTATTTCAGTTATCTTTTCAGTGACTGTTGTTAGTTTCCTTTAAGTTAATTTTTTCAGATAACAAAAATGTTTTTGGAAAATAGTTTTGGGGTCCTATCATACACCCGGCGCAATAAGGCACAAGACGTCCTTGGCGTGATTTGTTGCTATTTTTAGACCAGCGCAACCCTAATTTTCACGTTTTGCACCATGCTGTTTAAATAGCAAATCCATTTGTGCTACTTTGTGGACTCGTGGGTGTTCCGGTCTATAAAGGAGGTGTGTTAAGTCGCATTGTTGGCGCGTTGCTATTTTGAGAAACTGAAATAGACTGCACCATTGACCAAGTAAATGCTGGTCTTAATTCCAGCACAGAGAGCGTTTGTTATGCACCTATGCAGGTTCAAATGCTTAATACACATAGGGTGTACAGCAATACACAAATATCTTTACATATTAAAGGAAATAAAGGATTAAAATGTTACAAAAAATATTATTTACTACATAGATTAAAAAAAAAACACTACCTCCATGCCTTCTTTGTGTCTGGGGGCTTTTTTTCAGTTTATTCATGACAATTTGCATTTGTATAATGTTATTATTATGATCAGTATTATTCATTATTTGCATATTTATATTTGTTTTATTAAAAACAAGTTTAAATTTGTCTATATGTCGGGTTATTGAGACGTATGCATAACCATATGGGGCATAAGAATAGGATGTGTGATTGGATATAACTAACCACACTTTGTTATTATTGTTCATTTATTCGTTTGCTGAATTTTTAGAACTGAAAATTAGAACTGAATTTAGAAATAGTTTTGAAACAAATCTTTGCGCTTAATAAATTAAATTTAATATGTAGGCTAATAGATGTCTTCAGTGGAGTGCGTACAACACCGTTTCCTTATCCATGAAAGTAAAGGAGTAGAGTAAAAGTAAAATAAAGAGAAAGTAAAGAGGCAGAATGGAGGAGGCTCATTCTCTATGCACGGGCAGATGGTCTGTTTAACTGTTTTCTCGCTAGTGAAGCATTCAGTTTGTCAATTCAGTTTTTCCACTTACAAAGTCCACCATAAAATTGGCAAATGTGCCATGGCGCGATGCACTTAAAGGGAATGGGAGATGAGACTCTGATTGGTTTAATGCAAGTTATGCTAAAAAAAAACATAACTTATTAGGAGAATAAGCACAACCCTGTTAGACCATGCGCCGTGGCACAAACCATATTTTTCCATCCTTAAAATAGCAAAAGTGGATCCGAACACTCTCTAAATGCTTTAGATTTTGTGGCTAGATCGTCCTTAGTCTTGGTTTTTGTTTACTAAAATGACCTTGTACTAAATACATAATGCAGTTCACTTAATGGCCACTGTTGCCACTAAAGACAATTTCTGAATTAGTGGGGACTAGTGGGACCAAAGCACTGGCTTAAGTAAAAACATATAATGTAAACACAGTGTAGCCTTTCAAAATATGCTTAATTTAATTGCATTTTTGAAAATACAATCTTTAACCTGTACTTGCACTACTTACTCAAAAGTTTAAGATCAAGATAACGTCTTTGTTAATTATTTAAACTTGGATGTATTTTATAACCCCTGTTATATTGTTGTAGTTTCTTTGTTTCTAGTGAAACCAAATGATGTAATGTAAAAAGTATGCAGAAAAAAACATATATAAAATTTGGTCTTAACATGACAAAAACGCATATGGACACTAGATTTTAAATGGTCGTAAATGTTTTCGTGCAGCCTGGTGCCCTGAGGGCTAAAGAGTGACACTGTAGCTGAGCTGTACCTGAAGGGATGTGGAGGCAGCACCGACTAGGAGCCCAAGAGACTGGGCTACTAAAGCTGTACAGATTGACAAAGCCAAAAACAACAAGTAGCGGCTTGCCTCTGGAGGCTGTTCAGTCATCCAGTACACAATACTGCAGTACATAATGGGACAGAGAACCTGTGGAAGAGCCATTGTTATAAAGGGCCCTGATTAATATTGCATTAAATTTTCGCCACAGTATGCTCAGCTCATATCAAGCATAAAATGGAGTCGATATGGCTCAGACAGGCATTCGCTCACCTGGAATGGAATGTCAGCCATTGTCTTTGCCAGATAGTAAGCCTTTAGGCTGTACCAGTAGTTCAGATGTTCCCTTAGAAACACAGCCATCTCTAGGGGAACTGAAAGCAGGACAGAGAATCACAGAAAAAAAACATTTTCACTTCCCCTGAGTGAATGTGGGACGTGATGTTAGATCCAAAATTGAAATGCTGCAATGTGTTGATAGTGAAATGTGTCTGTGACATGTTTCTTCACTAACTTACAAGTAAGAACTGTAGGCATCAATGCTCCAAACATGAGAAAGAGCATTGAGAAAAAGAGGAAGCCGGTGTTGTTGAAGACTTTGCTGGCATCATTGCCGATATTGAGGTACAAAAGGCCTATCAACACTCCAATGGAGATATGTGACATTAGCCGGAGATGTGTCAGAACCTATAGGACAAAAAACACGAAACATGTTTACATGGCCTTATTGTAAACAGTAAAATGCAGTAGTAATATTTTTTTGGAAGCCAAAATGCCCCAAATATGATAATCCCACACATAAAATTTGAAACAGCCATATATTTCCATACGTGAAGTTTAATTTTAAACTAATTTCGAGAGGAGCATGTGCTCATGATTGACCCAGCCCGTCCACATTAGCTAATCATGATCCTCCAATCAAAGGATCCCAAGTTACTATATATATATATACTCATTTCCTCTCTACAACTATCTTCGTCTGGAAGAAACCCTCCTCCTCCCCTTCTTCCACCTTTATCCAGAATGGGCGGCACGGTGGCCCAGTGACTAGCACTGTTGCCTCACAGCAAGAATACCAATGGCGTTGGGTCTTCACTGGGCCATCTAGCCTAAATCTTTTTTTAATGTCTTGCTCTCAGGAAGTTCACCTTGGCCTCAGCAGCGGGGGAGTTTCAGATTGACCTGAGCTCAATCTCCCCTCGCCCTGTGAAAGGAGGGAGCCCTGGGCTCGAGGATCCTTTGAGCTCAGGGCTCTCTCCCGGGACAGCACGACAAACAAGCTATGTATAAATCGTGAGCTAAGTGTGAACTCTTGAAATATTAAAATGCAAAACAACCAGTTTCCACAGGCTAATACATGTTATTAGTCATGTTACAGATTTTATTAAAGGTGCAGTAGGTGATTGTCTTCAGAAACATTTCTTCTTGTGCTGGTTGAAAGTCTTTTCACATTGCAATAGTAATGATTAAAGTAAATAATCTAATCTTATGTATTTAATTTATATGTATTTTTTTATATTCTGTGTAACGCATAAAACTAAAAAATGTTGGTCCAATTAAAATATTTGGGCTGAAAATTACGATAGGTAACTCAAACTGTTTGTCAACAAATGTAGATTGATGACAGGATCTTTCTGTTTTTAGCACTCGTTTGTTCTGATTTTATATCTTTGAATATTAGAAAATAAGTAAATAGCACTCTTCCATCTAAGCTGCTTTACTGAGGTAATGTTTGTTAATTTTTTAACAGAGACAACTTGTCACACAGTCCCACTCTAATGTTACTTTGAATATTCGATCTAAAATAGTGTGTAAGTATGACTTCAAAACAACATTTTAATTTGCTGTGAACAATGTTGTATTTTAGTCATTGGCTATAATTGATAATATGATTTCACTATTTAGAATAGCAAAACAATACAATAGCAAACAATACTTTTCTACAATTAAAGTCTGATTGTGCGAATATAAAACTAAATATAAAAATATAAAAAAGTTTACCCCAATGCCACCTTGGGGAAACTGGCAGTAATAAGTATAATTCCTGCACCCCACTGGCCTGTCATGAAACTACGCTTACGTTGGACAAAGCTTACGTCTCCATAGAGACACCAGCAGAGATCAGATATCTAGATTAATCTAGATATAATAGTTTTTCAAAAAGGTTTTTAAGTTTGGAATTGTAGTATTGTGAAGTACAATAAATTTGTAACTGGTAAATGATATAATCTAGTGTTATATGGTTGTCTATGGTCATCTATTTACTGTGCGTTCATGGCATCAGGAGGCCTAGCTTTGGCCGGCAGAGAGGGATGTGCATTATCATTGCTATTATGCTATTTTCACAGATCTCCTACCGGACCTTTAACATGCGACCTATATACATCTGTTAACATTTTAAAAATGTGTTTTTGTGTTGATGACATTTTAAAGACCTACTTAAATTGAGAAAACTCTGCGTAACCCTGATATAACACTGATTATATATATGAAGTTTAACAGAGCAAGGAAATTTTCACAGTATGTCTGATAATATTTTTTCTTCTGGAGTAAGTCTTATTTGTTTTATTTCGGCTAGAATAAAAGCAGTTTTTAATTTTTTAAAAAGCATTTTAAGGTCAAAATTATTAGCCCCTTTAAGCTCTATTTTGTTTCGATAGTCTACAGAACAAACCATCATTATACAATAACTTGCCTAATTACCCTAACCTGCCTAGTTAACCTAATTAGCCTAGTTAAGCCTTTAAATGTCTCTTTAAGCTGTATAGAAGTGTCTTGAAAAATATCTAGTCAAATATTATTTACTGTCATCATGGCAAAGATAAAATAAATCAGTTATTAAAACTATTATGTTTAGAAATGTGTTAAAAAAAATCTTCTCTCCGTTAAACAGAAATTGGGAAAAAATAAACAAGGGGGCAAATAATTCATGGGGGCTAATAATTTTGTCTTCAACTGTATGTATATGTATATATATAATAATATAATAAAATAATGTATATGTTTACATTAATAATAAATATTATAATTAATTAATATATATTAATAAAATTATGAAAGATTAAACTGTAAAAACATTATAAGAATAATACTTTATATTACTTTTTAATATTATTTATACTCAATACTTATATAACTTAATTCTTTATGTAAACATATTTAAACAAATATTATTTATTACCATTTTACATAGTTCAATTCTGCAGACCTTTTACTATTTTAACACCTAGCTCACATGAATGGTTTGGTTACTACTCTAAAATCTATATTAAATGACACAAAAAATAAAACAAATAAATAAATGGGATAATTTTTGGTATATTGATTTGTGGGGCACCATTTTGTCATCCTGTGAATAAAACGCTAAAGTATAAGACTGAGACAACACTGTACCTGGTCTCTGCATATTGTAATGAATGTTCTTTTCAAAAGAATGCAGAACTGAGTCAGAGAGCTTGTCGCAAACGTATGACTCTCAACATGCCCCGAATCCTGTGAAAGCAAGTGGAGAAAAGCAAAATTAGTAATTGAAAAAATAAATAAATATAAAAGATCATCCTAAAGCATGGAGCATCTGCCATAGACAGCTTTTACTATTTAAAGCAGGTGTCAGTGACAGTTCATGTACTCTTCTGCCAAGTACAGGCTTGCAATTATCTTATTCGTAATCATTTATTTGTGAGACAGCTCTCATCAAAACATGAATTAAAAAACAGTTATATAATTGAAACCCTTATAGGGGTTTATGAAAGAAGCATCAGAACAGAGTGGGTGAGTTTGTGTAGCAAACATCCTGACCACAGTTTCTGCACGTAAGCATCACATGCTATCTTGGCTAAAACTGACACTAGCATCACTCACTTTGACACATTTTGCAGTGCATGAGGTTACGGTGGTTTTGTCGATACAGTTGCACTTTTCCTCCAGAGCACACATGCCACCCTGAACAGCCTCAAACAAGACTGGGTTCAAGTCACCATACTCTCCTGAGGCTACTTCAATGACTGGACACAAAACAGAAGAGAAATGCATGATGCTTAGAGGCATATAAATAAAGCATAAACATAGTATGTTATATCTAATCAGCCAATCACATTGCAGCTACTCTGTTTATTTAGGCATGTAGATGTGGTCAAGATAATCTGCTGAAGTTCAAACTGAGCAATAGAATGGGGAAGAAAGCTGATTTAAGAATGTTGGTTGTTGTTGTCAATGACAGCTGGCCGTGTCTTTCAGAAACTGCTGATGTACTGGGATTTTCACACAAGCAGCTCTAGGGTTAACAGATAATAGTGAAAAAAGAGTAAATAATCAATAAGAGCTCTTTGTTGATGTCACAGGTCAGAGGAGAAAGAACAGACTCAAGCTGATAGAAAGGCAGCAGTAACTCAAATAACCACCAGTTACAACCTGAACAGCTCGGAACACACAACACATCCATTATGAAATTTATGCTGAACAATTTGGAAGGTAAGGGTTTGATTTGAAATAAACAACACAAGAGTATTGATCCATCCTGTCTTTTATAAACAGTTGAAATGCTTGTGCAAGGTGAATAATGTTTGGTCGCAGAGCATACTGTGAGTGCAGTGCCCTTGAGAGTTTGCTCAATGTAAAAACATTGGCCCATTAGTGTTGGCCCCACATGGGGTGCCCTCATTAGGCCCACACTTGCCCTGGACAAGCAGGACCACTTTGAAGTTTGAAGATTGAAAATTAAAGATTTGAAATGTCCCTCCCCTGATTTTTGTGTATGAACGACAGCCAATGAATATGATTGACAGTGTCACATATGCTGTCAGTCCATTTTTTTCCTCTTAACATTTTAGTGTGTGTATGTAAGATCAGTAATCTAACAGGAAGCAGGAAACAGTATACAGAGAACAGAAGGCCAACACAAGAAGGCTACGAATAGCTTCCAAACTTTAGTGATTCTCTTGGTGTATACATCACGTTTTGGTAATGATCACTAGTACTGTGACGATAGTCAATGTATAGACTTATCGTTCAACACATGGACATGACCTCAATCATTTTTGGTGATGCAATATATATTGCCAGTACATAAAAACAAATTCTAGCAACATTTCAGCTGATTGCACTGATTCAAGCCAAGCACAGCCCTATTAAGCTTCAGTGGGACTTGCAGAGAGCTAGCTGCTGGCTATAATCCAAGCAATAAGCAATACCAATAGAGCATCTTTGGTACAGGAGATTTTATGGATTTGTATCAGTCTTTAGCAACTGCATCATGCCATTACATCAATATTGATCAAAATACCTGAGAAATCAATTCAATGAAAAATTAAAGCTTCTGAAGACAAAGACACAAATGATCAATAGGGTGTACCTAATAAAGTGGCCACTTTATATGAATGGCTAACTTACTGAAATCTGCAGGATTGTGGTATGTGGGGCAGTGAAGACCCAGTCCTCTCAAGTAAGGAATCAGGTATGGGACACTTCCTTTGTATATACATTGGCCTTGGCTTAAAATATACAGCTGTGAAGCAAACCAAGAAACAAAAAAAGATGATCCCAAAAGCTTTCAGCTTCTAAAAATGAAGACTTGCACATGCCTTTTTATTAACCTTATCAAACATCTCGAAGAGTTTGGCACTGGGCTGGTGAATGGTGCAAATGATGGTCCGCCCTCCTTGTGCCAAAGACTTCATCAATGACACAACCTGGAAACAGGAGGCACTATCTAAACCACTGAAATAAAAAAGGCACAATTACTGCAATATAGCTTTTAATGACACAAGCATGTAAATAATGACATTATTCATGTCTGAGTGCATCATTACCTGGTGGGCTCATCAAAAAACATGACTGGAGGGTTGTTTACTAGCTCAAGGGCAATAGCCAGTCTCTTACACTGTCCTCCAGACAGAGACACAGTACGAGTGTGGACACATTCATGTAGTCCCAGCGCTGTCAGGATCTCTTTTATCTGCAGGCCAGCATAAACACAAAGGAAGGAGCTGAATTTTAAAGGCAAACAAGCATACATGTGCAGCTTCCAATGAGATGAGCTTCACCTACCAGCTCTTTTTTCACCTCCGAGCTTTCATTGAGCTTCAGGTTGGCTGATACCTTAAAAACAATGGAGAAATCAGTCAGTCTTACATTTTCTTTTGCATGTGACTGTTTTATAAGCATTAGCATCAAATCAGCAATAGGGGGCATCCTTTACCACATTATTCACCCTGGAGACTTACCATCATAGCTTCTTGAACGGACAAATGAGGAAGCAATTTGTCCTCTTGCATAATGTAACAGGACATTTTACGAAAAGTTCGGGGATCTCGGAGCTTTCCATTAACTAGGATCTGTCCAGTCATCCCTGTTTCCCTATAAAGCACATAACAAGATTTTTAGGTGTTCAAGATTTGAATGAAGATAGATTTTATTTAGATTACATTTAATAATAAAGATTATTAAGAACTTTAGATTACATTTGTGATTAAAGTTTAAACTGAATTTAATTAATCATTTTTAATGTAATTATTTTTATGCATTACTATTTTTATATCTATTTTTACAAGTTTATTTATTTATTTTTTTAATGCAGAAAGTGATCATTTATTTAAATTTAATTTATATTAAATTTGATTTAAAAATATATATATAATTTATATTTAAATTTAATGTAAAATTGCTATTTTTTATTTTTATGTATTTATAAATGTGTTTATTTTAATGTATTACTAAATTCATTTATTAAGTGGTAATTAAAATAAGGCAAGGCAGGGCAAGTTTATTTATATAACACATTTCATACACAGTGGCAATTCAAGGTGCTTTACATAAACAGGAATAAAAGAGACAAGTATAAATAAAATAAAAACAAATAATATTTCAACAAATAATCCATATTTCAAAACACAGGTGTCTCATATTTTCTCATTTCCCCTATCAATCTACTGGATGTCTCCAACAGATTCAATTTTTCACCTAAAATCGAGAAGCAAATCGCACAGCCCCTGATTTTTACCCTCTCCCAAGAGTAGATCACTTTAGCTAGCCAAACGTAATAAAAGGTATCTGATCTCAGCCTGACGCCAGGGACTTTAAGCCCCCCGCAACAGATTATCTGTTGTGAGTCACGTCTCGGATCTCACTTATTGTAATTGCACTGCAATACACAGAGACAGAACTGCCAAATCACATACAGTTTTTCCATATTCCAAAACACTGGTGTATCATATTTTCTCACTTTACTCTGGGACTTCCCCATTCTGGTGATCCCACCTCCCACAATCTGTGGACTTTTTCAGTACCTATTAATCTATTGGACGTCTCCAACTTTTTTCCTCAAAATCGAGAAGTTAAGCTTCACCGCTCTAATTACGTATGTTTAAATTAGATTATTTTAAAACCCAATTAGTCAAGGTAACACAAATCATTTGAGGAAACCGATTGCAACAAACCATTTAGGTTCAAAAACTAATCCCAATGAGTACTGTGAACTTAATCCATTTGAGTAAACAAACTACTGTAAAACCCAATAAGTTAAGGCAACTCAAACTGTTTGATGAAATCGATTGCTACAAACTATTTGAGTTAAACTTACTCCATTTAAGTTGAAGTAATGAGGTATTTAATTAACTCATTACCTTCAACACTGAGTTCAAAACTCTTTTCAAATGAGTAGAATTCTCTTTCAGTCAATTTTGAGTTAATTACACTCATTTCATTTGATAAAGTTTATTGTTGGGTTTTACTGTCTACTATGGCGGCGCTGTGGCTCAGTGGTTAGCACTGTCGCCTTACAGCAAGAAGGTCACTGGTTCAAGCTCCGGCTGGGTCAGTTGGCATTTCTGTGTGGAGTTTGCATGTTCTCACCGTGTTCGCGTGGGTTTCCTCCGGGTGCTCCGGTTTCCCCCACAGTCCAAAGACATGCGGTACAGGTGAATTTAATAAGCTAAATTGGCCATAGTGTATAAGTTTCCTAGTACTGGGTTGCGGCTTGAAGGGTATGCGCTATGTAAAACATATGCTGGATAAGTTGGTGATTCATTCCGCTGTGGCAACCCCTGATAAATAAAGGGACAAAGCCAAAGGAAAATGAATGAATAAATATTATTACTATAATTATTACCCTCACCTGTACCCTGCCAGGATGTTCATCAGTGTAGACTTTCCAGCCCCAGAAGGGCCCATAATGCCAATGAGTTCTCGACTGCTGAACTTCCCCGATAGACACTTAAGCAAAGCCTTGTAACCTGCAAAGACAAAAAAAATTGCATGCTTGGCCTCATATGGCTCTCCTTTGAAACAAATGGTCCACTGGTAGTTAATCTCTTCAAATAAGCAGTATGCTTTAATCCTTGAACCTCATGACTGTACTGCATATTTTCTCCAAAGCTAAGAAATGTGAGAAAGCAAGTGATAAAGGTGATGAGAGAATTAGGCTCCAAAATCTTTAAGTACAGTGGCTAATTAAACCTCTCTGGACAAGTCTGCTCAATGACCTTTCTGTGAGTCCACCAAGATATCAGAAAGAAAGAGAAAAAAATGATGACATGCTGCTATAATAAAAATCTATATTAAAAAAGCATACACTCCCAGGATTGTCAAAGCGAGACTTACTGTTTTTCAAAGCAAGTGCCCTAATTAGAATCCTATTAGTCCAAAAGCTCTGTTCTCACAGTCAAATCCCAGGAAAACCCTCTCCTTTATCCTGTGAATTATTCCCATACATTCAGAAGTGCTCCATTTTCAAAATTGGTGGCGCTATTGCTTTGGACACAGCATGTTTTAATCACAATTATTTCCTTCATTTTCACATTTAGGACTTGTGATGTTGTTTTAACAACACATAAGCTGAAATTATTGAGTATGTCACTTATGTGTATAGAGTGAACTGAACAACACTTCCAAAAGCAAGAACTTAATAATAAGCGAGCTACATTTAAGACACAATACTGTCTATTTTTACTGTTTCACCAAAGGTAATAGTTAAAAAGAAAACTGGAGTCAAACATTGTGGTGTTTCCTTCCTCAATGAATTTGTCAAAATGAGAGAACAACCTACAATGTCCTTTATTATTAAGGTCACTGCTTATTTTGAAGTTATAAGTTACTGCTATTTGTGAGTATCCTAACAGGAAAAGCTATTTTATAAGCATATTTCATAAGTTATATATGTTCTGAAGCCCATAACAAAGCTTAAAATTGTATTTGAAAAAGATATTGATCAAAATGGGTTTGAGATACCTCACAGTTATTAGTGTTAGTATGGCACCTGGTGGTAATTTCCTTAAAGAGTTAGTTCAAATAAAAAAGAAAATTCTGTTATTAATTACTCACCCTCATGTCATTCCAATCCACTGATACCTTTGTATTATGAAAATATTTTAAATGAAATACTAGAGCTCTCTCATCCTCCATATTTAGCAGTGGTCCTGTGACGTCCAGAGTCCAGAAAAGGACTAACTCCAGTGGTTCAACTGTAATCATGCAATACTGTAAATACGACTCTGTTCGCCTATATCTTCTCTCCCATGTCAGGTCATCAGTGTGCATGTTTACTACAGGCAATATGATGTACTGCCATTAAAGTCAGCAGTGCAACACATAAGCATTGTATTGGCTGTTGCAAGTGGCTAACAAAGTAGTTTTTACAGATTTTTCCTGGTGCACAAAAGTGTTCTTTAATTACAGTTGAGCCACTGAAGTCACATGGAACATTTTAACAATTTTTGGTTGCTTTTCTGATTCTGGAAGCATAGCTGTCAGGACAACAGAGCTCTCGGATTTCATCTAAAATATCTTCATTTGTGTTCTGAAGATGAACAAAGGTCTCAGGGGATTGAAATTACATGAGAGTGAGAATTTAAATTTTTGGCTGAAGTTACCCTTTGAGCTCACATTGACATGCAGCACAGCTGTGCTCACAGCAACCCGAGTTCATTTCCTGCCTTGCTGTCCTTTGCTAATCCCACTTAACTCTCTCTACCCCTACCTTTCCTGTCATGCTCTACTGTTACTCTAATTTATACAAAGCATGAAAAAATCTATATATAAAGATAAATATAAACTGTAAAACCCAATAAGTTAAGGTAACTCAAACCGTTTAAGGAAACCGATTGCAACAAACCATTTAAGTTCAAAAATGAATCCTAATGAGTGCTGTGAACTTAATCCATTTGAGTAAACGAAGCAATTTGAGCACAGTAAAACCCAATAAATGTAGAGAACTCAAACCAACTGAGTACTGTAAAAGCCAATAAGTTAAGGCAACTCAAACCGTTTGAGGAAACCGATTGCTACAAACCACTTAATTAAAAAATTAGTTAAACATTAGTTAAAAAACTAATCTATATTACTACTGTTAACTTACTCCATTTAAGATGAAGTAATGAGGTATTTAATTAACTCATTACCTTCAACACTGAGTTCAAAACTCTTTTCAAATGAGTAGAATTAAATTTCAGTAAATTTTGAGTAAACAAAACTGTTGGGTTTTACAATATATATATTAAAGGGAACTATCCCTTTAAAATGATGTCAGGAGCCAATTTCTAATGGAAATGTTGGTCTCTTTAGTAATGTCAGATGTGAACACAAAAACAGTAGCCGTAGAGAGTAACTACTATCTTTGTGCCATGCAGACTAGAAAGTGCATGTGTCAGCTCCATCAGATAAAACAGTGATTGGTAGGAGACACCAGCATTCATGACGTGACCTGCAAATCAATAGATCTGAGTGTCTGACAGGAAAAGGTTTCCATTAGTTTTGTTTCATTGTCCTAATGCGATTTTAATCTCCCCTGAATGCTAAACTTCTCAAATGCAAGACAGTAAACAAAATCTGATAATTTAAGCATTCATATAACCAAATCATTTTAATGTACCACTGAAATTCGCATCCAAGAGAATGGTTTATTAAGACAAAGAGTAATCAGCATTTAGGCTCAGATTTATTTTCAACATTGTATTTCTCTGTTAATCTGAGGTGTTGTATATATTTTTGAGTTTATATTTAAATTTTTTAATTTATATAAATAAACTTAGATCATTTTTGCCATTTAAAAACACTATAAATATATACAGTCAAGCCTAAAATTATTCATACCCCTTGTAAATTCTGACCTAAAGTTTCAGTTCAAATGTAAATAAAAGCTGAGAAATATTTTATTTCCACAATGATGCCTCTTGTACATAGTCTTATAATCTTTTGGGAGAAGACTGAGTCATATCCAGTAAAAAAATACTTTCTGAAAGTAACTTTAAGTCAGAATTTGCCATGGTTATGAGTAATTTGGGGATTGAATGTATATGGTGGTGTTAGAAGATAGATGGTGATAGTGTTTTACAATGATCCTCAAGGTCTGTTCAAACGAATGATGCTCAAAACTAAAAGTCACGCACTGTTTATTATCAATATCAATCGAATGACAGAATATATATGGTTACATTGATCAGAATGTGTAAAGTGACCACCACTGACCTTGTTTCTTCCACCAGGGTCCTTCTCTGATGGTGTAGCAGAGCTCTTTGAACTCTAGCTCCACAGTGGTGCGTTTGGGCAGGTGAGAAAAGCGTTGCGCCTCTGTGATGTGGTTCTCCACCTTCTTCAAATGGGTCAGCAGTGGAGCTTCCTGCGGCTGTGATCCTCCATTACACAGGCTGTCCTCCATACTGATACTAACCGACCCAGGATCAGACGTCTTCTCTGCCATCCCAAAAAAGCCTAAAGCCTAAAACTATTAAATAAATGAGAGCTTTTAACTCCGGACGTGTTGTACAGGACATCTTTTTGCAACTGTATCAAAAGAAATGTACAGTACACTCTGATCCACTTTTACTTTTAATTTCATTGTGGCTTCTAGTCAATAAAGTACACTCACCGGCCACTTTATTAGGTACACCTGTCCAACTGCTTACACAAATTTGTAATCAGCCAATCACCCAAAATGCATTTAGGCATGTAGACACGGTCAAGACGATCTGCTGCAGTTCAAACCGAGCATTAGAATGGGTAAGAAAGATGATTTAAGTGATTTTGAATGCGACATGGTTGTTGGTGCCAGACAGGCTGGTCTGAGTATTTCAGAAACTGCTGATCTACTGGGTTTTTCATACACAACCATCTCTAGAGTTTACAGAGAATGGTCTGAAAAAGAGAAAATATCCAGTGAGTGGCTGTTCTGTGGGCGCAAACGCCTTGATTCCAAAGGTCAGAGGGGATGGCCCAGACTGGTCTGATGAGTCTCGATTTCTGCTGCAACATTCGGATGGTAGGATCAGAATTTGGCATCAACAGCATGAAAGCATGGATCTATCCTGCCTTACATCAGTGGTTCAGGCTGGTGGTGATGGTGTAATGTTGTGGGGCATATTTTCTTGTACCAATTAGTATCAATAGAGATCATGTCGACGCCACAGCCTACCCGAGTTCTGATGTTGACCATGTCCATCCCTTTGTGACCACAGTGTACCCATCTTCTGATGGCTACTTCCAGCAGGATAACGCAACATGTCATAAAGCGCAAATCATCTCAGACTGGTTTCTTGAACATGACAATGAGTTCACTATACTCAAATGGCCTCCACAATCACCAGATCTCAATCCAGTAGAGCACATTTGGGATGTGGTGGAACGGGAGATTTGCATCATGGATGTGCAGCCGACAAATCTGCAGCAACCACGTGATGCAGCCATGTCAATATGGACTACAATCTCTGAGGAATATTTCAAGTAATTTGTTGAGTCTATGCCACGAAGGATTAAGCAGTTCTGAAGGCAAAAGGCGGTCTAACCCGGTAATATTAAGGTGTACCTAATAAAGTGGCCTATGAGTGTATTTGAGTCATTGAAAAAAAAAAGAAATCTCCAATGGGAGCGCCTTCCTGTACTCTCCTCTTGAAACGCAAACCTCTTTAGATCGCCTGCTCATTCAGGAGAGGCCCCTACTCTGTCATATTGATCTGGCTGAGATTTTGGAGCTCCTGTAAAAGGCTGGGATTCAGTTTCCTCAGAGAGACTGCATTGTGCTGACACATTGAATTGACTTTCTAGATGCAAGTCCCTGGAGTTCAGAGCCAAAAGGAAGAGCGAAATCAGAGAATGTGAATAGCCAGGTCAGAGAGAGAGACATCACTGGCTCAGTCCACAGAGAACACTACGGGCAGGAGTGGTTCACATGAGACTAACCGTGCTGAGTGGAAACGACCTGTACAATGAAAGTCCTGCTGGATCGCATTTTAACCAGTGAAACATAATCATAAATGTTCATAAACACTGTAAAACATTCTGGGTTGTTTCAAACTAAATTTAATTGAAATATGGGTAAACACAAGTGTTGTGGTATACAAATGTATTAAAAATAATTTCATGTCTCAATGTCCAAATGGTTGTGTTTGTCCATATTTGATCCAAATGTCCAATGTGATCCAATTTTAGATTTGTAGAGCAAATAAATCAACCATTTTGTCTGTTTGGTGAAATCCTGT
Source organism: Danio aesculapii (assembly GCF_903798145.1). Classification (NCBI taxonomy): domain Eukaryota; kingdom Metazoa; phylum Chordata; class Actinopteri; order Cypriniformes; family Danionidae; genus Danio; species Danio aesculapii. The sequence continues at coordinate 25,101,840 of NC_079449.1, read as the reverse complement.
GCATTTTAATGTATGAGTTAGTGTTACATAACCCACACCTCCATAAAAATCTAGATCCAATAATTGTGAAATCTGTCAAGGACTTACAGTCATGCCTATTTCTGAAATGCAGTATTATTTAGTGTGTATTTTAATACTTTTGTGAATATTTCTTATTTGACTACACTTCAAATGGTACATACATTCCATCAAATGAAGAGGGCCTATATATAAATATAATATCTGCTAATATGGCTTCAAATTTATCAGAAAGAAACGTTGTCAGCATGCTTTTACACATATAAATATTGATATCTTTATTTAAAATGGTAAATAAATGCTGTAATCGAAAACATAAAGTACTATTTCAAAAAGACATGTGAAATTAGAATTAGAATTATACTACATGTGCCCTAATGTAATTAGTATTACTATATGCTACCCTTTTAAACACACAAAAGTAGAATTTATTAGGCCAACAATGAGAATAAAGAGATTTGGCTTTGTGGTCTTTATGCTCTGTATGTAGGCTAATCCACAAGAATTAGTAGTTTTATCTTCCTTAATACTATGCATATATACTACATTAGGCTAGTAAGGCTACATAATCAGATAAGGTATGATGTATAAATGCAATATTGCTTTAATTAAATAATGATTTAATAACAAATAAGAATAAAACATAACTGAGGTTATCAACCTCTAATTACAATATAATAAAATAAAAAGTCAGTCTCAAATTATAAAACCAGTATTACAAAGTTATGTTTCTGAATATGACCGACAAAGACTATACAACAATTTACATTTGTAAAAATGTATAGGGGAAAATCACTTACCCAGGCTCTCACTCGATGGGAAATATATTGAGAGGTGAAATGTGCGCCACTTTCTCCTTTTACAATAGGTATCAAATACGTCCTGCGTCAGTTGTAATCCTGTACAGAACTGAATGAAAGCTCCAGTCCTGAAGGAGAGTTTGGTGGCGAGGTGTGACGCAAAACCTGGGATGGTACAGAAAAGCCGTCAGACCATTCAGTGATGCTGCAAAACAAACCTGCACAGTAGTGGTGCACTGCAAGCTCAGCGCGCGCACCCGTCGCGTGCACTCTCTGACCTTTTAAAGAAATTACCCTATTTATTTATTTTATTTATTTATTTATTTGATTAATTTATTCATTGATATTTTATGTAGGGTTGTTTAAGATTATTAATTTATTTCTTCGTTTAATCTTAACTTATATTTCATACCATTTTCATTTATATAGATACTCACTGCGTGTCGCACAAATATGAAAAATGCATGTTTGTTTATTCAAGGTGAGATTATAGCACTCAGTGGGCAGTGCGGTGTGTAATTTCCTGTTAAAATGAGTGGACGCGATGACAACAAGCCACAACTGGTTCCCAGAAAAAGACAACGCTAATAAAGGTAGCTCCCCCTTAAGAAGACATCTGGACGAGTCTAAGCTTGAGAGGCAGTCCTTCACTGCATAAATGTCAACCGGTACCTAGAACAGATCTATGATGTGAAACATCTTGTAAAGTATGTATAGCAAGCATATCTGTAATCAATTAAACTGGATATTAATCAGTTTGTGCTTGATGAGAGTTGAGAGTAAGGATGTGTGATGAATTATTGTTTATTTCTTATCAATACTCCCATCCATCATTACAAGCCTGGTCATGAATGAAACTTTAATTTTATATTAACAATTTATGACATCTAGTGGTACCTCACGGTCAGGCACATTAGCCAATAAAGTGGAAGCAACTCATTAAATTTAGGCATTTATTTGTACAATTTATTATTTAGTCATTTAAACGTGACCAAAATGACTAGCTGAAGTTGAACATCAAAATGGGGGAGAAAGATTTAAGTGACAAAATAAGTGTGTGTGAGTGTGTGTGTGTGCGTGCGTGTGTGTGTGTGTGTGTGTGTGTGTGTGCCAGAGAGGCTGCTCTGAGTAAAATTGCTCATCTACACTCTCAGAAATTAAGGTACCGGAGCTGTAATAGGGGCAGTACCTTTTCAAAAGACACATATTTGTACTTTTAGAGTCCACAGTAGTACCTCAAGGTACATATTAGTACCCAAATGCACCTTAAATGTACCTTTGAGGTACCAGTATGGACCCTTCAGCTACAAATATGTATCCTTTGAAAAGGTACTGCCTCTGTGACAGCTCTTGTGCCCTTTTTCCGAGAGTCTTCTAGGATTTTCACACACAAATCCACCTCTGGAGTTTACATAGGATTATCTGGAAAAAAGATATCAATATCCAGTTTTTTGGTGAAAATGCCCTGTTGATGGATGCTAGAGAACGACCAGACATGGATCACGCTGATAGCAAGGCAACTGTAACTCATTACAACAAAGTTCTGCACCAGTGACATTCCTGACAGATAAGAACAGCAAACTGAGGCTACAATTCACACAGGCTCACCTAAATTTGACTCAACTCAATCACACAAAGCAATAGTTCCCAATCCAGGGGTTACAACCCCCACTTGCGGGCCACCAAAGATTATGAGGGGTAATATGTAAAAATGAGGAATGATGATGAAACTAATTCCTGACAGTTAATATCACATTTTTTATAATTATTTAAAAGAGTATTTAATTACAGATACTTAAAAAAGTCACACTAAAAAACACTTTTTTTTTCAAGAAATAAAAGGATAGATTTTGCCCCAAAATGAAAATTTACACCCTCAAATGGTACTAAACCTTTTTATTCTTTTAATGTTTCTTTATTCTATTGAAGATACATTAAAGATTAAAACCTGTAACCTCGACTTCCATGATGGAAAAACAAATACTATGGAAGTCAATAGTTACAGGTTTTAAGCTTTTTTTCAAAATATTTTCTCTTGTGTTCAGCCAGCCTGATCTCATGAGAAAACGAAAGTATTTTACGTTTTGTCAGTTTAGTGGCTAATTCGAGTTCAGTCGTACGAAATTGTACGATTTTAAAAAGAAGGCGTGGCACCTAACCCCACCCCTAAACCCAACCGTCATTGGGGGATGAGAAAATCGTACTAAATTGTATGAATTAGATCGTACGAAATCATACAAATTAGCCACTAAATCAAAAAGTTACGAATTGCCGTGAGATTGTGTTGGTTCAGCAGAAGAAAAAACCTATAAAGGATTGAAACAAGTAAAAGGAGAGTAAATGATGACATTTCTTTTTGGGGTCAACTATCCCTTTAAGTACATATTTCTTCAAAAATCCATCCTTCCATTCTACAAGCACCACCTACTATTAGAAAGTGAATTTTAATGTAGTTTTTGTTCATATCACTGAATGGAGGCAATAATAATAATAATAATAATAAATAAACTGAGCTTTTAAGGCAGTTCTGAAGGCAAAAAATAACAGAGATCCCACAAAATTGCATTTATATTTCTTGATTTATTTGGCACTGGCAAATACAGTAAGTTAAAGCGAACAAATCTGCTCTGAATCCAACAAAGCTTTTTCATGTAAATGCCAACAACCCATTTCAATGCTATCAAATAATACTAGACTAAAATGTAAATACTAAATGTATCCTTTACAGTACATCCTAAAAATCTTGCATATGCTCACACTGAATTAATTAAACTATAGCTCTAAATCACATGTAAAAAGTGTTTCAGAATAGTACAATGAATACTGGCCTAGCTTTATTGAAATTCCTCATCCGAGAGGGTCTCCAGCATAATAACACACACACATAAATTAAAATGGCTTAAATTACTTTAAATGGAACGAATGAAAAAGATAAGGCAATGCATATAAACTCCATCAGAGCTCATAGGCAGATTTACTGAGAGAATATTTTGAACTTATAGGCACTGATGTTAGACTATTCACAATCACACTGATGATTCGACTATTAGTGATATATAACAAACAAAGGCATAACATAGAATGGTAACTGTCTGAAATGGAATGAAAACATTTTAATGACATTTAATTTAATTACAAATTTTATCTGTGCATAAAACAGCTGACCCAATCATATACAAAACGTTTGTAGTGGTTTACACAGGTCATTATGCTTTACATCTTCACATGTACATATAACCACAGGGAAGATAAACTGCATATGAGATCTCAAGCAGCCTTAGAAAATGTAGATCCCAGAAAAATTCAAGTTTCAAATGTGTAAGTATGTGTTTATGTACAACACACACCATATTAAAAAGGCATGATTGTGTGTTCATGGCTTCATATTAGAGCTAACAGGACATTAGCTCTCTGTAATGCAGATGATTTTCATGTTTTTCAGTATCTGTGTTTTTTTATTAGTTTTGCATTGTTATTATAATCATACTGCAAGCCTGTTGAAAGGGTTTGTTTGGCCTGAAGTAAAAATGCAGTCATCATTTACTCACACTAATCAGGCTCCAAGATCAGTAAGAAAATTGTTCATCCTCAAACCAAGAAATCCTGTCACTGTTGAAAGTCTATTCACCCAAAACCTTAATGCTTTAAACTGTTAGTCAAGAGATTCAAAAATAAATCTATATGAATCAAGCGGTTTAATCCGAGTCCTCTGATGAGACATATGAACAAATGAACAGTTTTGGATGAATAGACTTCTAGTAAATGACAGAAAAATTGCATTTTTATTACAAATATCCTCATTTGAGTGAATATGAACAAAAGTCCAACAGGTTTGGAATGACATACAGGCAAGTAAACAATAACATGCGTAAGTAAACTGTAAATAAACTTATACAAGGCAAAGTTGTAAACTAATATCTTAAATACGCCATCTATAGCACATTAATCTTCATTTATAAAAATACTTCTGTATGGGGTGGTGGGTTTTCAGCCACACATATGGTCTTTTGTATACAGTAGGCTACCTATCGCGCGTCATTGAGCTGTCTGGCTACAGTCAGTATCTCTTTGGCTCCTTTGCTGAGTAGCAGATTTCCGAGGTCCACTCCTAACTTCATTGCGGCATCCTGAGCTGCTCCGGGCACTTTTAATGCAGTGATTCCCACACGCTGGACCTTCTCGTCAACCTTCTCCTGCTCCTCAGCCTGGAAAACATGAGATTATGGACACTCAGGTCAGACAAACAAATCTGAGGATTTACAATGCTGGAAATGATACTTATATTTTAGTTGATTAACAACCTGAGTGTCAGGGCTGAAGCTGGCCTGCATGGTCTCCTTCAGACTGTCTGAGCCATCAAGACTGTACACCGCTCCAGTCAAATAGAGCTGGAAAACAAACACAGATCGGTCATTCAATTAACAATTACAAATTAACATTCAATTGGATTTTAGTTTTTCCAAACATTTACGAGTTTGCCCTTTCCAGTGAACACTAAGTGAAGTTTCATAAACTAATTTCGAGAGGAGCACGTGATATGATTGAGCACGTCTGGCCACTCATCTGTAATCAGTAATAATCCAATCAGAGTGATCCTAGTTTACTATAAATGGATCATTTTCTCCCTACTGTTCTATCTTCGTTTGGAAGAATCCCCCCTTCCACCCCATCTCCTCCTTTTCCTCCCTTTTCTAAAGGGGGAGCTCTCGAGACCTACCTGATCTCGGATCTCCTGATATGCTTATCGACCGGGCGGGAGCCCTGGGCTCAAATATCTCCGAGCTCAGGGTTCTCTCCCTGGTCAGCATGCCAAACCTGCTTTATACGCCAAGCATATCTAAGTGGGAACTCTTGAAAGAAGATATTTTGAACAAAGGTGAAAACCTGCAACTATTGACTTCCATAGTAGAAAAAACAAGCACTGTTAAAAGGCAATGGTTACTGGTTTCCAGATTTCTTCCAAAAAAAAAAACTCTTTCGTGTTTAATAGAAGAAAAACACTTAAAAAGGTTTAAACAAGTAAAGGCTGAGTAAATGATGACAGAATTTAGATTTTTGAGTGAACTTTCCCTTTGAGAGTATGTAAATCTTTTTATTTACTTGCCTTACTTTTTTCCCTCTGTTGAACACCAGAGAAGTTATTTTGATAAAATGTTGGAAACCTGTAAACACTGACTTCTATATAATGAAAAACGCAAATGTTACTGGTTTCCAACAAAAATGAAACTTAAACAGATTTGTGGCATGTGTGAAGTAAATGGTGAGTAAACGATGTTTATTACGAAATTGACAGTTTTGGGTGAATTTTCCCTTAAAGGGTCTGTGAATAGTTCTTAATTGCAGTGATTAAAATTGTCTGTCTTGTATGTACGTTTGGCAACAATTCTTTTAATTCTAAATGGTGGCCATGTTAAATAAAAAAATCACAGCGCTTAGACTTTGACAGATGGCTTCCTTATCACACATGGAATGATCTGACATCCATTGATGTGTTACTGCAGATTTTACAGAGTGGTTCTCCTAAGAGTCACATAGTGGTCATCTGTAGGATCATTATGATGTGCATTCATCATAAGATTGTTTTGACAACCATATGCAAGGTTACAGTGGTCAATTCACGTGTGAAACAATATGTGGATCTGATGAATCATAATATTTTAAATATGGAAATGGAATAAATCTTCTGACGTGATTGTTAATGACATAAAATCCACACACTGTAATTGTTAGGGTTAAAGTAATTGTTGACAAATAAACAAATGTATTTTTTTCTAATTGAGTAGTAAAGTAAATGCAGAATGACGTTTCTCATTACCTGTGATTTCTTCACTTCAGAGTGAACAGCGACAGGAACACTGCATCCACCTTCCTATTAAAGAAAATTGGTATTTTTAAATATAATATCATATATAGTATTTACATTGGTTTTATATAGTTTTGACATCATTTTCTACAAAGGTTTTCATTTAATGAGGTGATTTAACCAAGTTAAAAAGTACATTTTTATTACAGCATTAGGTTTTTAAAAACATATTTTTAAAGCATATTTTTAAATGAATTATGAATTATTAACATTATTGTTCATTAAAATTGTTACAATCAATACGTTTATTCATCAAGCACGCATTATGCTGTACAAAATATCTGTAAATACATTCATAAAATGTTTCTAGCTACTTTACCTTCATCAAAAATGTATCAAAGTAAAAAAAAAATTTGTTTTCAACATTGATAGTAAGAACCGAAACAGAGCACCAAATTAGCATATTAGAATCCATCTTAAATGATCACATGACACTGAAGATAGTTGAAAACTCACCTTTACCATCATAAAACTAAATATCTAAATTAGACAATTATTATTTGAATATTCAAAATATTTACTGTATCAGTAAGCGTCTTATTTAAAATATATATTTGAAAATCTCACTGACCCTCAATTTTTAAACTACTAATGAAAGGAGGTATATGTAAGAGACTTTTAATTTTTGGTAAGCCAGCTTAAGTGCTTCCGGTTAACTGTCACGCCAAGTTTAAGATCTGGTTTCTTTAAAAGTCTTCACTGCCTGATTCCAACCCCCCCTCACCTCCTCACTATTATCATCAATATTATTACTTCTACTTTTGTTGTCATTATTATTAGTACTGTCCTGACTTGTCCTGTTATCTCCTCATTATCATTATCACAAGTTATTCTACCATAACCATTATTCAGGTTGCTGTAGTTGTAGTAGTAGTCACAGTAGTAGTAGTGGTGGTTGAAGTTGTAGTTTGGGTTTTTGAAGAAGTAGTGGAAGTAGTATCTGTAGTAGTAGATGTCGTTGGTATAGTGGTATCAGAAATAGTGGATGTGTAGTAGTAGTAGTTGTTGTCGGTGTAGTAGTATCAGAAGCAGTAGACGTTGTTGATGTAGATGTTGTAGTAGCAGTCATTCCTGTAGTAGTATCAGTAGTAGATGTAGTAGTAGTATCAGTGGTAGTAGTCGTTGTAATAGGTTCAGTAGTAGTAAACATTGTAGGAGTAGTAGTGGTTGTGGCTGTAGTAGTAGTAGTAGTAGTATTAGTTGTAGCACTAGAAACTCTCTGTAGTAGTAGTAGTAGTTGGTGTAGTACTCGGGATTTATTTTATTATTATTATTTTTATTATAGTAGTGGTTGTTGTTAATGATTATTACTGTTGTCCTTTCTTGCTTGTTTACTGTCATTATTACTATCATTATATCACTAGCATTGTTGTCACTCCTTATATGTTACTTGCTTCATTTAGTGACTGTCATTGTTCCTTTTGTATGTACTCTGACCTGTTTACCAGCATTTACCTTTACAGGCACACGCGCACACACAAACGCACGCACCTGCCGGTATTTGACTGTATTGTTGTTGTTTTTGGTATTTTTGTTATTGTTTCATTTTCTTTGTATTTGCATTATCTCAAATTGTCTACCTTTTGTATATTCTAATTCAAAAAAAAAAAAGTCTTCACTGCCTGATTGGTACACGATATAAAGTTGGTCTCAGACTAGACAAGAAGCATTAAATTCCATTCTTCTGTGCCATGTCTTTAAAATATGGAAATTTGTTTTACCATAGTACTTTCAATGGAGTTTCTGTGCTCGCCTGCTGCTCCTGACTGCGCTTGCGTTTAAATGGCTTTTCATCTTGTTTTACACTAGAATAACTAAAGTCTATTAAACTGATTATATTTGAATTAAATTACATTATCGAAGCTGTAAAAGGAACCTTATGAAATTGAAAATAGTCATTTAAGCTTTTCATTGGAAGTTAATTGGTGGCTGAAAAACACTTGCTCTGCATATAACCCATTAATGATTAGGACAAACAAAAACAACGTGATGGGTCTTATAGTACATCAAGAGTACCTACCAGGTGTTTGAGAAACGCTCTTTCTGCAATGCAGCTCAACGCAGTGTCTGAATCATTCAAAACTGACACCATCTCCAGGATGTCCAGATCACGAGCTCTGACCTCGACTGCCAGAGCACCCTTTAACAAAAGCAGTGTGTAAGTTTTAACGTTATTTATTTAGAGAAATTTAGACAACAACACTAAAGGTTACTCACCTGTCCAACAGCATACATGCAGTCTTCAGGCCCGAGGATCTTAAACAAAATGATAACAACAGACCTCAATATGTGCTATAGAACTGCTAATCAGTTAAATGATGACATTAAGTTTTCACATTGCACGTTTATTAAAGGAAGACAAAGGCACCTGGCTGATGCGGTTCTCCCAGCCCATTCTCTTCAGGCCAGCAGCTGCTAATATGATGGCAGAAAAGTCATTGTTCTCATCCAGCTTCTTCAGACGAGTGTTGAGATTTCCTCTCTGAAACATGACTTAAGGTGGAATCTCACAAAAGACATGAAGTGCTCTTGAAAAGACTGAGAACACACAGCTAAAATTTTGGTTTCTAAAATATTTGGAGAAACAGCAATTTCTGATTGAATATAATATATATATATATTTTTAAGGGCTGAAATCCTTCACTGGGCCACAACATTTAAATATGGTAGCTGTGTGAGTTCTAGGGGTGGTCTGACAATATTAATATTCATTTTGTCAATATTTGTCAGCATTTTGTTTGTTTTTATTTACAGCAATACTAAATATTGTTGATACATGAACATCACTAAACATTTGTGCTCTTTCTAGCTTTGTTCTTTGTTACTTTTTTCATGAAGCTAAGTCATTTTAAAATGTTGCCAATTTTACCACAAACATAAAAACTTAAGTGCTAATTTTAAGCTATTTAATAAGGTATTTTAGATAAAGTATAAATTAGCTGCAGATAACTATTGGCAGTGCAGATCAGGCAGGCTAACATCAGCTAATCATCTTTCTTTTTAAACTACCAGTAACAATAAATTAACAGGAATAAACATCGTAGAATATGAAAAAGAGTAAAATCTCACATGAGAGTGTAAAGTACTCTCAATCAGTACTCTCAATAGCTACATTTCCACTGTTGCACCTATAGCGAGCGTGCAAGGATGAGCCAGGGTCAGGGGCGTGTTTCCACTGTCACTTCCGGGGCCTGACCAGGTCAAAGTGGGAATTCCTCGGGGCCAGCGGCCGGCCTTTTTTCGGCCCGCCAAATACCTTGGGCCAAATAGGGCCAGCTGGGGCTTCAGGGCAGAGTGAAAGTAGAGGCAGAGTATGCCAAAAATGCTGTGCCGCCAATCAGTGTAAAGTTACATTTACCTCAGGAAAACCATCACTTTTTTCTTAAATATTATTAGCTAAGTCTGCGCCAATAACCTTGTGGTTAAGTGCGGCGACATATAGCACCATCGTGCTCGCGGCAACCCGAGTTAGATTCTTGGCTCGAGGTCCTTTGCCGACCCTTCCCCTCTCTCTGCTCCTAATACTTTCCTGTCTGTAACCTCCACTATCTTATCCAAATTAAAGGTGAAAAACCTCAAAAAAAAAAAAAAAAATAATAATAGTATATATATATATATATATATATATATATATATATATATATATATATATATATATATATATATATATATATATATATATATATATATTGTTAGCTAGCTAACGAATAACTCTACAGAGCAGCATTTTGATATAATGTAAACAATTTACTACAAATGTCATTATATTTTTTACATAAACGTAGTGGAGTCCAAATTATTTATTAAGTTTGAATACACAGCAAGGCAGATGTGTTTTCAGTGTTTAGATAAAATGCATGAATAATAATTGAAAAAGGTAAAAATCAAAAACAAATCTAAACAAATAAAATAAAATAATGGTTAATGGTTATAATAAAATGGTTTTCGGCCAATTGGATATTTGCACTTTTGTTTTTGCTTTATATTTAATATTAATTCTAGATAAAATCTACTAGTTATCTAAACCATATATACATTGAAAAACAATTTTAAAAGATACAATGTCTTTAAATTCCAGGTGAGGGAATCTTTTCTTCAGCTGTGCAGCTCGGCGAAGAGAACTGGTGCCTATTACACTTCAAATATAAAAATCATCATTTATTTTTCCAAGAAAACACATATCCTGTAAATATATCTTTTAAAAGAAAGAATAGTATACAGTGCTCAGCATAATCGAGTACACCCCATTTTGAAATAAATATTTGTATCCATTTCTCAGTAAATATGGTTAATATATATTGATCCATTTGAACAAAACAGATTTATTAAACAGATATATTTATTAAAATAATATTTTAGTCACAGAACATCTTTTAAAATGGAAAGATAATACATTTAAATTCATGCAAAATATTGCGAAAAATTACATTTCAACAAAATTGTATATATTTTTAGTTTTTCTTGATTTTTGCTATTTTTGAAAAAGGCATTTAATATTTTTCCCTAACATATTAATTTGGGGGGCAGCATGGTGGCACAATGGGTAGCACAATCACCTCACAGCAAGAAGGTTGTTGGTTCGAGCCTCGGCTAGGTCAGTTGGCATTTCTGTGTGGAGTTTGCATGTTCTCCCTGTGTTCTCATGGGTTTCCTCCAGATGCTCCGGTTTCCCCCACAAGTCCAAAAACATGCGCTATAGGTGAATTGGGTAAGCTAAATTGTCCGTAGTGTAGGAGTGTGAATGAGTGTGTATGGATGTTTTCAAGTGATTGGTTGCAGCTGGAAGGGCATCCCCTGTGTAAAATCTGTGTCGACCCCCGATTAATAAAGGGACTAAGCCGAAAAGAAAATGAATGAATGAATGAATGAATATAAATTTGGGCTACTAATTTTTGAACCATTATTGTAAGTTATTTTGTTAGATTAGCTCCAGATTTGGCTTCAGTACTAATGTATATGCACAAATATAATATTGTAAAGAATCCTATAGAAAATATTCATTTAAATCAGAGATTTGTGGGGGATGTACTCATACATGCTGAGCACCGCTATTAAAACATATGAGGTTTACATGATTTTTAAAAAACATTAGTCTCTTATTCTCACAAAGGCTGTATATAGGACTGCAAAAAACAATAATGTTGTAAAATATAGTTACAATCTTAAATAACTAGTCCATATTTTATTCTAGTAATAGTAAATCTGAATTTACCCCATTTATGATTCATTAAAATTCATCGTAATATGTTCACTTGGTACTTAAAAAATAATAAATAATAATGATTTAAATAATAATGATAATTGTAAATGTTTTATAATAACTATAATATACAACTAAAGTAAATACAATTTCACAATATATATAAATATGACTATAATAACTATTTTATTCAAGTAATGGTTAATCTGAATTTACAATTCATTAAAACATTCATTCTAATATGTTGATTTGGTTTTATTATTAATTTAAAAAATGGTTATGCTGCTTAATAGTTCTGTAAAACCTGAAATACATTTCAGAAAACTGAAATACAAGGATTTATTTGATGAACAAAAAGTTTAAAAACACAAACTTTTTGTAGCATTTTAAATATCCTTACTGTAACTTAATATGAATTTAGTGCATATTCATTTACATACTTCAAAAAGTATCTAATAACTGTCTCAAGGTTTTACCTCTTGTTGGACAGAGAGTCCAGACGTTTCCCTTTATTTTTGGGGTGCAACACAACAGCATCATGGGGGTTTTCTCGTCTTTGAAGAAAGAAAACATCATTCACAAATTGGCCTTTAGATTTACAAGGATTTGCAATGTGCAATATGTTATACATCAATGCTTTCATACAAATAACATTTAAGCTGAATTTGATCTAACATGTCATTTGTAAACTCCTTTTAAGATAAAAGACTCTTCTGATGTTGAGGAACAAATGAACACTTGTGAACACAGAGACACTATTGTGATTTCTTACTTCAACACAGCTCCTATAGTGAAGCCCACCGGAAGAACTGTTGGCAAGTCTTTCAAAGAGTGCACGACCAGGTCTACTCTATAGAGACAAATATTACAACAGCGTTATTCATACTGAAACATCAGCACCAGTGTTGCAGTACAAACCTCTGAAACATGTACAATAGACTGAAGAACCAATCTGTATGTCCTGCACAGAATATGTTATTGATGTTAAAAAGCCACAATTGGTGAACTCACTCGTTTTTTTCCAAAGCATTTTCCAGTTCCTTTGTGAAGAGGCTCTTTTCTCCAATCTAAAACACAGAAGTTGAACAATAATTAATATATGTTTTAAAAACTAACAGCTCTTCTTTTATAAGATGTAATTAACAACTTGAACAAATTGCAGTTTTTTTCTTGCTCAAATAACAATATAAATAATATGAATTCTTTAATCGTGTAATAAATGATTTGATTTCTTTATGTGGATTAAAACTTACTTTGGATAAAGCTGTGTCTAGTATTTTATCTCCAGTTGTTGACATGGCCACTGAAACAAAAATGTAAAGAAAATAAGAAACTGTATGAAGGGGAAAGCAAAATAAATACAAAAGCAAACAATAATTTCCATCATATATGCTAAACTCAGTACAAATAAACATCAATTGTTTTAAATAATAGGCATTAATATCTTACCAATTTCAAAAAGAACATCAGGATATAACTCCTTGAGCTTCTCCACGACACTGTCGGTCTGGATCCGAGCCAGCTGTGAAAAGAAACAAAAAGTTTCAATATTATTCCATTTCTCACCATATATGAGGGTCTTTTGAAGATGTGTTTCTTTATTAAAACTAAACAATCTTATACCCACCCTGACAAAGACAAAACCCTTATCAAACCCATCACCACCACTGCCACACCCAATCAAACTCACACATCTTCATTTGTGAGTGTAACACTTGCATCACTGAGTGATGACGAGGAAAAATAATATTTCATTTTGTTTTTTAAATTATATATAAATAGGGCTTGACCTTCAATTACCAACACTCTCTATTCTCTTTCTACTCCTAAAAATAATCTGGCCTGCTAACACTAACACTTTTTAAAAAATGAACAAATTATTCATTTCAGAAAAAAAGTAAAAAAAAAAAAAAAAAAAAAAAAAAAATATATATATATATATATATATATATATATATATATATATATATATATATATATATATATATATACACATATACATACATACTTGTATCGCTCAGCATATACAAGTACACGCCACACAATCTCTCATTTAAATTAATATTTTCTATGCGATGCTTTACAATATTATATTTGTGCATGTACATTAGTTTAGTCAGTACTGAAGCAAAATTTGGAGCTAATCTAACAAAATATCTTACAATAATAGTTTAAAAACTAGTACACTCAAATTTTGATATATACGTTACACTCAAATGATATATATTCTGCATCATTGATTAATATTTTGGGAAAAATATTAAATACAAATTTTTCAAATATAGCAAAAATCAAGAGAAACTAAAAATATATACAATTTTGTTGAAATTTTGTAGTTTGTAATTTTTTTAATTTAAATGTATCATCTTTCCATTTCTAAAGATGTTCTGTGACTAAAATATTATTTTAACAAAAATGTATGTTTAATAAATCTCTTTTCTTCAAATTCACCTATATAAATTACCCATATTTACTGAGATATGAATAAAACTATTCATTTTCAAAATGGAGTGAACTCATATATGCTGAGCACTGTATAATTATATATAAAATGAGCAAGATGAATTTGTTTGGTTAGATATTATGTTAGATTATCATTTTTTATGCACACAATATATTATAATTAAAAATGGTTTCAATGATTTCTGACAGATCATGTGACAGTGAAAACTGAAAACTCAATAGCTTTTCTATCAAATGACTAAATCACATTTTAAAACATCAAAGCTGACTTTGCTTAAGGTAAATCATTTATTTTAACAATATTAATAGTTTCACTGTTATTTTTATTAAAGTATATTATTATTTATTATCACAAATATACATATACATATATATGTACAATATATATATATATATATATATATATATATATATATATATATATATATATATATATATATATATATATATATATATATATATATATATATTTGTCTTGTTGAGCATAAGAGACTTTTTTTGATTAAAAAAAACTTTCAACAGGGTATGGAATTAATCACATTTCCGTCTTACAGTTCTTTGAAAATTAATATGATATGGCAACAGATTATACACAATAAGTGTAGATATAACAATTCACCTGGCTTTTTCTGGTGCCAACACGGATCACCCTGCTGACTCTTCCATCACTGTCCTGTAAAAGAAGAGAATAGTTTAGACAAAAATCAGTAGCAACACAAATAATAAGAGTGTTACATGCTATTTTGCATTATATCCTGACCCTGGCATATTTATAAGGTCCATCTGCCATAGCTGTAGTGAACTGAGCTAAAGTTCAGATACTTTCAGGAAGAGAAAGCAATGTATACTGAAGACAAGCAGGACAATCTGATGCAGGAGGCACAACGCCCAGTGTCCTGCCTTTAGCAGATAACACAATAATGCCTATTCACTGTGTCCGTTACACACAAGGGAGGAGTAAACGACACAATTCATATAGAAAAATGTCATATTACAGCTCAACGTACTGAGTATTGCACATACAATAACGTTACCTATATTAAAATATCCCTAGCAATTATTTCATAAGTGCACACCAAAGGAAATGCACCGTGACGTTTTTAATGCCGGTAAAATAAATAGTATTTAAATAGTAAATAAGTATAGAACACAGCAAATATATCAAGTAAATGCAGTTATTTTTTTATTTGGAGTGATGATATGAGTTAAATTTGAGTTCAAATCAGGTTTCAGTTCTCTAAAACCTTTGAGTAATGAATGAATGAACATACCTGGAGGTTTGTCTTTTCCGACATTATTTAAGATGATCTGAGTTATTTGGTGCTGATCTTGTTAAAACTGCAGTAGCTTCGCATTCATTGTTATGAAAATAATAAAGTGGAACAAATGTCATTCACATATGTTGCAGGTTCATGACTTCCCTAACGTCCGGAATTTCATTTTAAATAAAAGTCACGCTATCTGGACTATGGACCGACTCGTCAGGACGACAAATGCGTGATTTTAAAGGCTTTTATTTTGAATTTTTAGTCCCGCGGAAGTTTACATAAACGCAGTGACCGCGGTTTCATTTGTGTACTCTATTCATTCACTCACTTTATATGCAGTTATTGAAGCAATACAATGGTGGAGTATGACTTATTTCACCAACAAATAGTGTCTATAATGGCACTGCTGACAGAAACTGCTCGAGAAGATATTCAGAAAGTTTTTGACTGTGAATGTCATCTTTCCCACACTCAGATATGTTGTGACAGAGATGAATTATTGGAATTGAATGAGAAACAACGCAGAGTGGTATGTTTAATTTTATTATTCGACAGACATTACACCTGCTATTTAATTTTCAGCTTTCAGAACAGCTCTTTGTTTGTTTAGATCTTATGTTCTCTTCTGTTTTATTTATTTATTTTTCGGTTTTATACAGTATGATTTCATTAAGACTTTTTAGGTTAAACAATATTATAAGTAGCTATATTTAATTCTTTCAAAAAAATGCCCATTTTCACCTTGCTAGTTTGCAAACTGATCTTCAATGAAGTA
This sequence comes from Danio aesculapii, assembly GCF_903798145.1. NCBI lineage: Eukaryota > Metazoa > Chordata > Actinopteri > Cypriniformes > Danionidae > Danio > Danio aesculapii. Next base: position 25,085,453 of record NC_079449.1, on the reverse strand, counting down.
AAAACAATAAATAATAATACTCCTAAATTATTCATATTTATTACAGGCAAAGCTCACCGCAGTGATGGAGACCTTTACCAAGGTGGCTATTCAAAAAATATGCAAAGTCTTCAGTTGTTGCTTTGCACTTAAGCAGACTCTACTGAGAGATGTAAAAAGTTACAGTGGAAATGTTGTAAAAGTTAAAGCACTCAGGAAGAAGCATTTGGAAAAAGCAGAAAGAAATTGTAATCAAAGTGTCAAAGATGTGCCTGGTAAGAGATCCTGCATTTAAAATACAGATGTAATATTCAGTTTTCTGCTATGTTAACAGTATAATAGTCTTTCCAGCTGTAGCTCCATCATTGTTTCCAACTCAAGAACATTTGCTCACTTTGTTACCTGAAGAAAATAAACAACCACAAGATTCTGTTGACGGCCATCAGGTGAGTTTGCTGATGCATTTATATAACTCCGTATTGTCAAAGGGCTTGTATTAATATTGCTCTTTTCTTTTCTTTTTTTTCAGTCTGCAGAGAAGGCTCACATTTCTGAATTGTGTCCTAATTCGTCAAGTGCTGCTAAAGAAACACCAATGCAAGCATTTCTAATTGAAGGTGTGTGATGCGCAACTTGTGCATACATGTGTACAAACATGCTAATAATTTTAGAAATGGTTTGATTATTATGTTGTTGTTTTTTTTATTAATTAATTATTTAAAAAAACAAATAATATTTCAGTCTTAGATAAATTACCATCGGTTTCCAACAAAAAAAGTCTGGACTTCCTAACTCATCAACTACTTCTATTATGTTTATAATAAATTATGTAATTTCTACATTATATCATGAAATAGCTTTATTTTCCAATACAAAATTGTTCTAGAATATGAATAAAGTCAATTTAACTAGTCAGTTTATTGCTATTGAATCTATAAGAATCTACAATGTCAGATTTTCATTAGCTAGTTATTAATTCAATTTTTATGTAAATTAATTGTATATGTAAAACTGTTTCAGTGGTTCCCTTCTGTACATATTGTTTATTTTTAATTGTATAGGAGTCTTTTGGGGCCCAGACAAGGAATGAAACATGACCAATTCTCATGTACTGCAGGTTACTTTAGTCTTCAGTGTGACATGAGCCTTCATAAATCATTATAATATGCTAATTTGGGGCTAAACATTTCTAATTTACATTAATATACTTTTGGAAACTGTAATACATTTATTCAAGATTTTTTCTGTCCTATTTTACCTCAAAGTCTATCTACCTTTTTTTTTTCAATCAGCTAAACATGCCTGTAGCCTTCATTAATAACTGGAACTCTGTTAATTATTTGCAGTTGAGTACACTGCTGTTGCATCTGCTGAGGACCAGCAAACTGAAGTAAACACACAAGCAGAGCAAATCACCACAAAATCCAAGACAACTAAAAAGTCAGTATCATTTGACTGTAATGACTGCGGAAAGACATTTCGCTGGAGACACTCACTAAAGCATCACAAATGTGGACATTCAAAAGGACCTCACGAATGTGAACGGTGCGGGAAGAAGTTTAAATTTGTAACCGGATTACAAAAACACCTTCAAAATCACAAAGAGAAGAAAGGAACCTGTAAAACTTGTGGGAAAAGCTTTGCAGATCTTAAAATGCATGAACGTGTCCACCTGGAGGTGAAGCCTTTTCTTTGTTCCATATGTGGACGCGGCTTCACAGTAAAGGGGACTTTAATGGAGCACCAGCGGATTCATACTGGTGAAAAACCATATAGCTGTGAGACTTGCGGGAAGCAGTTTGCACAAACACAAAACCTCACCAACCACCTGTTGGTTCATAAGACAGAGAAACCATGGAAGTGCAGCCTCTGTGACAAGACTTTTAAATCGAAACATAATATGAAGTTGCACCAGATTGTGCATACAGGAGAGAAGTCCCATATTTGTCATGTATGCAGACAGAAGTTTGGACACGGTACAAATCTCAAAAGACATCTGCTTTTGCACAGTGGTGTGAAACGGCATGGCTGTGAAATTTGTTCCAAGCGGTTTTATCAGAGTATAGCACTGAAGAGGCACATGGCAATACATGGAGCTCCGAAGCCATTCATGTGTGACATCTGTGGGAAGAGCTTTGTGTTTAACTTTGCTTTACAGAAACACTTGCTCACACACGGTGATAAAACAAATGGCAAATCTGCAACTGGCAAGACTTTTCCATGTGATATGTGCGAGAAAAGCTTCAGTACCAATGCTCTGCTCAAAATGCATCAGAGGCTCCATTCTGAAAAGGATCCTTATATGTGTAAAGTCTGTGGTAAAAGCTACGTCAGCATGTATTCACTGAAAATACATGAGAGATTACATTTGGGGGTGTCACTGTGGAAGTGTGACGTGTGCAGTAAGAGTTTTGCTAACAAATATGGGTTGAAACTCCACCAGGTTGTCCATACTAAAGAGAAACCCTATGAATGTTCTGTTTGCGGCAAAACATATGGACAGCCACACAGTCTTAAAACACATATCCGCATACACTCTGGTGAAAAGCCACATAAGTGCAAAACGTGCGGAATGTGCTTTCGATTGCCTGGAAACTTAAGCCGTCACAAGCGGATCCACACTGGCGAAAGGCCGTTCAGCTGTGAGGTCTGTGGGAAAAGGTTTGTACAACACAACCATGTGAAAGCACATATGCAAATCCATACTGGTGTGAAACCATTCACGTGCCAAAAATGCGGGAAGAAATATGCATACCGTAGAAATTATAATGATCACAAATGTGTGCCTCTTTATTAGATGTATTTATTTCATCCCAACTTACCACTCCACCACATTCTGGCGGAGATTAGGGGATAGGTTAGGTAAAAAAACAACAACTCACAAATGTTACAGAAATGGCACTGCAATTCAGTTCCCAGCACCCTTTATGGTAGGAGTGATCAACCCTGCTCCTGGAGATCTGCCTTCCTGCAGAGTTCAGCTCCAACTCTGATCAAACACATCTGAGCGGTACTTGATAATCACAGACAGGTGTGTTTGATATGGGTTGCAACTGAAATATGCAGGAAGGTAGATCTCCAGGAGAAGGGTTGGTCACCCCTACCACAAAGGGTGCTGGGAACTGAATTGCAGTGCCATTTCTGTAACATTTGTGAGTTGTTTTTTGACCTAGCCTACCTCTTAAACTCCGCCAGAATGTGGTGGAGTGGTAAGTTGGGATGAAAAAAATACTGAATTGAAGCTGACCACACCATCCTGACCACACAGAATTAACACAGGTTTTTGGTGTGAGGAACAGGCATGAGACATGAATAACTTTATTTTCCTTAAGTATCCAATATAAAAATCTCTTTAAAAAGAATAAATGTGCAAATATGTACAGAGTGTGAAAAGAAGAAATTCCTCTGTTATACAGTATGTGTGGAAAGAGCTTCAGCACATGAACGGGTTCATGCAGAAGTCAACCCATTTACCTGTGAAGCATGGACAGGGATTCACCATCAAAGGAAGTTTATAAATTATGAAGGTAAATCAGTTGCAAAACTCGAGAGCTTGCAAATGTAAATGTGAGCACTTGTGATAATAATATTTGTATGTGTATGTTGAAATGTACACTCACAGCTCTGATGTGAACAGCTGAATCCCTCGATTTGCACACACACACAACAATCCACACACTTGTGTTTTGAATTGGAAGTTGCAGATTAATAGTTGTGTATTTGTAAAATGTCATTCACAAATACAAAATGACAGACACACGTGTGCACGGCAAATTTGATTGCATCTTTGCTCTACAACCACAGGTCGGCAATCACAACCTCTCAGATTCGTCAGTACAACTACAAATCTCCCGCGCTCTGACTTTTGCTACACATCTCCCGCTATCTCTGTAGCAGAACTCATCTGTGCACTTGCAAATGCAGATGCGCGAGCAGCGCGGGGCGGGGGAGGGGCGGGGCAGGTGTAAAGCTGTTTGATTGGCTGATGCCTGACCAATGAACAATGCCAGCAGCCAACAGGACTGAGGTGCAAAAGAATCATTTCCCACGATTATTTTATTATTTAGGGTTTATTTCAATTCTTTTCTGAAGAGATTCTTGTTAAAAATCATTAATTTGCGGAAATGTACATACCAGTAAAAGAGCAGCAAAGCCAGTTTATTGGCTAGAGCCAGCCAATAAAATGGGGCGTTTCTGTTTGTCAGGACACAGGGCAGCTCACGTTGTTGGAGGCCTCGAGCAATCAGAGGGTAAGTTATGATTTTTAATAATCATCTATATGTTCAATACTGTTAGCTAAGCTAAGGACTGTGCTAGGTGCTTCTCTAGTTTGTTTTTTATATAAGAAACAGTTATGAGTTATGTAGGAGTTGCTTTCAGTCATGTTATATGGTTCTAAAAAGATACGATTCAACCCACATGAAATAAGAAGTTGTAATAGTATTTATAGTAAATAATATTACGTTTTTGAACCATACTAACTATAGTAAACTGTATTATACTGTATATATTGCAGTATCTGCAACTTTGTTAATGAATGCAACAGCACACTGTAGTATAAACTAGCATGAACTTTAATAAATTGAAGTATACTTCAAAAAATAAAATATATATATATAGCTTAAATTTGATAAAATTGAAATATAGCTATCTGTTTAAAACTAAACATTCTAATGTCATTTATTATGCAAATATCAAGTTGAAACAAATCTGTTAAGAACACATATTTATATGTAAAACCTAATACATTTTAAAGCAGTTTCATTTCTTTCTGATTTACACATCTACATGCATTACATCTGATTTAGGTCCACAACTTGCATCCTTCAACATGATGTGTGTTCAAAGGAAGAGCAACTAGGTGAGGGAGACGGTGTCCATCGCTCGGCTGAGGGTCCACTTTAAGCATCTCATCTGCAGGGTTAAGCAACATAAGCTGAACAGTCATCGTCTCTCTCTATTACAGCGAGCATCAACCAGCTTTACACAATGGCTTGCTTTCTGACCATTAGTAAAGGCTTGAGCAAAGGATTAAAGAGGAGATAACATTTGATGGGTAATGATGAAGTTGGATTTACCACCTCCATCTCATTATGAACAAGGAAAAACCCTGAAATATTTAAATACAAGTAACTAGACATTTGCACTGCACTTATTTGCACTGTAAATTTTATTTGACAAATTAATGTTAAACATTTCCCTTACAGCACAGGTGTCAAACTCAGTTCCTGGAGGGCTGCAGCTATGCAAAGTTTAGTTCTAACCCTAATTAAACACACCTGATCAAACTAATTGAGTCCTTCAGGTTTGTTTGAAACTTTCACTTAAGTGTGTAGAAGCAGGGTTGAAACTAAAAACATGCAGGCTTACGGCCCTCCAGGAAGTGAGTTTGACACCCCTGCCTTACAGTAAAGTGTAAAAATACTACATTAAACAATTATCAAAATAAAAGTTGTGTGTGTGTGGGTGAGTGTGTGTTTTGTTCAAATCTGTAGTCATCTTGGCAGGTAAAAAGAGAAAATAAATGGTTGGCTTCCTCTTGAATGATCTGAATCATTTTGAAGTGTTTGTAGATGAGCTAGATCATCATGTCATCTTTAGCATAAATAACATCCTATTCAAGCTATGCAGCTTCTCTGAGTTAGTCATCGACTTGAAACAGGCTGATCTCTCCTGTCACTCCATCCTTACAGGAAACTGAGAAATAACCTATAGTTAGTAACGTTCATAATTAAAAAAGTGATATAAAGGACACACTGTACACAAACATGTAAATAGATAGATGGATAGACAGATATGATGCAGGTTATTATAACAAAAACCGGTATGATCTGTGAGAAACTGAAACGCCTAGTGTTATTTTTAATTGCTATTAATGAGTGTGAGTGGTGTGTGTGTGTGTGTGTGTGTGTGTGTGTGAATATACTTCAATTTATTAAAGTTCATGCTAGTTTATACTACAGTGTGCTGTTGCATTCATTAACAAAGTTGCAGATACTGCAATATATACAGTATAATACAGTTTACTATAGTTAGTATGGTTCAAAAACGTAATATTATTTACTATAAATACTATTACAACTTCTTATTTCATGTGGGTTGAATCGGGATGCTCAAAGTGGACCCTCAGCCGAGCGATGGACACTGTCTCCCTCACCTAGTTGCTCTTCCTTTGAACACACATCATGTTGAAGGATGCAAGTTGTGGACCTAAATCAGATGTAATGCATGTAGATGTGTAAATCAGAAAGAAATGAAACTGCTTTAAAATGTATTAGGTTTTACATATAAATATGTGTTCTTAACAGATTTGTTTCAACTTGATATTTGCATAATAAATGACATTAGAATGTTTAGTTTTAAACAGATAGCTATATTTCAATTTTATCAAATTTAAGCTATATATATATATATTTTATTTTTTGAAGTATACTTCAATTTATTAAAGTTCATGCTAGTTTATACTACAGTGTGCTGTTGCATTCATTAACAAAGTTGCAGATACTGCAATATATACAGTATAATACAGTTTACTATAGTTAGTATGGTTCAAAAACGTAATATTATTTACTATAAATACTATTACAACTTCTTATTTCATGTGGGTTGAATCGTATCTTTTTAGAACCATATAACATGACTGAAAGCAACTCCTACATAACTCATAACTGTTTCTTATATAAAAAACAAACTAGAGAAGCACCTAGCACAGTCCTTAGCTTAGCTAACAGTATTGAACATATAGATGATTATTAAAAATCATAACTTACCCTCTGATTGCTCGAGGCCTCCAACAACGTGAGCTGCCCTGTGTCCTGACAAACAGAAACGCCCCATCTTATTGGCTGGCTCTAGCCAATAAACTGGCTTTGCTGCTCTTTTACTGGTATGTACATTTCCGCAGATTAATGATTTTTAACAAGAATCTCTTCAGAAAAGAATTGAAATAAACCCTAAATAATAAAATAATCGTGGGAAATGATTCTTTTGCACCTCAGTCCTGTTGGCTGCTGGCATTGTTCATTGGTCAGGCATCAGCCAATCAAACAGCTTTACACCTGCCCCGCCCCTCCCCCGCCCCGCGCTGCTCGCGCATCTGCATTTGCAAGTGCACAGATGAGTTCTGCTACAGAGATAGCGGGAGATGTGTAGCAAAAGTCAGAGCGCGGGAGATTTGTAGTTGTACTGACGAATCTGAGAGGTTGTGATTGCCGACCTGTGGTTGTAGAGCAAAGATGCAATCAAATTTGCCGTGCACACGTGTGTCTGTCATTTTGTATTTGTGAATGACATTTTACAAATACACAACTATTAATCTGCAACTTCCAATTCAAAACACAAGTGTGTGGATTGTTGTGTGTGTGTGCAAATCGAGGGATTCAGCTGTTCACATCAGAGCTGTGAGTGTACATTTCAACATACACATACAAATATTATTATCACAAGTGCTCACATTTACATTTGCAAGCTCTCGAGTTTTGCAACTGATTTACCTTCATAATAAATCCACCCAAGAGTCTACACATGTGGAAAAACCATACCCCAGTGTGAAGTTTCTTTCAGATCGGCTCCCTAAACTGCCACAAGAAGTTTCATTTAGATGACAGGCCAATAAAATGCTGCCACTGCAGTAAGGGCTTTAAATGCAAGAGTCGTTGTGATGCCACCTTCCTGAACACAGTGGTGAGAGGTACTCATGTAAAACGTGTGGCAAAATGTTTGTACGTCCTAATGCAATGTCCTCATTCTCATTCATTGGTGAAAATCTTTTTATGTTGCAGTATTTCTTAATGGAATTTCTTACTATTAAAAAGAAATGAAGGCATTTAAATAAAACATTGGGCAAGATGTTGTACATTTTATTGTTGGATATTCAGAAGACTTTTTAAATTAAAATTAACATTGGTTTTATTGTAAGTGTAGTAAGCTTGTTTTTTTGCCATAGTGATTACCATTTGTTTAACCACGGTTTTACTACAAATGCCGGGTGGATGGATGATTTTTAAAAACTCATGGGAAGTAATAATTTTTTTACATGTTGGCAGGGTGATAAAAAAATCTGGTAATATTACTAAATTGTGTTTTGCGAGAACTTGTGAATTGCTGTTCTCTTTGCCTAGCCCTGCTGAAAAATCCATCTTAAACCTGCCTAGGCTGGTTTTAACTGGTCAACCAGCATGGTTATGGCCATTTCCAGGCTGGTTTCAGCCATTTCCAGCCTGGTCTTAGCTGGTCAGGCTGGGATATGATGACTAGCTAAAACCAGCTATGTTTTTGACTAGCCTGGTTTAAGCTGGTCATTTTCCAGCCTGAACAGCTAAGACTAGGCTGGAAATTACTGGAAACCAGCCTGGAAATGGCCAAACCACAGCCCCCTTAAGCTGTTTTTTTCAGCTGGGAAGTTAACACAAATAAATTCATTTCTCTCGTTTTTGAGTATTTTTAGTTGTGCTTTAATAAATAAAGTAGTCCATGAGCTAATTACTGTTTGCGTAGATGTTTTTTTATGAAATTCATTGAATATTCAATTTAGAACTTTTATTTTGAAATCTAAAAACCAAAGAGGAAGTACTTCCTGCTTAACGCAACTTTCCGGAGGGGTTCAGCGGTTTGTTTATATTGTACTGAATCTAGCTAAAGCAGCTGTCAAACATAAGTTGAGCTGCTCATAACTGTCGACACTATGGGGAGGCACGAGCTTTTTCAGAGTCAAACCTCTCTCATCATAACATTATTGACGGACACTGCAAAACACGAGATACAAAAGGCTTTTACGAACATCTCAAATGAATCCAGTCTCCCCGACAAACTAAACGACCCTCACATTCAAATGGTAAGAACGTCTGCTTTGACCACCTATGGTTATGTTGGTTAAAACTATATGGTTTCAATACTTTAGTTTCGTTAAAACTAATAAACCTGTTTGTTAACGGCCAGGGTAGTCAAATTATATATATATATATATATATATATATATATATATATATATATATATATATATATATATATATATATATATATATATAATTTTACATTGTAATAGACATCAATTTTACCCATACTAAATTTCACGAGTGATTTTTTTTTTGATATTTACATTTATTTTGCATGCTTTCTCTAGAGCTCAAACATATTTGTTATATACATATGAAGTTATTTTAATGTAATTAATTACTGCATTGTGATTGACGTGAGAGAACAACAATATAGTAAATCTTAAATGTTAAGCTTGTTTCTGGTCAATATAATAATTTAATATATGCTTTCTATCAGTTTCATTGTGGACCTTGTAAATTAATTTTTTATTAATATATAATATTAAGTTTATTAATTCAATTTCTATTTTATATATATTTTTTCTAATCTTTATTCTTTTTATTCATAATTATAGCAGTTTTCTTTTATCAATGCAGCTTAATTCCATCATGGACAGGTTCACCAAAGAAGCAGTGCAGAAGATTTGTAGTCTCTTCAGATACTGTTCATCTGTTGCACCACTTCCTGCACAAAGTGATGAAGACGCTTTGAGGAAGACTTCATCTCAGTCAAGATGTGATCTCAGTGGAACAACATATATCCACAACCAAGAGTTTCAGAGTACAGTATCACACACAATATAGACGATTTTTACTGTGTTTTTTAACCTAGTATTTGTAGTCATGTTTGTATTGTCTTCCTCTCTGACAGGAGATGTTATGTCTTTCTCTTTGAGTCCTCAGAAGGATCTTGCATCAACATCTCACCAGCAACTTTCAAGTATTGAGGTCAGAAATAATCCAATGCAGTTAAAAACACATTAAAGAAGAAAATAAATTACACATGTAATTTATTTATTATGTAAAATATCACAATTATATGTGTATTTAGGTTACACAGGAAAGTAATGTAAGCACATGTCTTATGATGGAGGATAGACCAGAAGAAACCCCCCAGACAATATTCATCAGTGATGGTGAGAGTCACACCATTTAGTTCACATTTTGGTGTTACATCCAATTAAATATACAAAAGTGAATGAGTGTGTGTGTGTCTGTATTAGGGCTGCACAATATATATATACAATGTGCACGATATTGCAATGTGCACACCTACAATAGTGACAGGATCAGTAATGTCAGTATTTGAGTTGTCCAGGAGCTACAGAACACATGTGATTTGAAGAGTCACTGCTAGGTTTAACCATAGTAGACTGAAGGTTTATAATTTGCATTTTTAGACCATTTGGAGAGAGTTTATGTACAAAGAATTCTTAAGTTTGGAGGTTATTTATACAAATTATGCAACAAAAAAAAAAGGTTTTCCTTACTTAGATTTTCGGTCTTGTTTCTAGTCCAATATCTACATTTCAAAGCAAAAACATCATTACTTTACCTACCCCATTGTCAGATAATTTAGCTTGTTTTGAGAAAAATTGAGCTATTCAAAGCATCTTGTGAAACTATATTCGAATAGGTGAAGTTTTACAAACTAATTTCGAGAGGACATGGTTGACTGCAGCTGTCTATTTCAGTAATCATTAGCTAGCCAATTGGATTATTCCAAATTTAACATCAATTTCCAGCCAAAACTTTATTCTCTATCTTCATTTTGGAAACCCCTGCCCCATGTATCTCTTCTCCCTCCTCTTCAATTCTAGGATCGGGCAACGTAGGAGCTCAGTGGCTAGCACTGCTGCCTCACAGCAATAAGGTAGCCGGTTTAAGTCCTAGCTGAGCCAGTGTGGAGTTTACATGTTCTCGCCATGTTCGTGTGGGTTTCCCCCAGGCACTCTGGTTTCCTCCCACAGTCTAAAGACATGTGACGCAAGGGAATTAAATAATAGTACCAGTCACAAGCACTTAATGCGAATGCACTGGTGTGGTTGGCCATCTATTCCTATAGAGCCGTTTTATCAATCAAGATATAGGCCAAACAAATTGGGGGAGCTCTCAAGAACTACCTGCTCTCGTATTCCTCTTAATGCTCATTGACCAGGTGGGAGCCTTGGGTTCATATCTCCGAGCTCAGGGTTCTCTCCCGGGACAGCATGCCAAACCTGCTGACATCGTCAAGCATTATCTAAGAGTGAACTTTTGAAAATGAATGCAGCTGGAAAGGTATGAGTGAAACCAGTCGAGGGGGTGTGAGAAATACCAATGGAAGATAATCTGTTGAGATAGCTGGAATAAGATCTAGTATCAAAGGCTGGGCTTAGATCAAGGAGGATGAGCATAACGGTTGATACAAAATCAGCTGCCATGAGGAGCTCGTTGGAACCTTCCTTGGAAACAACTTTATTATTTTCTGAAAGTCATCCTGAAATCGAAATAGATTTTTTAACTGACTTGCTGTAGATTCTTTAGTCTCATTTTAATATATTTTTGTAAAAATCTGTTGAACATTTCACCCATAATCAGCAGCAGATTGTGATTGATGTTGACTGTGATACATTTATTATTATTGTTATTACTTCATCAGCTGCTGAAGACCAGAGCTGGTCTGAAGATCATGAAGGAGCATTACAGACATCAACAAAACAACCTGAAGTGTCACATGAGAAAGACTCTTTTGAATGTGAGCAGTGCGGGAAAGCCTTTCCGAAGATGTTTTCTCTCGTCCAGCACAAACGTGTGCACTCAATCGTGAGGCCGCACAGCTGTGAGAAGTGCGGCAAGAAATTCACACTGCTAAGAGCACTAGAAACTCACCTCCGCAAGCACTCGCAGAAGTTTGAGAAGAAGAAATTCCCCTGTGCCACCTGCGGAAAGAGCTTCAGAGATCTGGCAGCACACGAGCTAGTCCATGCGGAAGTCAAACCATTTACCTGTGAAACATGTGGACAGGGATTCACCATCAAAAGAAGTTTATACATGCACCAGAGAGTCCACACAGGGGAAAAACCATACAGATGTGACACCTGCGGAAAGTGTTTCTCTCTGATCGGCACGTTGAACTATCACAAGAGGATTCATTCCAACGAAAGACCCATAAAATGCAGCCATTGCAATAAGAGCTTCAAATACCATAAACTCTTGAAACACCACCTCCGCGTTCACACAGGCGAAAGACCGCACACATGCGACATCTGCGGGAAAAGTTTCGCACTTTCCGGAACATTAAAACGCCACATCCTTATTCACACCGGCGACAAGCCTTACGTCTGCGAGGTTTGCGGTAGAAGATTCAATCAGAGAAGCACTCTAAAAGGCCACATGCGAGTTCATGGTGAAAAACGGTTTATGTGTGAAATGTGTGGCAAAACCTTCCAGTATAATTACGTTCTGAGGAACCACATTTTAACACACAATCAAATCAATCCAGGTGACAAGAGCAACGCTCAGCGCTGTGAGGTGTGTGGAAAGTTTCTCAGCTCTGCTTATGCATTGAAAGCTCACCTTCAGCTCCATTCGGATAACACCAAACCGTTTGCCTGCACGTCATGTGACAGGAAGTACAGCAGCATTCATTCCCTCCGAATGCACGAACAGATTCATACCGGTGAAAAACCGTTCAAGTGCGAGATCTGCGGTAAGGACTTTTCTCTGAGGGCTTCATATAAAACCCACATGTTTCTGCATTCAGGAGAAAGACCTCATAAATGCGTGTTGTGTGGTAAGAGATTCAAGCTGTCGAGTTCGCTAAAGATGCACATGCGCACTCATACTGGAGAAAAGCCTCACAAGTGTGAGACTTGTGGGAAGGCGTTTCATTTATCTGCCAATTTGAAACGACACAGGCTTGTGCACACCGGGGAAAAGCCGTTTACTTGTGATATTTGTCTGAAGAGTTTCACGCAGCCCAATAATTTGAAGGCACACATGCACATTCACACCGGGAAGAAACCGTACACCTGCACAAAGTGCTGGAAAAGTTTTGCATATCAGAGAAATTATAAAGAGCACAAATGCCTTCCAGTTTGAGAAGTTTTACTTGATGCGTTTAAATTGAGCTTGTAGGATTGTAATGACATTACAGGTGAATTTCTGGATTGTTTGTGTTTATTTATCGAATGTTATTGAAATTAAAGTAGTTTTGCTTTGTCTGTTTTAAATGGGTGAGTGTATGGGTGCTTCCCAGTGCTGGGTTGCGGCAGGAAGGGCATTTACTGTGTAAAACATATGCTTGAGTAATTCGCGATTCATTCTGCTGTGGCGACCCCTGATAAAGAAGGGAATAAGCAAAAGGAAAGTGAGTGGTCTATTTTATTTCTCAATGTGTGTCTGACATAGTTGAACATTTAATATATAGGTGCGTTTTGAGGTGACACAGTGTCGCTGTGTGTAGCACTGAGGCCTCACGGGGAGAAGGTCGCTGGTTTGAGCCCCGGCTGGGTCAGTTTCTGTGTGGAGTTTGCATGTTCTCCCCGTTTTCGCGTGGGTTTCCTCCGGGTGCTCTGGTTTCCCCCACAAGTCCAAAGACATGCGCTGTTGGTGAATTGGGTAAGTTAAATTGTCCATAGTGTGTGTGTGTATGTCCTGGTCTCCAGGTTGGGGGTTGAGCGTTGGGCTAATGAGCCACCTCGTAAAAATGAGATGTTATAAAACACCAATATGGTGAGGCTAAATATCAACTTCAATATAAATGGCCCTGGAAGTGAGTAAATATTTGTTTTAAATCTCGGATCTGAGACTAGAAGGCAGTATGTAGAATAAGTGTACTATAATAAACATAATTTAAGAAGCACTTCACTTAAGGACATGAATTCTAATGATCTGACTAAACATGTAGATTTTTATTTTTACATCATGAACATTGTGTATTTATACTCTTTATAATATGTAAAATACTAAAGTATTCAGAAAATATTAGATTATTTTTCTCATCATATCATCAATATTCATAAATTTATGATCGTATACACTACCTGACCAAAGTCTTGTCGACGATCTGAGTTGTAAGAGCAACAAATAATGACTTCTAGTTGATAATTTGGAAAAGTGGCAGAAGGTAGATTTTTCAGATGAATCATCTGTTGAACTGCATCCCAATCATCATAAATAATGCAGAAGATCTATTGGAACCCACATAGACCCAAGATTCTCATAGAAATCAGTCGAGTTGGGTGAAGGAAAAATCATGGTTTTGAGTTACATTCAGTATGGGGGCGTGCAAGAGATTTGCAGAGTGGATGGCAACATCAACAGCCTGAGGTATCAAGACATTTGTGCTGCCCATTACATTACAAACCACAGGAGAGGGCAAATTCTTCAGCTGGATAGCGCTCCTCAGACTTCAGCCTCCACATCAAAGTTCCTGAAAGCGAAGAAGGTCAAAATGCTCCAGGATTGGCCAGCCCAGTCACCAGACATGAACATTTTTGAGCATGTCTGGGGTAAGTTGAAGGAGGCTGAAGATGAATCCAAAGAATCCTGATGACCTCCTGCAAGAACGCTTTCTTTGCCATTCCAGATGACTTTATTAATAAGTTATTTGAGACATTGCAGAGATGTATGGATGCAGTCCTCCAAACTCATGGAAGTCAAAACACAATATAAATTCTTTTATCCACTGGACCATGACTTTATATTCTATACTGTACATTATTTCTGTTAAGTGACAAGACTTTTGTCTTAGCAAAGTCAGACCTTATTGTCCTAATTAAATAATTAATAATCAAGGCATGATCATATTTTGTTTTAGTAAAATAGTCATAGAGGCTAGAGGCCTCATCTAGAGTCCTTTGCCTTATATATAAGCCACTTCTGATACCAAATGATCAACTAGAGGTTAAGTTATTATTTGTTCCTCCTAAAACTTGGATAGGCGACAAGACTTTTGTCAGGTAGTCTATATATATAATTCATTCAATAATATAGATAAACGGAAATTTATCATTCCCCTGGTGTTATGATATTTCCTTTTAAATGTCTAATTTGTTAAATAATATTTTAATTATAAAATATATTATTTGAATAGCATTGTTTAAAAAGTGCAAGAGACTTTTTGTTCCTTTATTAAATTACATTTACTGTAAATTTGAAGAACGAAGAAGATGAACGATGTGAACTCCCCTAACAAACGTGCTTAGAAGTTTTCGTCAACTACAAATGCACTCCAGTCCAGTGCGGGGCAGCAGTGAGTAAACGCACCTAAATCAACACAAGACGCAAAGAGAGCGAGCATGGAACGAAGATTGCATTATTGTTTTGAAATTATCATGACCTGAGCTACTGAAAACAACAGAATAATGTCCTCTCTGGAATATAAGGTGGCATCTGTTCTGGAGACACTTGTACATTCAACGGTAAATGAAATGAGTGCAATTCTGACGCAAACTACTACAGACGAGTCTGTCAGCGCGGAGTTTA
This sequence comes from Danio aesculapii, assembly GCF_903798145.1. Lineage (NCBI taxonomy): Eukaryota > Metazoa > Chordata > Actinopteri > Cypriniformes > Danionidae > Danio > Danio aesculapii. The sequence continues at coordinate 25,070,187 of NC_079449.1, read as the reverse complement.
CAGTAAGTACATAAAGTGTATTAAATATGCTTTCATTCATTTGCTACAATAAACACAACGTGTTTAATGAATGATATGAAAGTTAGAGCAAATACAAGTATCTTTTTAATAAGCTAAACATTCATAATAATACTCTTATTAACACCAACTAGTGAAAAGCTGTTAGGATCAGATATTGTTCCAAGACTCAGGAAGATTCATTTTCTGAGATTTTAATGTTCTTGCAGAAAGGGACCAATACAGAAGAAACACCGGAGGTTTCATTCTGGTTGCTCAAAGGGCAGTCCTTCGAGGCCAGTTTACAGGCATACAAACAGATTATGATGCGTTGTTTTTAATCACTGGTCCAAACAGTTTGTTTGCTAGAATCCTATTGATCATACAATCAAATAATTGTCAGCACAATGTTCCTGCAACTGGCACATTCCGATCATTCAGCTGACTGAAAACTACAGTTGAGCATGTGATTAATCATTATAGCAAGAAGCACATACATTCATAACATTAACTTTGGGTTCCTTTAGAAGTATACATATATTTTAAAAGAATATGAATAAAGTATATGTAAATGAATAACATTTATTTATCTAACAATAGCATACTTCCAGTTTCTCAGTTTGTACACTGGTTGTATCAGTCATACCTGACCATTCAAACTTCAGTAAACAAACAATTCAAACCACTGCAGACATTTCAATGGTTTCCACTACAAATATTTTTAAAACCAGTACATTTGAATGCTTTCTACTGTGTTTTGGAACCCAGTTAGACACTCCTGTTCCTATAGGATTTGCAGGTTTTAACATCGCACTAACGGAAGGCAAAGAATTACCAGTTGAGACACAAATGATGATTTATAATTCTCTTTAAAACAATATAATTCCTATTAGGGATGCTCAAATCAATCGGCCAGAGATCGGTATTGGCCAATTATCACATTTCATGACTCGATTGATACTCTCCAATCTAGCCGATCTCATGAACCAAGCAGAGAAAGACACACAAATCTCACCCGTATATTACACATCAGCAGCGGTAAAACACACAAGGAGGTAAATGATGTGTCTATTGCGCACCCCAAAACAGCAGGTAAAAAATATACAGATTTATATGTAATTTATAGGCGTACCTGCTTTTATTAAAGAAGTAATGGATGTTGGCGCCAACAGCCTAGTGGTACTGTGTACTGACATATAGCACCGATGTGCTCACAGCGACGTGAGTTCGATTCCCAGCTCGAGGTCCTTTGCTGTTCCTTCCCCTCTGTCTGTTTCCAATGCTTTCCTGTCTGAAATCGCTACTGTCCTATCATAATAATGATAACCCCCCCCCCCCAAAAAAATAATTATAAATAAAATAGGATTGTTTTTTTATAAATAGAAAATAGAAATTTTTTTCTTGATTGATACATATTGAATTGATCCTCCATCATTAGCAGTGTCTCCAAATCGCATTATCAGTCATTTTTCTTACCATTTTTAATCTGTTTTGTCTATTATTTTCTGTAAATCTGCTTCTGACCATTACACGTTCACACTAGATCACAGGTGTCAAACTCAGTTCCTGGAGGGCTTTAGTTTTGCACAGTTTAGCTTTAACCCTAATTAAACACACCCGATTAAACTAATTGAGTCCTTCTGTGTTGTTTGAAACCTACAGGTAAACGTGTTGAAGCAGGTTTTGAACTAAAATGTGCAGGGCTGCGGCCCTCCAGGAACTGAGTTTGACACCCCTGTACTAGATGGTTATAAGAGATGTGTTTAGAGGATAATATGCAACATCCCTCTTTTATTCTCTTAGTTAAGGAGAGGTCTACACTTAAGTAGCATACTTGTGAAAATGTGCTTTATGCATTATAAAGCTTAAAGCATTAAAATCAGTACTCCGTATTGGCCGATCACCATCACAAGAAATCAGTACTCGGTATCAGCTGCAAAAATCCTGATTGGAGCATCCCTAATTTCTGTTATATCCTTTATAAATGGTTTTACCATTACAAATTCTAAGACGATGAATGTGTTGGGGTTTTTCAGATGGTCTGTCATCTACGTTATTGTTAGTAAAAAAAGATCAAATGCAGTTTTGATCCCAAACTAACTAACTGAAAGATTAATTAAGGCTCCTTTATGATTTATTTACCTCTATATTTAAGGACCAGCTGAACTGTGTGTTGGAACATAACGCAAAAGAAGCTGTGAAGAAAATATGCCAGATTTTCTCTGCACACCTGCATCCTGATATGAGTCCGAGTGCACAAGAAACAAGACCAAAGCAAGTTGAGAAATGGCAAAAAGCTCATCTGGAAGTAACTGACCTACCAGATATTGATCTCCACAGAAGTCAGTCCACTGACCAGCTATCACTCGGTGAGATTATGCTTCATCTAAACCACTTTGCTTCTCAGTGCATATCTTTAAGATTCATGATCTGTTGTGTAATTGCAGTCTCTGCTGATAAAATTGCTGTTGTTGTGAGCTGGAATGGGGAGGAGGTCATACACACCAAGCATGTGAAAACAGTAAGTCGTTCACTGATAGTAAAATGTAACAGTTGGGTTCTAAAAGTTTCTTTTAAATTCATTTAGTTATTTAGCAGATGCTTTTGTCCAAAGCGACTTACAATTGATGAGGTGTTCAGCAATTCAACAACAGGAGGCGATACATATGAGAAGTGCTATTTATTCAACATAACTTGTTTATGCTCAGAGAATTTAGTGCTAGAGTAGTTTTTTAGAGAGGGAGAGAGAGAGAAAGTGCTTAATTAGGTGGTATTACTGTCGAAAGGTGATTGTAATGGTATCACATAAACCTTTTCATACAGATATATATGTGCTTATGTAATATAATAACACATTCCAGTGTGATAATGAATAATGTGAATAATGATAATAATAAGTTGAATTGCTGAATTTCACCCATAAAATTTCACCCATAAAAATTATAAATTAGTTCTTTGTCTTACTGTAAAATGAATTTTTAAAAACTAAATCATAAAAAGGAACATATGAGACCATGGACCACAATATTTTTTTATGCTGCACAGGTATATTTTTTGGAATAATCAGAGTAATAATAAGAATCATTTAAAAAGTTTTCTTTTATGCCAAAAATTATTAGAATCATAAGTCTTAAAGACGTTTTGTATATGTCCTAACGTAAATATATAAAAACATACTTTTTGATTAATGTATAAACTGCTAAGAGCTTCATATGGACAAATTTAAAGGTGATTTTCTCAGTATTTTATTCCAGACATTCAAAGTTTACAGTAGGCATGGGGCGATAACCGTGTTCAAGGCATACTGCGGTTTGAAAAAGTCAAGGTTTTTAAACCGCCAAAAAAATTTGTAATACCGTTCCTAAGGTATGTGTAAGATATTTTTTTTTATTTACATTTTTTTACAGTATCTCTAGCAGAAAAAATATACAAAGATGCCGTTTTAAATTGTAAAGAAGTTTTTGAAACTAATGAAGACAAAAGTCAATTAATCTTCTGAAATATTTAGCCTTGCATGTTTACTGTTACAAACTATTATAAATCTTTCAAAAAATAAAATGTTTTGTGTTCAACAGGGAAAAAAGTTTTGGTATAAAAGAATCTATTTTAGAACAATGATCACAATACTGTGATACCATGAAACCGTCATATTTTTATCTAAGGTTATCATACCATCAGAATCTTATACCGGCCCATGCCTAGTTTACAGTATACAACACACTTTGTAGAAATTCTGTGAATTAAACTGCACAACCCAAATGAAATCATGCCAATCAAAAGGAGACTAGTTGCTCTCTTTAGAACAAAAATTATTGATTTTTATTTGACATTTTTGCATTAATGAGGGAAAAGCTGTGTTATGGATGTGACATCTCTCCATTATGGATGTGACAGATGTGAAATTGTCACTTGTGTGACTTCGGTAAATCAAATATAATTGTTTGAAAACATTGACAGACACATGTTTGAGTATTTTTAAAGTACTGTACAATACAAGCCTACATAAAAAAACTGTGACTCTTAATGCCCCAGTATATTGATGGGGACTCTATACTGCTCAGTTAGTGCTGTCTTTCGGATGAGATGTCAAACCGAGGTCCTTACTCTCTGGTCATTAAAAATCCCTAGGATGTCCTAGTAGAGTAGGCATTTAGCCCCAGCATCCTGGCCAAATTTGCCCACTGGCCTTTGTCCATCATGGCCTCCTAACCATCCCCATATCATAATTGTCTCCTCTCCACTGATCAGCTGGTGTGTGGTGTGAGGTCTGCCGTAATATGGCTGCCGTCATGCATGTGAATGCTGCACACTGGTGGTGGATGAGGAGATTCCCTCCTAAAAAAATGTACAGGGCTTTGGGTGTCCAGAATAGTGCTATATAAATGTAAGGAAATTATTATTATTAACATTATTTTAAAAAATTCATTCGAAAAATGTGGTGACTTTTGTTCCCTACACATGGTACAGTTGTTTAACATTTCTTTCGTGTTAACCTATTTTTTTCTGTTTTGAAAAGCCTACCAAAATACAGAAGATGGTGATTCTTGAGGACGAAACATTAGTAGATTGTTCAGAAAGTGGCAACCATCCTCAATTTGTGCTGCTGCAGGACAGTGATTCTGTGGAAGAAGAGCAAAATACTAATTCCCCAGAGACTCAGGATGGTATAGAAGAATCTGTAAGTTCAAAAAGCACCGATGCGCAGTCGAGCCGTCGGAAGAAAGATAAACCGTTCAGCTGTAAACACTGTAAAAGTACATTCGAGTCGCTTATTCTGCTGAAAGCCCATCAGGTCGTTCATATCAAATCAGAAAAGGCCTTCATCTGCTTGCAGTGTGGTCGACGCTTCGGCAGTAAAGACACGTTGGATGTGCACTATCAACTTCACACCGACAACAGCCCTTATGTTTGCATTAAGTGCGGCAAGATCTTCACTGAGCACAAACAGCTGCAGAGTCACCAGAGGGTTCATAACGAAGACCGGACTTTTACCTGTAAAGTCTGCGGGAAGGCTTTTAATCAAGCTTACGGTCTCCGGAAACATCTTGTCGTGCACTCCACAGAGAAGCGGCATAAATGTGACGTCTGTGAGAAGAGCTTCCACTTTCGGAACAATCTACTTCGCCACCAGAGAATCCATACAGGCGAGAAGCCGTTCACCTGCCAGACGTGCGGGCGAAGTTTCAACCAACTCGACACGCTGAAGGCGCACAAGCTAACGCATACTGGCGAGAGACCGTACAAGTGCAAAATGTGCAATAAGGGCTTTGTGCAGAAGCAGATTCTCCGGTTGCATGAAGGAGAGCATGAGGGAGAAGGTGGATACAGCTGCTTTATATGTAATATGCTTGTGGGATGCAAAGATTCCCTACAAACACACTTAGCCGTCCACGAGGGACAGATTCCAGTTGTCTGTTTGGTGTGCGGAGAGAGCATTGTGTCCACCTTGAAATCTCACCAACACAATGCCTTGAAAACTCAGCAATACAAGGCCGTGAAACTTCGCCAACATAATGAATTGACATCACGGCAACGCAAACACACCATCACTACCAAATTCAGCTGTAGTCTGTGTGGTAAGTTCTGTCAGAGTTTTGCCGGGTTAAACCTTCACAAGATGATTCATACAGGAGAAAAGCCATACAGCTGCTCAGAGTGTGGGAAGCCTTTCCGGCAGAAGAACAGCCTTAAGGCTCACCAGACCTTACATACCGGCGAAAGACCTTTTAATTGTGTGAAGTGCGGAAAAAGCTTTCACACTTTGGCAAATCTCCGTCGACATGAGCGCATACACACTGGAGAAAAGCCGTTCAAGTGTGGCATATGCGAGCGGGAGTTTAACCAGTCCAATTCACTCAAAGCTCACATGCACATTCACACAGGGGAAAAGCAATACATGTGTGATAAATGCGGGAAGAGCTTTGCTTATCTAAGAAATCTGAAGTCCCATAAATGTTTGCAGGTTTAAAAGGTTTGTTAAGGTGAAATTAAAAAAAATTGTGATTGGTTTTTTGGTCATTGAAATGGTGTTTTCAGAATAATGTCAATGTGCTCCATTGACTTTCATTGTATTAACAAACAATTAAACGTTTGCTTGCCACAAAAAGAAATAACACCATACATATTTCAGCAATCGATGACTTAAATCTGTTCTTTGAAATTCTGTCATCACCCAAAGGTCGTTTAAATCCAAATGTATTGCATTCAGTATTCAGTTTGGGCTTGTCACATATAAACATTGATCAGAGATACATACACAGGAATTGAATTGAAGAAGTGAGAATAAGCCCCATTGTTTTTTGTAGAAGCAGCATGGCATGCAAGACTGAAACTCGTTGGTTTTAGTTTGGTTGAGCTTCCATGAGCATATTTGAATGCTGTAAACATTATGAACCTTTTAATGTTCATATCAAATGCGGTGTAAATTACATTTGTTATCTTCTTAAGTGAAAGTATGTTAAGAAGACTTGGATTATACCTCAATCCATACTAATTTATTTTTCAGTCTGAGGTGTCAGAGGTTGAGTGAATAAAATTTCAGAGAATCTCTCAGAAAATATCTTCATTTGTTTCAAAGATGGATAGATTCATAAGAGGTTTGGAATGTAATGAGAACCTGATGGTCATTTTGTGAGTGAACTAACCCTGTAAAAGGGATCTATGGGTTTGTTTGGATTTTGTATGGTATATTCTTCAGTTCAGGGAAAATATCTCTGTAAAAGTTATTTTTAAAACGTTTGAATGTTGAATTCAAGTTCATATTATTAATTGTAACAAATATACAGCTCATTTAATAGAATCAGAATCAGAAGCTCTTTCTGATTCTGATTCTATTAAATGAGCTGTATATTTGTTACAATTAATAAAATTAATCATATTATAGTCCTACAGTGTTTTACTGCATTGCAACTTTTTTCTGTGCATTATTCAAATGGTCGGGAAAATAGTTTTTTTTACTCAATAACTTTAAGCGTTTTAAGTGTTTAAAATTGCTTTTTAAATTGTTAACATTAAATCAGAACGTTTCGCTACTGATATAGTATTTCTTTTTTTGGTCATTTTTTTTGTTACCTTTTAGGACTTAAAGTAAGCAAACATGCATACAAACCTACATTTTTAATAAAGAGGTCATTATGATTTATATAATATTAATAATATAACTCGCGTACGCGTAACTTTAAGCTGGTCTGCCTTAGCAGTCTTTCAATGTCAAAATTATTGTAAAGGCCAGTCAAATGAAAACAGGCGGGGTTTACATTTCACACTCAGTGTTGCCAGATTGGACAGCATTTTATATATATATATATATATATATATATATATATATATATATATATATATATATATATATATATATATATATATATATATTATTATTATTATTTTTTTTTTTTTTTTTTCAAATCTTTTTATTAACATTTTGGTCAATAAAACATCAATTTCAAAAGTGTTTGAAAAACAGAGACAAATTATCTTTGCTCCAACAGAGCCCCCCGCCCCACTGCACCATTTCTGTACAATATGTTATGCCTATTTTAAATCTGTTTTACATCATGTCATGATATATACATGCATACATACAAGTAGATAAATATTACATTATATGTTCACTCATCTATTGTACTTATATACACACACATCGAGTCACAATAGGCTTAGCAAATGTAAACTAAAGAAATAAAATAATTTAGATATAAAATAAGATGATGGGAAGGAAAAAAATGTGAGAAACAAATAAACAAAGGTCAAACTGAAAATATTAAGTTTGGATCCATTTGTTTTATATATGTCAGCACTGGCTGCCAAATAAGATAAAAATTTTGACTGCAACCTTTGGTGGAGTACCGAATCTTCTCCATTGTAAGATGGTACATAAGGTCCCTAATATATTAATTAAAAGTTGGAGGAAATTTGTCCTGGACAGCATGTTATTTGATTTTGATTGTGTAGTGAAAATTACACAATCACAATTTGTTTCCATGGGTTCTGCCTTAGCTGTCTTTCAATGTCCAAATTATTGTTATGGCCAATCAAATGTCCAAATTATTGTTACGGCCAATCAAATTAAAGCAGGGTAGGTTTACATTTCACACTCAGTGTTGCCAGATTGGGCGGCATTTTATTTGATTGTGATTGTGTAGTGAAAATTACACAATCACAATCCCCCCCATATCACTTTTGCAGTAGGCTACTGCGGTGCAACAAAATAATGAAACTTAATATTAGATGTCCCCTAAACATGTTAGAAACTTAAAGCTTGAACAAAAGTTGGCTCTGTATGTTACATCTCCCCCTCTCAATTCAAATTTGTATCACCAAAACATTTGTAACCAAATTCCTACTATTCAGTGCCATTCGTGTCCCTAAGGCATTATATGGTATAGAATATTTAGAAATGCAATTTTAAAAATCCTTAAAGCTTGTCTGATAGGATTATCCCTTTTCCACAACAGGACACAATGATAAGCGCTCAAAATTAAATAAAATGTAAAATAATTACTTTATATATATAGTGAAAGAAGCTGAATTGCCATGCCATTAATTAATTAAATATTACTAACTTTAATAGTCTTTTGGTCTCTCACGCGCGCCAGCACTCGGCCTCTCTCACGTTCGGTCTCTCTCGCGCATACTCAGTCTCCCTGCATTTGCTTGACTTCTGTCCAATTCGGCGCCTCAAACTTCGCCTGGGTTTCCTCGGGGTGGTCCGGTTTTCCCCACAAGTCCAAAGACGTCACATGCTGTATATGAATTGGGTAATCTAAATTGCCCATGTATGTGTGTGAATGAATGTATGGGTGTTTCCTAGCGATGGGTTGCAGCTGGAAGTGCATCCACTGCGTAAAACATGCTGTATAAGTTGGCGGTTCATTCCGCTGTGGCGACCCCTTATTAACCTCCTAGGGCTTGAGTGTCCACATATGTGGTCAGCACATTTTAGCTCTTAAGTGGTTATTTAAAATACTTTGAATGTTTAATATTTTGTTACAGACATACAGTGTCATCCTGCAACTGTTTTCTGCATATGAAATGTCCCAAACCCTATTTGTAACTGTCCAAAATGGGGGGGGGGGGGTGTTTTTACTCTCTGATAGTCAAAACAAGTTAAAAAAAAAAAAATTCTATGTTATATATGCATTAAAATATCAGGAAAAGGTGTTAATCCGAACCACAAGTCCACATATATGGACATCATTTTTCTCTAAAAGTACATCATTTTAAAAGATGATACTTAGGTTTTTATTCTATATGGTTCCAATACGCCCAAATAGCAAATAGAAATAAAAAATGCATTTAACAACACCTTGGACCTTAAGAGGAAAGGGACTAAGCCACATTACAGAAAATCTGTCACATTTATAACCTTATCATAACCTAAGGCAAAACGGCTAATTAAATCTGCTCACTAAGCATTTCATTTTCTTACTCCCTTCTTCAGTAGATTATTAATGCTGCTTCTACTTAAGTAGTTTTACTCCATGTCAATGACTGTTTCTGTTTCAGTGGCTATGTAAATAAAAGAGGTAGATTTAAAGTTAAACAACGATGTTAAAAATGTTTATCAGGTGTACATACATTGCTAACTAAAATTTAGTGCAGACATTTTAATCTATAAATCAGTTTCTTTTTGTATGTAGAACAATTTTACTGATATGGACTGAAAAAACAACATCCGTTTGTGGTCAGCCATACATTCTTGTTGTGAGGCCTATATGTATTTCTTAGAAACACTGGTGTAAGTGAATACAAGTGAGTGTGATTTTCTGGGTTATGAAATGAGTAAGTGGAAATTCCCAAAAGCAATGTCAGCATCTGGCCTCTTTAAAGTAGTGTCACACACTGCCTGTGAAGTAATGAGGCTGTATGTATTCATCTTAAGTTGATTTTAATGAATAACACGTTAAATGTCAGATTATATTTAAATGCTTCATAAAAATGTTATAGATTTTAATAAAGTCATACATATTGCTTATTGTTTGAGCTTGCAGTAACATACAGGAGATAGAATGTAATTCATGTAGGGATATATTCTCATAATAAAATATACATGAGACAATGATATGAGAAATCTTGACAAAGCAGCAGATATGAAAACAGTAATTTCATGAGAACAGAAAACCTAGAAAGAAACCAATCACAACCATAAGTTGCTTGATGTTTACAGAGAAACAGGCAGAGTTTGATAATGATGAAGGGAACAGAGCCGGATTGGAAAGATTTTGGCCAGAGGAGCACATGGGTGTACTTTTTACCAGCTTAGTATTATTGTTAAACCACTGACTGATGTACAGAATGAAGACAGTGGAGCAGTCCCATGGATTCCCATCAAGATGAATACGTCTGAGCTTTCTTAAAGGCGTTAGAGTCCCATCTTCCAATGAGCGCAGTTGATTTGATTTAATATCTAGTTCATGTAATTTTACTAAGCCTTCAAACTGCGCTGGATGAATTCTCTGGAGATAGTTTCTGTCCAAATGGAGCTCTTCCAAATTAACAAGGGCAGAAAACAATCTGCTGGGCAAATATCTCAGCTTGTTGTTTTGCAGATGGAGCTTCGTGAGGTTTTTTAAAAATGCGAAGATGTCTTCCGGAAGGTTATTGAGAAAATTAAAACTCAGATCTAGGTCTTTCAGTGCAGACAGATCATTGAAGGCATCTGATAAGATGGAATGCAACTTATTGTTGGACAAATCTAGAACCCTAAGGTTTTCAAGACCTTTAAAAAATCCAACAGGGATGGTTTCTATTTGGTTTTCATTCAGCAATAGCTCCCGCAACCTTGTAAGATCAGTGAGTAACTCTCTATGAAGTTTTGACAGGTTGTTATTGCTGAGTTTCAGAGACTGTAGTCGGTGCAGATTTTTAAAGGACAACTTTGAAATGAAGCTAATATGATTGTTCTCCAGATTGAGCTCCTTCAGATTCTTATCAAAAATGTGATTTGGAATCTCCATGAGGTCATTGCTGCTAATATCCAGTTGCTTAAGCTTCCTCAGCTTCTTAAATGTGTGAGAGTAAAGCTTCGAAATGTGATTGTTGTCTAATTGTAGATCCTTCAGTGCTGACAGTGGATGAAAGAGGTCTGGTGGAATCACAGAAATATTATTGCTGTCCAGCTGGAGCTCCTTTAACATACTCAGGTTTTTGAACACGTTGTTTGGAAGCGACGTCAGTTTGTTATGATACAAATTAAGATTTTCAAGCTTCACCAAGTCTTTGAACACATGCGGCGTTAGTGTCTGCAACTGATTGAAACTAAGATCCAAATAAACCAGCTGGGAAAGACTTCTAAAGGAACCATTGGAAATGGAAACAAGACCATTATAACTTACATCCAGTTGTTCCAGTGAGAGAACCTCAGAAAAAATGTCGTCAGGAATTGAAGTTATGTAATTTTTTTGAAGGTGGAGGCTGGTGAGGTTTGAGGTCTCTTGAAGGACAATGGTAGGGATGCCAGTTAGTCCATTTAGACCAAGATCGAGATGATTTAGCCCAGTGGCACCTTTGAAACTCCCATTGCCAACACTTTTTAGCTTGTTATTTGACAGATAGAGTTTAGCTAGATTGGTGCAGTTCTCAAACACTTTCACCTCGATCATCTCGATTTTGTTATCTCTCAATTGCAGGTCTGTAAGGGCAAGAGGTCCCTCTAGAACCCCATAGGATAAACTAAATATCTGGTTTATATTCAGATTAAGGGTTTGAAGATTAGTCAGGCCATAGAGAAGCATCTGAGGCAGGCTTTTAATAGCGTTGTTACTGAGATCCAACACTTGGAGCTTCAGCAGCCCCTCAAATTGTCTTGGTGTTAGTGCGCTCAGTCTATTTCCTCCCAGGTGTAGATGCGTAAGACCTCTCACGTTCTGCCAGTTGGTATTCAGTGACAAATTGAAGACATTTTTGGTGAGGTCGAGAACCATCAATTCATGTAAAGTTTCATTTGGGAGAGCCTGAATCTTATTACGTGTAGCATAAAAATGCTTGGTACCATTAGGCAGAAGAGGGAACTCGAGGAGATTCTTGTTCCAACATGTTACGATGTCAACATTAACACATGAGCAGGGTATCGGACAGGCATCAACTGCTGCGATGAGATCCAGAACCATCAACAAAGGCCAAAACATTCTTAAAGATGTGATCTGCAACACTTAAAGAAACCTGCAAGTTACTTTGTGATACTTTGTGAAACCAGGCATTTGTATATTCAGATCTAAAAATGCAGGTATGCAGCTGGATGAGCACTTTTTGATCTATTTAAGTGTAGATGCAACCAGGGCTTGACATCAATGCTCGCCAACCTGACAAATGTGTAACGCAGTCAGTGCCAATCACTTCTTCAGTGTGCTGAATTTTATTTTCATCATGACATTAGTGCTTGTTCTGGATAAGTGGATGTTTTGAAGAAGATTTTAATGGTCTAACTGGAGAAGTCATATAAAACATTAAAGTAGGGAGGCACAAAAATGAATGTGAGAATTATTGACTGTCTTTGATATATCTGAACAACACAAATGCTCTCACAAGAACAATATATAGTGGTGGAAGCTAAGTAGTTTTTATAATTGGGCAAGTTAGTGATTCAATGTCCTCAGGGCCGGCGCATCCATAGAGGCGAACTAGTGAGGAATAGTGAGGGCGGTGTCCTGGCCCGAGTTCAATCCCGGTTTGTGAACATTAATCAGGTTTATTTTGTACATTAACATACCGGATATCCATACAGTAGATATTGGATACGTGGGAATGGTGGGCGGGGAGAACTAGCATTAACGGCATAAGTAACAAAAACAGCTACATTGTGTTCAGAGCATAAAATCCCAACATTCTAAAAGGTATAATAAATAATCTGATGGGTGTTTTGAGCTGAAACTTTACAGACACATTCTGGAGACACAAAAGACTTATGTTAAATCTTGAAAAAGGGGTAAAATAGGTGCCCTTTAATTGAGTATAAAAAATATTTTAAACACGAAGCTTATAACCTAATATATGCAGTTGATCTGCCTCTATTTCCTGCACATTGAAAAGATTTGTAGATATTTATTTGCTAACAACCTTACAATATCTTTGTATATTAACAGACATTATTAATAATAATGTAAAAATTTTATATTAAAGATGCCACTTGCCTTAATAGACAATCCACATACAAAAGTTTCCAAACATCCAAAAAGAGAACGTGAAACTGCTTGAGAGGCTTTTTTTAACTCAGAAAAATCAGTAGCCACAGTGGCTGATGAGTCAAAAGATAATGTCAAGCCCCGTGTGCAATATTTTAATAAAACCGACAGAAAATCTTAGTCACCATTGTTGTAAATTTAGAAATTAGCCATCAAATCTTGAACGGTAATACTTATTTAAACATCACAAATTTGCTAATTATGTGTATGCAAACAATGTATGTTTTAACTGCTTTTATATTTTGATAAATCTTAATGCATAAATGGGCTTACCTGCACATACAGCCAGCTTGCAAACTACAGTGGTTTTGAAAGTAATACGTGCCTTATTTCAGCAGCAAAGCATAATAATGACCTGTCAGCAGAACAACAGAGCTTAAAAGACTCTATTTATGATGTCACATGCGATACATCCTCAACCACAAAGTAAAACCTCACCACAGCTAGACAGAACTTCACATACAGCTGTGACATATTGCAGTGTGTAGCCAAAACATTAAATTCACCCCCTAGACCAAAAAAGAAATAAGAAATGACCAAACCAAATGACCAAAGCCCCAGGCAGAGGTGGAAAGAGTAATAAAATCTTCTACTCAAGTAAAAGTACTGTTACTTCCAAAAACTTTTACTTAATCCAGTTATCAAATTCAGATATGAGAAATCAAAAAAGAAATGATTCGTAATGTAGGACATTCAAAAGTCACGATTCATGTAGAGTATGTAATAAACAGTTAAAGAAAATGATATCTGAACATTATGACATACAATAATCCAATATTATAGTTTTAATGCATTTATATAATGATATTAGGCATATTCTCAAATGCATTTGTTATGGTATGCTATGTTATGTTGTTATCATCTTATCTTTAATTGCACAGTCAGACTCCCTGACTGTTCTCTGTCATTTTACTAAGCAACAAACAGATAAAACCACAACAGGCATAGCTTAGATGCATTTAAAACCAAAATATCACTTAATAAAATATGCAGCTTTGAAAAAGAAACATGAGGCTAATCAAACTGTTCTGCTTTTCCTAATGTGGGACAGTGGAAATTTTTATTTAAAAAAAATTACACATTTTATAAAGTACAAATATTCAATAAGCTCATTAGACTAAGAAGTAGCCATACTGTTTTGTTTAAATTGAACGCTTCAGCTTTGTATTAACCCATAGTTTTAAATGGCGTTTATGTTATGGGGGACTTAAAACCAAACTTGATAGAGGCTAGTGGGCCTAAGGTAATTATAGTTGACATGGGTTATTTCCTAATTTATTTAATAATGTTTTAAAATGACTAGAAAATACTGGTTTATATGAACTAATATAGCGATATAATGAATTTATTACAGTAAATACAAAACAATCTCATTTATAACAGAATTACACTAGTTTTTGCCTTGGTTTGCTTGCTAGTGTCTTCTGCATACACTGCTAACCTAGTCCTCTAGCCTATCTGTCGAGTTTAAATTCTCGAAAACCATATTTATTTACAACATTTAATTGAAACTTTTAATTTCTGTTTGCTTTTTTTGTAGCTCAGCAACAAAACAAAGAAAAAAAAAGTAACATCAAATTAGGAAAAGACGATCTCTGTGTTAAAGTGCCCCAATCCTTTCCATTATACTCATTCTCCTCTCAGATGGGATGGTGGGCCAAGGTTACAATGAGCCAACTTTATCCCTCGGGCCCTACTTTGGCCTTCTCTGCACTAGACGCTATGGTGTGTGACATGCTATAGTGTTTTCTTTGCTCGCCAAAGCAGATGTTTACTCAGATTTGGATATTAAACGTTAAATTTAGGGTCTGGTAAGGGTGTTGTGAAGTCCTGTTTACATGCAGATGTTATCCCTTTTGCTATAGTTTCTTTTTACACATCCACTCCAAAACAAGCTCTTCTTTATTCAGTCTGACTAAATAGAAAAATAATGTAATCTACTGTTGTGGCCAAAAGATGGCGCAGTCGCTCATTCAGAAAATTGATGTCAATTTGTCAGGACTGTATAATATCTCTTTGGATAGATGTAGTATCTCTCCTTAGACGCTTTCAGGATTGACAAAATATAGACTTTTCAGCTTATGAACAACATTTTTACTGAAAAATACTGTGCCGATATTATGTGTTTCAGGTTTGACTAAAACAAAAGTCATCCAGGTGGATGCTGCACACTTGTGGTGGATAAGGAGACCCCCCCCCCCCCCCCCCCCCCCCCCCCCGTTGTATAAAGAGCTTTGAGTGTCCAGAAAAGTGCTATATAATTGTAAGGAATTTATTATTATTATTATTATTATTATTATTATTATTATTATTATTATTATTATTATTATTATTATTATTATTAAAACAAAAGTCACTCTTCTATGACCTATAATGATAGACTTACTTTATCTGTAACTAAACTTGATTTTTTTCGGTGTCAGTAAGCACTCCATGCTTATTAGAAAGTTTATTTCTACAAACACTCCATTACAAGGACTCAATAATAATGATAATGATAATAATAATATAATAATAATAATAATAATACATTTTAAGAACTGCTAAACTAACTTAGACTTGTCATGACATCTACTGCTGATTTTTGGTGATTTGATGTGCTTCCTTTATTTTCATTTGTAAGTACACTGAAAAAAAGTGTTGCATGCAAAACTGTTGCAAACAATTTATTTGTGTTGAATTTAAACAAACAAATTAAGTTTAATAATGTTCAACTTAATTTGTTTGTTTAAATTCAGCCCAAATAAATTGTTTACAACCACTCAACGTAAAAAATTTTAGTAAATCCAAGGAATCATCTTTGAATCATTTTTTCAGTGTAGCTTTGGAAAAAACATTCTACTGAATGAATAAATACTATAAATGTAATGTTTTGTCTATTTATTACCATACATACCATATGGATTTTTTACTTATTTAGTCTTTTTCAAGAGTCTTTTTATGAGTCAGAAATAATTAACCTTGAAATAGATGCTTCTTTGAGAATGACCCTCTTCCTAAAGACAACAACATTTCACAACCTATTTTTACCATGGAAAAAAATATTTAAATATTATATGGAAGATGTTCAGAAGATTTTCATATATATATATATATATATATATATATATATATATATATATATATATATATATATATATATATATATATATTTTTTTTTTTTTTTTTTTTTTTTTTTTTTTCCTGAAATTAATAATAAATTAATAAATGAGTATAATTTCATTCAGGATAGAATTGTTAATAAATTAATTAAAACACATTTAAATGATCAAAACATTTCTGTAAGATCTATGAAGATTTATAGATGAATTATCATATTCATTGAGGTCTAACTGGGCGATGTAGTCTCACAGCAAGAAGGTCACTGGTTCAAGTCTCGGCTGGGTCAGTTGGCATTTCTGTGTGGAGTTTGCATGTTCTTCCCCGGTTTCCTCCATGTGCGCCAGTTTCACCCACAAGTCCAAAGACATACGCTATAAGTGAATTGAATAAACTAAATTGGCCGTAGTGTATCTGTGTGAATGAGAGTGTGTGGGTGTTTCCCAGGACATGGTTGCAACTAAAAGGGCATCCGCTGTGTGAAACATATGCTGGATAAGTTGGTGCTTCATTGCGCTGTGGCGACCCCTAATGAATAAAGGGACTAAGCCGAAAAGAAAATTAATGAATTTTGGCTAATTACATATCTGGATTAAATAATCAGATTCTAAAGATTTTACTCATAAAAAGATCCCAGCTACTTTGTATAGATTACATGATGCAAATCATTCACACAATGGCTGTACATTATTTATTATTTAATATTTCTTTTTATATCCTCATAATTATATTTTTTCCACTTTCATGTTTCTTAGTTTGAATATTCACTATATAGTTATGCCACTCAAACATTTAATGTTTGTTTATGTGATACAAAGATTTCAAAACTTCTTTGCTACGCTGTAAAATAAAGTTGATTCAACTTAAAATTTTAAGGCAACAAACTTCAGGACATTTTTGAGAACTTAAATAAAGTCAAACTCAAAAATGTCCTGAAGTTGGTTACCCTAAATTTTTACGTTAAGTCAACTTTTTTCACAGTGCAGCTGAACATGTATTAGAACATGTATTTTAATTAATTATAATTTTATTATTTTAATTTAAAATAATTTTACAACTTTACCTTTTTATCAACTGATAAAACTCCCGTTTCTTCACCAACACAGTTATGTTTAATGCAAATCCTTTTGTTGATAACAATGCATAAATATTATTTCTCCCTCCCAAATATATAGTTAGGAGTGATCCAAAAGATTGCATTACCTAAAATGTGCAGTCTTACCGATTAAGTAACTGGCTACATGTTTCATCATGCAATTTGTAATCCGAAACCAGCGACCATTTTTATTAGTAAACGCACCTGCACTTTTCAGATGCACTCACTCAATTTCTCCCGGAATAAGCTGCACTGCCGTACAGTGTCCAGCAGGAGGAGTGCTCCGCTTTTATTATGGGCAGACTTGTTTGTCAGTCGACGGGTCTGCTACATGAATGAATGAACAGTGTCTTTAGGACCATGGGGGAAGGGTGTGTATAAGTGTGTGTGACTGTGTGTATGTGTGTGAGCGTCCGCCGCAGCCCTGCCCAGCCTATTCTTTCTCCTGACGTCCTTCCTTGATGCCAGTGTCACACGCTGCTGGGGATGAACATTTTACAGCTACTGTACAGTTTTTATAAGCTAAGCTATACCGTCTGGGAGCATTGACAGACAGACTCTGTCTCTTCGAAAAGGATATTGCCCACCGGTGCCTGTCGGGACGGGAGTGCACTCGACACACGCTTAACAGTTAGCATTTCGTACTGTATCCGCCGATGTTTATTTATTAATATATTGTTTTCCTGGAAATGTGCACAGATGAGTCTTTGAAGGGGACACCGCGTCCGTGGGAGTGGTTTATTTTCTCTGGACAACCCAGACTCATTGAAAAAATGGGTCTGTTTTCATCTGTTTGATGCTGCGGTAGCTCTGTTTTTTCCTATTCTGTTCTGCTTTTGTTTTCTTTCGGTGTGTCTCGTGATCTACAGTCGACCCAACATACAAAACACTCGCTGGTATGGGACATTTTTGTTTAGCTAAGGACAAAATGATCTATTGTTCCGGATAGCCGAACCACCACAGACATGAGCATCATAGTGTAGCCTTTTTTATCTTTGTTCTCATCCCACCAGTATTGTGCATAGCATCCAGCAGACTTGACCGAAAATGAGGATTGTTTAAGAGGGAAAAACACTATAGTGGTGGAAGGAGAGGGGAGCGATAGCTTCGCGATACTGGCTAGGCTGCGGACCGTTTCTGGTCTGATTCAATTAGCAACTGTACGCGGAGTGCTGCAAATAAAGGCAGCGTCGCTGAAGCTCAGGGACGATGTCCTCTCGCGCAGCGCTGCAGCCGGGGAACGACAGGAATGCAGACCACGTAAGTGTAAAGCTTTCTTACGTCATTTAGTTCCACTTGACAAACGAACCATTAGAACGTTTGTCTTAAAAAGTAGTGATGGGAAGTGATGATGCTCGCTTTTCGAAACAGCAGAACAGAAATGAGAAATCGACTTCTTTTTTACGTCATCAGTTAATATTTACGACATCCTGGCATTAAATGTTTTTTTGTTATTAATGTTGAAATGCAAGAGTGTGTGTTTGATTTCTGCGTGTTGTAGTTCAGTTTGTTGCACATACACACTCAAAAAATATATATTTTGGCTCGTTCAAACTAGCTATCTATTTAAAATGAGCTGGAACAACACAATTCTTAAGATTTCATTGGAACAACTTAATTTTTTATGTTCAATCCACATACATTTGTTTAAAGTGTTAAATTAACTTAATCATTTTTTTATTGGAACATCATGAATGAATTGTGTGGACCCTACATTTTTTACAGTGCAGGTTATAATATATTCCTGGTAAAATGAAGCAGACATGTCGGCTAATTTGTATTTACGCTAAACAAAAGCTGCTAAAATTAAGGTACAATTTCTGAAGCCATAATAATTATATGTGGGGGAATATGTATAATGTATGCACCAATTAACTAAACGGAATGAAAATTTGTTCCCTCCTTATGAAAATAACCATGGTTGTACTACAAATAAAACAAAAATTGTAGTCAACCCATTGTAACTACAAATTAACCACAGTTTTGTTATACTAATCCCAGTTTAATACTAATTTAGCTAGTTTTATACTTATTAAACTGGGTTTTTTGTATTATAGGCCTACAACTTTTTAAATTTCTATAAATTTGGATAAATGAGGACATCATTCAAACCATATTTTAATCTTATCCTTATGTCGTCAAATGATTATTAAAATTAGCCATGCATGGTTTTATTATAAAGTGTATTAACCATGGGTTTCTTATATTCTTATTATATCAAAAACTTTGGTTATGGTATGGTTATGATAACCTCAAAAACTTTGCTTTTTTGAGTTTTGATTGTATTTGTAGTAAAACCATTATTAATTTTGGTAACAACATACTCTCAATATATCATCATTTTACTAAATCATGGCCATGTTGTAATCATTTGTTCTCTTGTTGTTAAATCAAAATGAGAGAGTAAATTTGTTTGACTTGGCTGCGATGTTCTAAAATAAGTAAACAGATTAACTTGTAGTAAAGATTTATAGTTCTTGGCCACAATTTTATTCAAATGGGTGAATGGAACAGTAAATAATAGAGTTAACTAAATCAAATATGTTTCTTCAATGAACATGCATGGGTTTTGCAATTTTAGATATCAATTCCATTTGTAGCATTTCTGTTTTTCGACAATGAACATATTTTTATAAGCCCATTGATCAATTAATCTTTTCACTCAAAAAGTATAAATTCACTTTGGTTTGTGGTTCATTACGGATTCGTCTTGTCTAAAAGAGTTCTTGATTTTCCAATACTCAATTAAAAAAAATGTAAAGTTGCACCGACTTTGTGAATCAGGTCAATCAATTCACCGAAAAGAGAGTTTAAAGAATGAACGTTAATTAGCACTGGGCCGATTAAAGATATTACAACGAATGACGATAAAATGTATGTCAATAACAATGATGAGCTCTGGAATTTTTTACTCTATATGGATCTAAGAGCCGATCACACAGCAGTAATGTGCAACAATGAGAATCTAAAGTGTGTTGATATAAGTGTGCCACCGAAAATTTATTGGTTGAAAATATGTTGTCATTTAATGGACCCTCTAATTTTTGTGGCTTCAGTTATTGTTGACGTACTCTTTTAAATCTGGAAACATTAACAACGTATATAGAAATATATATCGTTATCGTTTAATATGGAAAATAATTATCGATATTGCATTTTTGCCAAATCCCCCAGCCCTAATGTTAATTATGTTAAGTCATAATTAGTGATTAGCCATACGTTTTCATGTCAGTAAAAGTGTAGTAGTTAATAAATTATTAAACTAAATAATTACATTTTTACTAAAACCTGAATTTTTAATAAACAGTATCTTATTCCTTCTTGCTCTTTCAGAAATGGCATACAGTGGTCATGTATCAAGAGCTGTCATTAATGTTTGTTTAGATCTTGCAGAAATAGATGCTTTTACTGACAATTTATAGCATTTCATTTGTGGATGTTTATTTACAGCCGTTTGTGGTTGATGTTATGTGTGTCCTGATGCAAAATGTTCTTGGCAAACCTCAGGCCTACGAGATATGAACTAAACCTGCTTAACTTCTTTTATGGCCAGTATACTTAGAATTCAGCTTTCATAGACCAAGCTATGATACATGTACTCATAGACAGAGCCGTAAGTATCAATATTCACATTAGTTGTTGATCGATAAATTCATTTAATACATTTTTTAACTTTTTCTCCCAACTTCCTCCCATTTTGGACATTTGATTGCATATTTGTGTATATGCCAAACTAGAATAGTTTATTAATTGTTTGTAGAATTCATTAGCATACCTATACTCATTGTTTATTGTATTTTTAAATAAATTCTTTAAAGTTAGCTTGTTTGATGATGTGCAGATTGTACACATGTATGTTTAAACTGATGCCGTTAATACAGTTAATAAAATCCAAAATTAGGGTTTTGGGTCCACTTGCAAACTGTTATATCACAGTATAAGTTATTAAATGCCATGTTTATGATATGTCAAGAATTACTAACATTATCTAGTAGCATTAGTGCATCTTGGTGGCACAGTGGGTAGCACGATCGCCTCACAGCAAGAAGGTCTCTGGTTCGAGCCCTGGCTGGGTCATTTGGCATTTCTGTGTGGAATTTGCATGTTCTTCTTGTGTTCGCGTGGGTTTCCTCCAGGTGCTCTGGTTTCCCCCACAGTCCAAAGACATGTGCTATAGGTGAATTGAGTAAGCTAAATTGTCCGTAGTGTATGCGTGTGAATGCAAGAATGTATGGGTGTTTCCCTGTGTTGGGTTGCGGCTGGAAGGGCATCCGCTGCATAAAACATAGATTAATTGGCGGTTCATTCAGCTGTGGCGACCGCAGATTAATAAAGGGACTAAGCTGAAAAGAAAATGAAGTAATGAATCTAGTAGCATTAATATAGTTCACCCAAACCTTTATCATTTACTCACTGTAATGGACTTTGAAACCCTTATGGCTTTCTGTACTGATTGTTCTTTTCAATGCAAAAATGATTTCACCAGGAAAATAAATAGAATAAAGCCCAAAGCACTATATAAATAGTCAAAATGGTTCTGCACTGTTTTAAGTAATCTTTATCCATTTGATAGCTTTGTACTCAAATAATTACGTTTGCTGTTTGTTCAAATTACTTATACAAATTGAGCTGAAACAAAACAATTCTTATGTTTTTTAGAGATAACTTAATTGTTTTATGTTCAATCCAGTTAAATTTGTAAAAACTAATAAGCTAAGTTAATTCCTTCTTGTTGTCCTAACCCAGCATTTTTTATAGTGTAGGATACACAGATGTTTTTGTGCAGTATTTTTGAAAATGTTGTAAAATGTAGTAAGATCATGCTAAAGCAGCAGTACGTTTTCATCTGTGGCCAATCTTTGTGCAAATATGGCTTTGACACATTTTGTAATTAACAGTTCAGAACTGCTGTCTCTATTTCCACCTCAAACTGTCACATAATTTGTGGTTGGTATACTTACTGTTACCAGAGCTTTTTATTATTCAAGTTGGATGCCAGGTTTCAGTTTACCTGGTGTAGGTCTTGAATAGTTCATCAGATGTAAAAGACATCTGCTTTCCACATTGTGACGTCACATGCCACAATTGAATTGCTCGACAGAATGTTGATTGCTTATTGCTACTGTAATCTGAAGTCAGATTATACATTATGCAAAACCCACAAAGGGAATCCTAAACTGAGTGACTTAATGGAGAATACAATAGATTGAAAATATAGGAGCAGATGTCAATTTGCAACAAGCTACATTAATGAAGGATGAAAGTAATGAAAATTCTACATAGTTTTTGCTTTAATTATCCAGTACCTCTATCTGCACAGACACAGCAGCGTGACATGTCACACAGAGGCACAAGTCCTTCTAGAATGATGAGAGAGCAAGCAAGATCACAAAACAAACACAATGCATCCACCAATCTGAGAGGTTATGTAAACACTCTGTCTAGCCATGGAGCAAGTGTGGAATGGTGATGTCAAAACAGAGTCTGCAAGTGAATCCACAGATTGCATCTAGTGTAGAAAAATCGTCACAAAGACTGTAAATTTATTACTCTAATGAACTAGGTCAACTAGAAAAGGAAGCCAGGAATGACCTGTGCATTTAGTTATATGAAAATGAATTCATATTAATATGCCAGGTTAGATTTGATCCGAATGGCAGCCATCTGTACAAATCACATTGAAGCAGCTTAAAAAGAGTTAGTTCTTCCAAAAATGTAAATGATGTTATTGATTACTCCCCCTAATGTCATTCGACGCCACTGAGACCTTCGTTCGTCTTTGGAACACAAATTAAGAAATTTTAGATGATATCTGGGAGTTCTCTCATCCTCCATAGACAGCAACGGTGTCAAAGTAAAAAAAAAACACAAAACAAAATCCTCAAAACAGACCATATGCCTTCAGTGGTTCTGTCAGAAAATTAGCACACTGACAATACTTTGGTGAACACTCAAAACAAAAATAATGACTTTATTCAATAGTTTCTTCTTCTCATTGTCAGGATGCACATTCGCAAGAGTGATGTTCTCTTTAAGGGTGATCAGTTGCATTGCTGACGTATACTTTGGATGCGCCTGTGCTTTGTTTCAAACAGAGGAAGATTAATATGAGTATCCAACGCAATTTCACGGCATTTCGTAACTTTTTGATAATTTGTATGCATTCGTTTGATCTGGTTCATACAATTTAGTACGATTTCCTCATCACCCAATGATGTCTGGGTTTAAGGCCGGTGTTGGGCGCCACGTCTCCTTTTTAAAATCGTACATTTTCGTATGACTGAACTCGTACTAATTTGTATGAATAGCCACTAAACTGACAAAACATAAAATACCTACGTTTTTTTGTGAGATCAGGTGAAGTATCTGATCGGGTATACATCAGTGTATAGTGCTCAAGAACCAGTGCCCTATACTGACACTGAGAAGAATAAACATTTAATAAAGTCAATATTTTTGTTTTATTTTGAATTTTGTTTAATCCAAAATATCTTACTAGGCCTGTCACAATATATCGACTTACCGCACAACACATGGACATGACCTTGGTGATGCAATATATATATCACCCATACATAACAACTAATTCTAGCAACATTTTAGCAGATTATGCAACATCTCTGTCTCTGTTGGTGGCGTCATTATGGTGAAAAAACACTATGGTATTCACTACAATTTACTAATAGATCTGGTCGCAGATATCGCAGCCTCTGTTACTTTTAAACCTTGCACTTTTTTGTTAACATTTATTATTATTTATTTGTTTAGGATATGTGTTTGCACATTCTGATTCCAGTGCCTAATTATTAAAATGACTATAATTAAATGAAATACTCTTATCTCTTATGTTTTCTTTGGATGAGTGTACTTGCATTGTGATGATATTATATTGTCATTTTGGTACGATATAATGAGTGGCATAAAATGGTTTTAAAATGACATTAATATTGTTTAGCGCAGTATATTTTGGTGCAATATAGCGCACAACAAAAAATAGATATCAAGATAGGCCTATATCTTATTTTGTCTTCCGAATATGAATGAAGGTCTCTGGGGTTTGGAACGACATGAGTTGAACTAAACGTGTGCTACTGTGTTTTACTTCTTTTAAATATGTACTCAAACTTGCAGCTTTCACGGAAGAGCAGACACTTTGAATAATGTCTGTATCAGCTAAAATTCTTTGGTGTTGATCGATAAATATTTGCGTGTTAGCAAGTGTGGATGTTTAGCTTATGCTGTCGAAATGTCAAAAGAGGAAATTCACTGGTTAAGTAAGCTTTGTATGTGTCCACATATTCAACTTCCTCTTGTACTTCCTCACTAATGATATTTTAAATGTTCTACACATCATTTGCATATCAGCAATATTAAAAGTTGCGACCTCTGTTAGATAATGAGGGAAAATAATAGGGAATATTATTCTCAATACAATAATTAGATAATTAAAGCTAATTAAAGATTGGTCATTTTAAACACCACTTCCAATAGTAGAACGGTCAGAATTTTCAAGAGTGTTGTAAACACTCTTGTGGTTGAATGCATTCATATAGCCACAAAAACCTCAGACTTTGCCTACAGACTTAACGTGATCATAGTTAAACATTGTGAGAAATCTCCTTAAAACAAGTTATTTACGCTCTCCTGCATTGGACCAAAACACATGGATTAGGTTCAAAACCATCCACTTCCTTTTTTTCATTTGTTTGCTCTCTAGCCTGCTTTCATTTAGTACTTGTGCATCTCACTGGCTGCTTCTGTGAAAGTGGTATATAGCATGACAAAATCTGAACAGAAGTGGTTACGAGAAACAGATTTGAACATGTTTGGACTCTTTGTATTTTTTATATAGTAGTTCTTGTGGTCACACTTTATATTAAGTGGCCTTAATTACTATCAAGAAATCAATACAATGTACTTGCTGTGTTCATAATGTATTGCAGAACACTTGTAGTGCTCTTATCGTGGGATACAGGTAGGGTTAGAGACAGGTTTGTTGGTATGGTTAGGTTTAAGGTGTAAGGGATGATGCTCAACATAGCTATTAAAAATTTAATTATATAAATTAACTACAGATCATAAGTACAGTGTAATAACATGTATTTACGCAATAAGTAAAATGTAACAAATGATTCATTTCAGTGTAAGTACATATTAGTTAAGGGCACTTAATATAAAGTGGGACCATTCTGGTTATGTTGTATCTCTGCACCTCATTACTTTGTAAAAAAAAAAAAAAAAAAAAAAAAAAAAAATCCCTCATAATCTTTAATCAACCACTATAACCTTCCCTTTTCCCCTCTTCAATTCTGGTCAGATGGAAAGCCATTTGGGTGGGGCTATCAGTCCTTTAGGGTGTATCATTCTGTGTCCTGCTGCTGCTCTGCCATTGCAGGAGGCTGTGGCTCGAACGAATATGATACAATTCAGTCTTTAAAATTTAGCTCATCATGATTGGGCACCTGAGAACATTCAGCATCGTAGATTCCGGTGGACAATAACACGAGTTACCCATTCAAATCTTCCCCCATTTTATTTACAGATAAACCAATCAGTTACCAAAGGACAAAATCATGTCCCACCCTACATTTTTTTCTTATTTCAGAAACCGTTTCAATTGGATGTATGTCATGACAGGAGAAAAAAGAACAAATTTAATGTCAGCTTCATGGCCACTTTAATGCTGCATTGAAATATTCATATTTTTGCTGAACATCAGGATCACTGAAAATGCATGATAATACCAAAAGAAAACATGACCCAAAAGAAAAGTTGATTATAAAGTGACTTCTGTGTGACATATGCATCATGCTTCACTACATTATTGACAAATGACTCTTTCTGCTTGCAAAATTTGACTAATTTGATTAAAGATAAGAAGCCTGCAATACTATGTGCTGTCTTTGGCTGTGTGTGTGTAATGCTCTGTGGTTTGGAGAGACTGGTTAATGTTTATTTCAACAAGCCCTGTTGTTGTTGTAGTCCAATTTGTTGAATACTTTTAATGTTTTCTGAAGCCGTCCAATTTTAGACTTTGCAAACAGATGAATAAAGTAACACAGACCATGTTACACCTGGCAATAAACTGGCAGCTTTTGTGTTTATGCAGCAAATAGCTTGGGGTTCATTTTATTTTAAAATTCATGTTATGGCCCATTCAAGAGAAACAGTAACACACTTTCACCCTCTATACCAGGCCCGTAGCCAGGGGGGTTCGGGGGGGTTCAAAAGACCCACCTCTCAATGACAAAGGTCCAGAATTTGTCCCATACATGAACTCATTTGTTCTATTTTGACTGCTACACCATTGTAAATTGTGAAAATGACCCATTGAAAAAGGCTGTAAGACCAAGCCAAATCATCTTTTGACTATCACATCAGTTTGACTGATCAGTTTTGGTCAATGCAAATGATTATTTTTCCAGTCCAACGTCCAGTTGTGCAAGAAAACATACAATCTGACGTAAGTGAAGTCATCTTTCACTAATGCTGTTAAATAAAAAAACATTTTACAAGTATCTTTAATTTTAAATCTTGGACCTTATTCTTTAAACATAAAAATGACCGATAAAAAGGTGTGAAGCACCAAAAGAGGCCCATATTACAATTAATTGAAAACTAATTTGGCTATTGTTTATATTCAGGATTTTTCTATCAAATGTACTTTTTACTTGTCAAATCATGAAGCTCAAATCATGAAGGTCAAATTATGAAGGTCAAATTATGAAGCTCAAATCATGAAGGTCAAATTATGAAGCTCAAATCATGAAGCTCAAATCATGAAGGTCAAATTATGAAGCTCAAATCATGAAGCTCAAAGCATGAAGCTCAAATCATGAAGCTCAAATCATGAAGCTCAAATCATGAAGGTCAAATTATGAAGCTCAAATCATGAAGCTCAAAGCATGAAGCTCAAATCATGAAGCTCAAATCATGAAGCTTAAATCATGAAGCTCAAATCATGAAGCTCAAATCATGAAGCTCAAATCATGAAGCTTAAATCATGAAGCTTAAATCATGAAGCTCAAATCATGAAGCTCAAATCATGAAGCTCAAATCATGAAGCTCAAATCATGAAGCTTAAATCATGAAGCTCAAATCATGAAGCTCAAATCATGAAGCTCAAATCATGAAGCTCAAATTCTGACTGAGGACAGTTGAATGTGCTGGCCAGGTTGTTAATTGCCTAATAAATGACAATAGACTACAGTTTTTAATTTAAAACTTTATCAAATTCCTATTTTTATTACTGATATATGATGTAATTTGTATTTTAAAAATAAGTATTTATTCATATTTCTTTATTCTAAATCTTTAGGAAATATTTTGGTACATTAAAAAGTGTCGTTATGATGACCATCCGACAAGCTCATCCAGCTAAAAATAGTGCTTCAAATGTCACTAAAATGGCCTATTTGAATCTCATAAATAAGTAGAAAATGAGGCGAATAACTGCAAAAAGGTACACATTTTGGGAAAAAAGAACCACCCCTTACATCAGGCTGGCTACGGGCCTGTATACGTTAGTTGTGACTGGACATTATGCCTCCACTTTCAGCCAAAAGAAATTCGCTAAGAGGATTGTTTTTTCATTGTTTCTCGGTAACGCGGGAAAGCTGATCCAATGCTGAGGTCAGATAGGTAGGGGACCACAAGCCTGGTGGCTTGTTTTAGAGGAACTAGTGAAACCAACCTCATGTTCTGAATAAAGAGGTTATTGTGTCTGCTCTATGTGAGAGAAGCTATGAAACTGAACTGGAAGGGCTATCTTTTATATTGAGCATTTGTTCCTCGGTTGGACATTCGCTTTGTCTTCTTCAAATTTGCCTTGGTGACGTTAAAGTGTTTAATATATCTATGAGTTATCTTGTTCTTTGAGTGATCACTACAAGTAAACATGTTTATCTTCGGTAACCTTTAACTCGTTTTCAACCAAAAAGGTCTGTGTTTAGACAATCACACGATCAGCATGTTTTTATGCGTGTCATTGTAGAAGGATTGCACCCCCCCCCCCCCCCCCCTGTTTCGTTGCCACACCGATTGTTGCTCTTGACAACTGATATTGATGTTGTCTCCTTGTGTATTTGGCAAATGTGTGTATGTGCGCATGAGGGGGTTATGTTACCAGTTGGTGGGGAGGGGGTTGCGGAGCACGGTTAGCAGATGGACCTCAGCTGGGGCTTTTTTATTTGGTCCTCTCATCTGATGCCAAGGTGAGACTTTAGCTCTGTAGTCATGAGGATTGCTGCTTGTCTGTGATGGCTGAACCATTAGTTATTCAGATGGTTTCACTCATGGCAGAGGCACTTATTAAAGGGTAACAAGTAGCAGAGGAGCTGATGGCATTTCAGTCACAAGGCATGAGTCAGTAGAGAGGCAGTGCCTAAGAAATGGGTCATTCGTTAAACAGAGGAAGATTGCTTGTTGATTTAAATATATGAATCTCACAATAATGGTGAGTTACCCATGTTGAGTCTTTTTCCAAATAGGTCTGTCATTGAGTTAAAAATGTTAATGATTTAATTAATAGTTGGATAATTAAGCACAATTAATTTAGATGGTTGAGTTATTGAGACAGTTTTCCAGAACTAGTTTGATTTATTAGCTCTTGATTCTTTTAACATAACATAATGTAACATCTATCTCGAAAGCAATCTGTCGAAGAAGGAATGTCATTCAGTTAAAATATTAACAGTTGACTGCATGAGGTGTTAAATAATTAATGACAATTAAGAATGCATGAATAACTTGAATGCACTGTTTACCACGATTAATTAACAAGCCTTAATAAATACTGATACAAATGCCTGAATTCAGTTAGATTTTAATTTTAAGTCTTTTGATTCAGTTTTGATTCTGGTTCTTAAAGATATTTCTGTCCTACAGAACATTGCAGGATGGTTATTGAAAGTTTGAACAACACCGGATTTAAAAAATGTTAATAGTTCAATTAATAGTTGGTTAATTAAGCACAATTAATTTAGAGGGGTGAGTTATTGGGAGTTTTCCAGAACTAGTTTGATATATTAGCTCTTGATTCTTTTAACATAACATAACATAAGCATGTTATCTATCTCGAAAGCAATCTGTCGAAGAAGGAATGTCATTCAGTTAAAATATTAACAGTTGACTGCATGAGGTGTTAAATAATTAATGACAATTAATTGCCATGGCAAGGTATTATGATACAGATTTCCAGCTTTAGCTTCTGCTCAAGCTCTTGATTAACCCAGATTAAGCACTTCAAATAAATGCTAAATGTTACAAGTTCTCATGGGAAGATCATATTTACAAATTGCAATGGCAATCATAATTGCAATATACATTTAATACATACATTTCAACACATTTTTAAAATTCTTACTCTACTTCTACTTAATAACCAGTGTGTTTTGCTTTTTCCTGTTTATTCAGCGTATGCAGATGTGTTCAACTTATAAAAACAGCCTGAATTGAATGCATCGTTTATCACAATTAATTAGCAAGCCTTAATAAATACTGATACAAATGCCTGGATTCAGTTAGATTCAGATTCCTACTCATTTGATTCAGTTTTGATTCTGGTCCATAAAGACATTTCTGTCATAATGTCCACAGAACACTGCAGGACAGTTATTAAAAGTTTGAATCACACCAGATGTAAAATTCTATTCATTTAAAATTGTTTTGGTTGAAATGATGACAGTAATGAAAACAGAGACATTAGTTGCTCTCCATTTTGTTTTTCACTGTCTCCTTTCATGCTAATATGAAACCACAGTATTTAATCAAAACTTCTGAAAATGAGAGTGTGTCTACTTTATCCACTTGTGATCTGATTAACCAAAACACATCATAATATAGACCATTTCGAGGGATGTAAACAAAAACAATGGTCCCAACGCATTTCCTGTTTTACATTTTTAATTTCTGTAGCTTTCGAGATTCCAAAAAGAGCCACATATTGATAAATAATGTTATGATAGCTGTTTTAACATTAAGTTATGATTGAATTGCCTCAATTATGAAATAGTTTAAACACAGGCAGGAAATGTTCATGGGGCAATGACATCACCACATTGAAATGGTCTATAAGGTGTAAACAAGGCCTGAGAGTCATTTGTATATGAATGAAGCCACTGTAATCACATTTGTTTTTGAATGCAGCTGATTATTATTGTGCCCGATAACAAAAAGTGGCTTTGGAAGTCAATATATTCTTTGTTTTATTTCCATATGAGTGAACATAAGCCAAACCAATAAATCCTTTTATACTGAACCTGTTTAAGAAGCCTGAAGCTTTGCTGCAAGCATTTACTCTGGAAGCCACACCAGAAAACCGCTATGTAGGGATCAGTTCGAGACAGGAAGCCATGCAAGTTTGAGTTCTGGCGACGTTCTTCACACCTGGTTCAAGCACACACCTGTTTCCCATACTTTTATATCACATCAACACAATATAGTGTGGTGGGGTTGTGAACAGCTCTAGCTCATTGTTGTGCATTCATTTAAAGGAAACACTGTGAAAGAAATCAGCACAGAGGAAACTGGTCTGCAGCAATGCCAAATGCAGAGATTCACGGGACAGGACAGGACAGGACATAAAACCTTTTAAATGCATTTGGTGAGCTAGTCATAAGATGCTAAAGCAGGATGTGTGGCTGGATGGATCAACCCTGACCCATCTCTACACCCCTAACATGTGCTCCTATCCCACCCCGGGCAGGATGCTGCTCAGATAGGCAATCTATTGTCTTGGTCTAGGTTGGATCTCTTAAGTTATGTTATGTTAACTGTGTAGTACATTTAGACATTTACATTTAGTCATTTAGCAGACGCTTTTATCCAAAGCGACTTACAAATGAGGACAAGGAAGCAATTTACACAACTATAAGAGCAGCAGTGAACAAGCGCTATAGACAAGTTTCAGGCGTGTAAAAGTCTAAGAAGCAAAACATTAGTAGAAATTTTTTTTTTTTTTTTTTTTTTTTAGAGAGAGAGAGAGAGAGAGAGAGAGAGAGAGAGAGAGAAAGAGGGCTCAGTTAGTGGTATAGCCAGAGAGGCAATTGCAGATTAGGAGGAAAAGTGGAGACTAAACAGTTGCGTTTTTAGTCGTTTCTTGAAGACAGCAAGTGACTCGGCTGTTCTGATGTAGTTGGGGAGTTCATTCCACCAACTGGGCAGATTGAATGTGAGAGTTCGGGAAAGTGATTTCTTCCCTCTTTGGGATGGAACAACGAGGCGACGTTCATTCACAGAACGCAAGTTTCTGGAGGGCACATATATCTGCAGAAGTGAGAGCAGATACGAAGGAGCACAGCTAGAGGTCACTTTGTAAGCAACCATCAGAGCTTTGAATTTGATGCGGGCAGCAACTGGAAGCCAGTGCAGACGGGTGAGTAGCGGAGTGACATGTGCTCTTTTGGGTTCATCAAAGACCACTCGTGCTGCTGCGTTCTGAAGCAGCTGAAGAGGTTTGATAGAACTAGCTGGTAGCCCGGCTAGCAGAGAGTTGCAATAGTCCAGTTTGGAGAGGACAAGAGCTTGAACAATGAGTTGAGCTGTATGTTCAGATAGGAAGGGTCGGACCTTTCTGATGTTGTAGAGTGCGAATCTGCAAGATCGGGCAGTTCTAGAAATGTGGTTAGCGAAGTTCAGTTGGTCATCAATCGTAACTCCAAGGCTTTTTACCATTTTGGATGCAGTGATGGTTGCTCCATCCATCTGGATTGAAAAGTTATGGTGAAGAGTCGGGTTGGCAGAAACTTCAAGCATTTCTGTTTTCATGAGGTTAAGCTGGAGATGATGATCTTTCATCCAGAGTGAAATGTCTGACAGGCAGGCTGAAATGCGAGCTGGAACCGAGGGATCATCAGGGTGGAAAGAGAGGTATAGCTGGGTGTCATCAGCATAGCAGTGGTAGGAAAAACCATGTTTCTGGATGACTGTTCCTAAAGATGCCGTGTAGATAGAGAAGAGAAGTGGTCCAAGGACAGAGCCCTGAGGTACCCCAGTGTATAGATGCTGTAGGTTGGACACCTCTCCCCTCCACGACACCCTGAATGACCTGTCCGAGAGGTAGGAACTGAACCATTGAATAACAGTGCCTGTGACGCCCAGTGACTCAAGTGTAGATAGCAGGATCTGGTGGTTTACAGTGTCAAAAGCAGCTGATAAATCCAGCAAGATGAGGACAGATGATTTAGAGTCTGCTTTAGCCAGTCTGAGGTCCTCCACGACCGAGAGCAGAGCAGTCTCAGTTGAGTGGCCTTTCCTAAAGCCAGATTGCTTGTTGTCCATGAGGTTGTTTTGAGTAAGAAAGTCTAGGACTTGATTGAACACTACTTTCTCCAAAATCTTGGCCATGAATGGAAGCAGGGATACCGGTCGGTAGTTTTCAAGTAGCGTTTGATCCAGGTTGGGTTTCTTTAGCAGAGGGGTTACCCTAGCCTGCTTAAATGAAGTAGGGAATAGACCAGAGTCAAGAGATGTGTTAATTATGTGAGTCAGTGTTGGTATGACTGCAGGAGAAATGGCTTGCAGGAGATGAGAGGGAATGGGATCTAGCGGACAGGTGGTTGCATGGCTTGATAGCATGAGATTGGACACCTCAGACTCAGAGAGCTGGGAGAAAGAGGTGAGTGTGTGTGGTGTTGGTGGTGTATCTTGCATGTTTGATGTAGGTGCAGCAAATTGAGCACTGATTTTTGCAGTTTTGGTGCAAAAGAATGTAGCAAAGTCATCAGTAGTGAGTGTGGAGGATGCGGGTGGAGGAGGAGGGTGAAGGAGGGAGGAAAATGTTTTAAAAAGCAAGCGAGAATTGGTGGCACTGTTGACTTTCTGACGGAAGTATGTCTGCTTTGCAGAAGTAACCTCAGTCGAGAAAGAAGACAGAAGAGTTTGGTATGTTATGAGCTGTTCAGGATTTTTTGTTTTTCGCCAGCTTCTCTCAGCAGCCCGAAGTTTTGAGCGATGCTCACGGAGAACATCAGAGAGCCAGGGTGCAGGAGGACTGGCTCGGGTTGGTCTGGATGTCAGAGGGCATAGTCTGTCTAGACATGATGTTAGCGTGGAGCAGAGTGTATCAGTTGCACTGTTCGTATCAAGTGCAGAGAGTTTGGAAGATGGAGGAAGAGATTTAGAAACAATGGTGGATAGTCTGTTGGGTGAGAGAGAGCGTAGGTTTCTGCGAAAGGCAACTAGAGTAGGAGTGTGTGGCGGCTCAGGAGTAATGTGGATGTTGAGAGAGAGAAGGAAATGATCCGATGTTTGTAGTGGAGTTACTAGTGTTTGGTAGTCCTACAAGGTCTTGATTAGAATGCATGTTTACATTTTTGACTCCTGTTTAGTAAGTCGTTCTTGAACGATTCATTCATTTTGAATGAATCTTTTGCATAACTCGAGAACCATAAGTCCTATCAGGGAGTGATTCGTTCATTTGAGCATACGTACATTTGTGCAGGTGGAGTAGAAGATTAGTTCCTCTTTTGAGTTCTCTATCGGGTTCGAGTCATTCGTTCATCACGTGAAAGACAGAAGCCAATCATATGCATTTAGAGCTGGAAAAAGATTTTATCTGTTTGTTTCTCGGGTCCTCGGGAAACTGGTTACATGCTGTCACGTGATGAACGAACGACTCAAAAAGCCGAAGATTTGAAAGGTGAACTAATCATGGCTCCTTTCAGCTCAAACTGCATACATTGGTTAAGCTTATACGGGACTGTCAGTGTGATGTGAACGAACCACTCACATTTAAAGACCTGTCTGAAGAGGTGAGCTGACATTATCATAGACAAAAGACCAGGTAAACAATAAATGATTATTTCTCTTGCTTATAGCATTCAAGTTATGACTTGTTTGTAGTGTGATCAACGTTTAGTTGATCGCTAGTTGTAGATGTGTTTGGAAGCAAAAGTAATATTTTAATAATATTTTGGCAAATTGAACGAAATGACTCCAAAAAAAAGATTTGTTCACCTAGCTGAACGAGACTCAAAGGTCCGAGTCAGTAAAATGATCCGAATTTCCCATCACTATGTGGTATCACCTTAGATACAGCTGTTTTATAAGTGTACTGCAGGCTTCATCTCTCTATATAGATAACACATAAATTCTTGCTGTGTCATGGACAAGAACATGTCAAGCTATATGTTGCTTTCTGAGCAATGATTGGTTGCTGTCTTTCATATTCCATGAGGCCAGAAGCTGACATCCACATAAAGGAACATAAACAAAAAAAAAATTTGTAATATGTATGAGCAATTTGTAATATATTTGTAATATTTCATATTTGTAATATGAAAAACTTATTCATTTAAAAAAACTATAATGGAAATACATTTACTAAATAAATTCCAGCATGCACATCAAAAAGATATGCTTTTGTTTTAATGGATCATGTGATTGGTGCAAAAAAAATGGTGCAATGAGATGGCGTTAATGGACAAACTAGCAGACTGACCACATTGTAAAATACCTGAAAGGTTGTGTTGGTCATTCTAAAATTCTTAAGCTAAAGTCTGTCATCAAGTTGGTTTGGAATCATTACCTCCCAGAACTCTTTTAAGCAGTCACACTGCCAAAGAGTAGTCTTGTGCCTACTAAGGCCAGTTATGACTGCGTTCATTGTCTGCGTTCATTGTCTGCGTTCATAAGTCTAATTCTCATCTTTGGATGAAACATAGCTATTGGTTACCAAAGCACAGTGTTTTGTACAGGCGTTTTGTACAAGTCGTATCTTCAGAAGAAATATTATAAAGAGTATTGTTGCTATTGCTTCACAAACATTTCCTCCATTGCATAATTTAATCTAGCAGCATCAGTCTCGTTCATTTGACCATGTCTGAGAGCTGTGTGTGATTCTGTTCTCCTGTTAGGGCTTTCATTATGTTTTCATAGTTCCTAGAACTGTTGGTGGAAGTACCTTCTTTTTTGTGTGTTCGCACCACAGGAACTGATAATTATTAAAGAAACACCTTTTGAGGGACTTTAATTAGCTCCTACTTTAGCACAGAGTGTAATTCAGCACATTTAAACTACGAGTGACGTGACTGTACATTGATTGGGGGAATGCATGTTATACAAACCACTGCCACAGGGTTTTAAAATATTACAAAACATGAACATGCATGTCACATTTGTCTGCTGTTTTGTGTTGTTTTCTCATCTATCAATGATATGTAAGATTACAATTGTCATAGGTGAAATATAGGTGTTCTTTCAATCACATAGCATACACTGTAAAAAATACTGAGTTCCACACAATCAATTTGTGTTGGGACAACATGAAGGAATTAAGTTAATTTATTAGTTTTTTACAATTTTAAGTGGATTAAACATAAAACAATTAAGCAACGTAGGCTTATTCTGAAAACGTAGCCATATATATGTTTCTGGAGACGGTGAATTACATAGCCAGGGCTACAAATGGCAGCATTTCATCTTTAAAATAAACGTTACGGGGCAGCATGACACCGTTCTTTTTCACACTTACCACGACTTTACGGCTTTTAACAGTTTGTCTGGTAGCTTGTCATGTACGTCGGCAGACTTGAGATGCAGAGAGGAGTTGACTGTGATAACGAGGTTCGAGTCTGTAAAGAAGTAAGTAAAGTGAGTAAAGAATAGCCATGTTTCCACTATCGCGCCTAAAACGAGCGAGCTAGGGCCAGTTGCGTTTCCACCGTTACTTCCGGGGCCTGATCGGGCCAAAGCGGGGCTTTCTTGGGGCCAGCGGCCAGCCTTTTTCGGCCTGCTAAATACCTTGGGCCAAATAGGGCCAGCTGGGGCTTTGGGGCGGAGTGAAAGGACAAGCGGACTTCGCCCGAGTCTGGTAAAGATGGTGTGCCGCCATTACACTAGTTTTCCGATCGCATACAAGTACATGTGCCAAACAAATAAATAAATAAATAAAAAAGGGGAAGGAAAAAAACATATAGCTGGCTAGTTTAAGATAGGCTATTCCATAAAACACCTTAGAGGCTAGGGGCCTTTTTGCTTATGATCACCCTTATGTTTCCCTTTTAAATGTAAGGCTGTTGCATAAAATAATAACGTTTTAATTTATAAGTGTAATCTTTGCTGCGTCCTTGATGTTTCAATAACGCATAATAATCTTTACACTATATTAAAGACACAGCATTAGGTTGTCGAGAGTTTTTGTGAAGTTTAAAAGGTGTGTGCATGATGTGTGCGTTTAGATGCCTGTATGTGTGTGACCGGGCAAAAGAGTGCTCGCTTCACAGCTTTGTTGATGCTACCAGCGGCTTCTTTCTTTCTTTTTTTATTTATTTAGGGGATAATACAAAATATGAATACAACCGAAAGGCATAAAACTTTACAAACTACGTGTCCACTTTGTAGGCTCAAAACAATAGTGTTATATCTTGATAAAATAGCCTAAGCTATATTGAAATTATTTAAAGAATTATAAATATTGCATATAAAGTCACATTAAATATAAAACAAAAACTATAACAATGTAGGCATACGATAGGGCATACATTAATTAAACTGTTTTAAGCCATATTAAACTTTCCTTTTACAAAGGCCTTTCTGAAAAAAAAAAGATTTAGATTTTTTCTAAAAACAATAAACAACGGAGGAGTTTTGAAATAATTTTATAAAGTATTTGGATACGATGATATTAATCAAATCGCACAAAAAGAGCATTTTTGGGTGGGTGAAACCAGAAACTATATTTTCTGCTGGAGATACTGTTGTCCTAAAATACAACAACAACAAGAGAAAATGTAAATAAAAAATCTTACACATTTCCTAGGAACGGTATAGCAGAATATTTTGGCTGTTTTAAAACCTTGACTTTTCTAAACCGCGGTATACCTTGAAAACGATTATTATTTCATACTATTGTGAATGCATGTTTGCGCCAAAAATATTAATTCATCAGTTTGAAACCAGCAAATCTAGAGCACCGACAGACAGTGTAAATGTTCACAAAAAAGTTTCTTTAAAAAAGGTGTTTGTAGGTGTAAAACTAGATGCATAGTTTGTATTTTATTATACACTGGCTCGCACATGGAAGGTAAACAGTAAAATAAAAAATACGGGCAGTCTTTTATGGTCATCCATTAATAGGTGCAGGAAAGCAAACCTGTCATCGTTTATTTAATATCACAAATATCACTGAGAACCACTCAATATCCCTCAAAACACTGAAAACATAATAACAAGTCTGATTACTAAATTAGATGTCATTGAATTAAACATATAAATTTGATTCAACAAGGCATATTACCGAAACATTAAAAAAAAACTTGACCCCCCGTCAGTGTATAATTCGCACCCTGCTAATAACCACCTGGTGTGAAAACTCTGTCAACTACTGGTCAATGTCACAGATGTGACCCATTGAAAAGAACTGAAAAAAATTGCTAGCGTTTCTGTTGGCATGTTGTGAAGTAAACCTCAGTCAATGTTGGTTGTTGTCCAGTTTGGTACACAATCCAAGATTTCACTAGTTTTCATAGTTCCTACAACCTTTGGTGGAAGTACCTTCTTTTTAGTGTGTACGCACCACAGGAACTGATAATTATTAAAGAAACACCTTTTGAGGGACTTTAATTAGCTCCTACTTTAGCGCAGAGTGTAATACAGCACATTTAAACTACGAGTGACGTGAGTGTACATTGATTAGGGGAATGCATGCCACGAACATGCTTGTCACATTTGTCTGCTGTTTTGTGTTGTTTTCTCATCTATCAATGATATGTAAGATTACAAGTTGTCATAGGGTTCCACACAACCGATTTGCGTTGGGACAACATAAAGGAATTAAGTTAATTTATTAGTTTTTACAAATTTACGTGGATTGAACATAAAACAATTAAGTTGTCCTCAAAAAAAACCCTCAAGAATTGTGTTGTTTCAGCTCAATTTAAGAACTGAAAAATATTACTAGCCTTTCTGTTGGCATGTTGTGAAGTAACCCTGAATAAATGTTGGTTGTTGTCCAGTTTGACATAATCAAAGATAAAGCAATTGATTCTCATGATGACTCAATGCCTGATGTCATTTACCACCACAACACCCTACGTCAAAAGGATTTTGTCAAAATTAAGCTGATTTACTCTGACCTAAGGATCACCTCCACGTTTTTCAGCTAAGCTGTAATAACATTTCAATAAGAATCCATACAATCATTAATTTTGTATGCAGATTTTGCTTAGTCACAAATTTACCAACAGAAAGCTTCTTGGTTTTAACGTAACTGAATGAGCAATGCTTTATAAATCTCTACATTACTGTCAATGAACAATGAACTCTCTGACCACACCTTAAATGAAACTGATTTAATCAGACTGCCATGATTTAGGCACAGTAAATGACATTTTACTTGACATTTCTT
Organism: Danio aesculapii; assembly: GCF_903798145.1. NCBI lineage: Eukaryota > Metazoa > Chordata > Actinopteri > Cypriniformes > Danionidae > Danio > Danio aesculapii. The sequence continues at coordinate 25,031,471 of NC_079449.1, read as the reverse complement.
AAATTATTGCTTAATCCAAACTTGTAAAGTGCATTTAATTGGAAGCAAACTAAATAAATTAATGCATTGTTGGTTCTTTGGCCATTAGCAAGGTGCATTTCCTTCATCCCAACCCATCTATTTCAGTGGCATATTGCTTTTACTGAGGAACTCTCTTCATGTAATCCCCTTCCCCCACCTTCTCATATAAATTGCAAGGGCAATCAGACAGAGAGCAGCAGTGGAACAATCAATGTGTGTGGCTTGAATTGGGTGGGGCAGTGGGAGGGGGTGGAGGAGGATGGGTGGGTGACAGGCAATGAGGTCTATGTCAGCATAAAATTGACAAAACTGTTGGGAATTGGGCTAGGGGGGATTATACACACTGAAGTGGGGTTATTAATGTGAGAAAATATGCTATGTTAATGTCTTTGAAATCATCATGAGGCTTCTCATATAGATGTACTGTTTATATATTCTCATAGATGAGAATGATTTAGCCACAGTTTAGGATCATTTTCATTAAGATGTAAGAGTAAGGGGCATTCTTGGTTTTGTTTTGTGATTACATGGGGCTCTGTAACCTCACAGTCAGCGCCTGGCTAAGAAATGCCACATGCGTCACATCGCATCAAGGTGCGACTGCAGTTTAGTGTCGCAATGCATTCCTGGATAGATTAGATTTAAGATCCTAGATCAGCCAGACATAAAACATGCATGCAATGTATAGCACAGATTAGTTTTTCTTGGACAAAATCTAGAGTGAGGATAAGATGAAATAGTTCTATATAAATAATATATATTATTTTTAATATATATTTTTTATTATATTATATTATATTATATTATATTATATTATATTATATTATATTATATTATATTATATTATATTATATTATATTATATTATATTATTCATTCATTTTCTTTTCGGCTTAGTCCTTTTATTAATCTGGGGTCGCCACAGCGGAATGAACCGCCAGCTTATTCAGCATATGAGTAAATGATTCCAGCATTTTTGATTGAACTATCCTTTAAATTTCACATTCAGAGCCTAAATTGAATCACATTTTTAAAATCATACTATATACTATACTATAAAATCATATTATACACTACGTCTAAATGTATCAGTCAGAGATATGTGTAAAATCTTAGGTTACATTAGCTTTTATTGATCTTGATCATGACTCATGCTTTAAATCAGAATGCATTAACAAAAACACTTTTTCTCTTCACCCCCCCTCAGCATGCCACTCTCTCAGCCAGCCGTTCAGAGAAGGGCTCAGGATGGTCGAGTCGCTCACTCGGAGCCCGTTGCCGGAATTCAATCGCCTCCTGTTCAGATGAACAGCCTCACATCGGAAACTACCGGCTGCTCAAAACCATCGGCAAGGGCAATTTTGCCAAAGTGAAGTTGGCACGCCATATTTTAACCGGCAGGGAGGTAAGACGTCCACACAGATGGCTAAATTATGGTGGGAAATTGGGCGTATACACTGTGAAAACACGACTTCTAAATCAAGTTGTTCTATTTTTGCGATCAACCATATTATGTCTACCTCAGTGTGTCTAAGCTAAAAGGGCCATAAAATCTTTAAATTTTCTCTTTTTCTTTTCACACTTTGACCAAAAGCAATTATGTCATCAACTTACTGGGTTGTGCGCCGTCATCGTAATTTTCCAGGCGGTCACTCATTTTATAAGCAATTTAGTTGTCAAGTCGTTGCGTCAGCTGAATTCTGATGATTTTTTAAAAACTTTGTGTCTTCTCAGGTTGCAATAAAAATCATTGACAAAACCCAACTCAACCCTACAAGCCTGCAAAAGGTAGGAACTAGGTCGTTACTGCTGCACTCATGTAAGCTTGTGATCCTAATTATGTCTTTGCATGCTAATGTCTCTGCACTCAGTGCCCGAGGCATAAGGTCAAACCGAGGAGCTTGTTTTGTTCCAATTGTATTTGATTTACCACTGTTTAGCAGCAGTCAGTAAAAACGTAAACTTTAACCCTATGACTTTGATTTGCCAGCATTGAATTTTGAGCTGGACTCTGCTCTGATGCTGTTGTAATACGTCTGAGAAGTTTATCTGTGTGAAATCTGGAGTATACATCTGTGATCTGTTGTTTTATCCTTGAATATGCAAGAAAATGGCAGGAAAGGTTGGGTTAGCAATTCAAATAGGAAAAAGCTGCAGAAACCGAGGAGACTATGAAGTTGTTGTTTCTTTATAGGCATGCTATAATATTCATATATTAATCAAATATGCTTACGCGGCCGCCATTTTAAAAAACGAAAGCGAGGCTTTGGTGGTAAGAGATCCACATAGGATCAGCACTGTAAACATTGCCACAACATGCTGTGGACTACAAACCTCCAGCTGTTGCAGCGATTTTAAAATACAGATATGGTGTAAACATCACTTTAATATCATTCAGTTAGGTTTAATTTAAACAATTAAAGGCAAATTAGGCATCAAACAAAACCACAGTCTCTTTAAGAGTAATACGCTTAAGTGTCCTCCTAGGCTTCATTTCATTGCACCAGGTAAACACTGTGGGGTCGCTTCCCTGCTTCAGCCTATGTAACCCAGTGAGAGATAAAACAATGCAGTTCTTAGACAGCGCTGATTTGCCATAGTATTCACCAGTGCTCAAAAGAAATGATTGGGATTGGCCGTGAAGGTCATCAGCTCAGCGCTCTTCACCGAGTACAAACACAAATACAGGGACACTGGAGCGTATTAAAGCTGTGTTTGCACTCGGTAAACATCGGTGAAGTGCAGTAAACTGATGACCTTCTCCACCAATCACAGTAATTTCTGTTGAGCACTGGTGAATACTATGGTAAATCAATGCTGTTTAAGAACGTGCTCAACAGCGATTAAATTTTAGCTGGAAATGTACATATTTTTTTAATTTCAGTACTGAAATTCAATATCATGACAAGTCTAATATAGTGAAAGAATCAATTCATTAACTTGAGTTTGATGAATGGCATCTAAAATGTGTGTTTGGGAAAGAAAACTTTAGCTAACTAGTGCTATTTCCCTTAACTTAGCTGAAAATGAGGTCTGATATCCTTTTTATTGTCACAATCCATTCAGAACAAACCTTCCGGTCACTTGGAGTGCGGTAATATTATAAATTTATGTAACTTTCTCCTGGCTGATAAGATATACAGCCAGGTACACAACGTTTCTATGTGACTCCAGGTGATACATCCGGATTTCTTTACACCGGAGCTTCGATTTTTGCTTTTAAAATGGCAGCCGCATGAAATCAGTCTAAAGATGCCTTCATCTGGAAATAATAGAACTATTAGAATACAGAAATCTGAACATTTAAAATAAAAATTGATTAAAGAATTGTGTTTGCTTACACATGCATGCTTTTTCGTTAGTGTTTGTATTTTTTAATACTATTTAAAGTATGTCACATTGATAGACTCACGAATGGCATTTCTTCATATTTGATGAAAAGTGCAAAAAAAAATGCACTTATGAGGTGCAAAATTGGCCTAGCGGTTGTGCATATGGTTTGATGACTGGCTAATGTTTGTCTTTATGTGACAGTCTGTGAAATCATCACACATCTGATGTGAGAAGTGTGGTGTTCTGCTCATTCAGAAGTTCTGTTTGTTTAAAGAGGATTTGAAACCAAGAGATTATTATTAGCTCTCGAAGTTTTCTTCGAGGATATCCAGAAATAATGAATTATGAATTTAAAGAAGGGGGTGACACGGTGGCTCAGCACTGTCACCTCACAGCAAAAAGGTCGCTGTTTCAAGTCCCGGCTTGGTCAGTTGGCATTTCTATGTGGAGTTTGCATGTTCTCCCCATGTTCGCATGGGTTTCCTCCCCGGTTTCACCCACAGTCCAAAGACATGCGGTATAATAAACAAAATTGGCTATAGTATATGTGTGTGAATGAGTGTGTATGGATGTTTCCCAGTACTGGGTTGCGCTGTGTAAAACATGTGCTGGATACATTGGCGGTTCATTCCCCTGTGGCGACCCCTGATTAATAAAGGGACTAAGCCAAAGGAAAATGCATAAATGAATTCAAAGAAGATGAAGTATGAAGGTTTTTTACTGGGTAGTGTGATGGCACTACAGTTATGTTTGTTGATATGTTGGTTTAAGAAGCTGATGAGTGAAGTCATGTGGTTGAAACTGAATGCAAATGAAGGGTCAAAGGCGTTGTGTACTGCAGTATGTTGTTTAAGGTGGGGCTGAAGGTGCTTGCGGTCTCTGCAGGATGTATTTAGACACTGCAGTCCCTCCTGGCTGCATTATTATTGCGCACCAGTACAATATTTTGTAACAGTTTCTACTTTCATAGGTTAATCTTCCGCTCAGATGCAAAATGTATGATCACAACAACCTTTATTCGTCTGTCTGGCCTCTAAACTGACAGTAGCTGTCTTAGCATGCATTTAAAACATGAACACTGGTGGTGGACAGTTTCTCTTTTATATGATAAGTAATTACATTCCACACAATCTCAAGTGTTGTTTTAGTTATTGTGAAATGCCTGAGCTAAATTATTCAATCAGATTATCTGGTTAAATTTGAATTACTTTCATGCACAAGTCATTTATCAAGTAGGAAAACCGTTGCATTGTTTTTCCTCGCTGCATTTCTTTTTGTTACTGATAGTAATTTTGTTCACTGATAAAGATTTTGGATCACTTAAAATAGCTTTTTATTCAGAAAGTTATGCAATATTATAATTTATGCTCATGCTTACATTTAATCTTATCATTGATTTATTAATATAAATTAATAAATCAGCACCAAGGCTGCATTTATTATTAATGTAATATTTCCTAATGTATAATTAAACTCTGACCTTTTCAACTGTTCCTGTGATGTCAAAGCTGGATTTTTTGTCTTCAGTGTCACATGACTGTACAGAAAGATTTCTAATCAAGATTAAAGATTAAAATATTTATTCATATTATTATTATCATCATCATTATCGTTGTTGAACACAGTGGTTCTGCGTAATATTTTTGTGAAAACCATGATGCTCTTTTCACTCTTTTTTATAGTAACTCTTTTTTATTTTCTTTTTATTTATTTATTCTTATTTTTATTTATTTATTTTTTTTCACTATTTTTTGAATAGAAATTTTAAATGAACATCATTTAGTTGAAGAAGAATGGCTTTGTAGCATTATAAAGGCAACTTTGGTCAATTTAATGCCTTTTTGCAGAATAAAATGATTAATTCATACTGACCTCAAACTTTTGAACAGTAGTGTTATATACATTTTTATTTGACCAATAAAAGATTATCATGGAGATTATTAGTGTACATTATAATTTTCATAGTTTTTTTATTCTCTTTACTTTAATTTTATGTAATGATGTTCACCTTTGTAAAGCTGCTTTCGAATGATAATTATTGTAAAAAGTAGGACTGGGTATCATTAAAAAATCTTCGATATCTGTACCGATACCGATCCTTTAAATTCGATACTGGCTCCTAGTCGATACTTTTTACATATACAATTTAATGTCAAATCTCGTTTGGGAACTGCTATTGAATTTAAAGTATCAGTATCAGTATCGGTATCGATATCGAAGATGTTTCAGCCCTAGTGAAAAGTACTATAAAAAAACAATTGAATTTAATTGAACCATTTTCTTAGCTTTGCACATACCTTTGCGCGTTGTCCTGCATTTATACTTCTGCGCGCTGTTTGTGTTGCTCTGCAATAACTCTTCCGAAATGCTAGCTGGCAGTGAGGTTTTTATGTTCTTCAGTGTCGAGTTTCTTCGCTGGTGTTTTATTTTTTTCTGAACGCTACCTTATTGTATAAGTAGCTCAAACGCAATCATTTTGGGGTGGGAACTGGGGCACGTGCAACAATTTTAATCGTAAGGCAAACACTAAACAACAATTTCCATCTGGACCTCCTTCACGGGACTCGACACTTGTAAACACTTGCTTGAACGGGTTCACGCGGCTCTCGGTCCTGCCCACACTCATCAGTGCTACCAAGCCAACCAATCACAGAGCTTGCACTATGCGTCATTGCGACATGTAGTTAAATTTTTTGAGAGGGATGCGTGTTGGCGAGGGCCATGCATCCACGTGCAGGCTGCGCCGGAGCATACGCGTGTGCTTGATGCAGAAGTTTAAATCAGTCTTAACTTGTGTTGTCATATTTAGTTCAGATCAGGTTTTGTTAGTCTTATATGGCCACAGTACTGGAGATCTGGCAAAAATCCTTATTCTCGTCTTCTTCTGCGCTCTCCTCTATGTTTAATCCTGTGTGCAATCAGCTGACCATGAACTTTCCCAGCAGCTGGATTTCTGAAGAGCTAGAAAAAAGCATGCATATCGTGTGTGTGTGTGTGAGAGAGAGAGAGGGGATTTGGGGGTGTGACCATGAAGTGCGGGGCCCCATCATAAGAGCATAGTGCTACTTTAATGAAAAAAGAAAAAAAGAAGCCTAGAGTGCGGGCGATGGACTTGGACTGTGGGTGAAGAAGGGTAGAGGGGGTTGGGTGTCCCTCATTCAAGTCTCTTGCAGCCAGGAGTGCAGTTCCAGACAGACGAACAATGGGGGCAACTGAGCCCGGAGGGGGTGGGGGACTCCAGGGGGCCTGTGGCACAGGAGCAGACCCTGAGAAAGCAAGATTGCACACAGGAGAAGAGTGTCTGTGACATGATACCAGAAGAGCGAAAAAAAGCCCTGATTGGTTGGCACTACTGAATATGTGAAGGGTGTGTAATTCAGGGCATTTAAAAGTCTTGATGTGATGGAGGTTTATTGGCGTATGAATACTATTGTATATTCGCTAAGTATGAATTATTAATTATGTAAATCACGATACAGTTGTCACCCATCCCCCATTTCAATTTAAAGGCATAGCACACACCGAATATGTCATAATTTGCTCATTTACCCTTTTACCTGGATGACATGTCCTTCTGTGAATATGATATTTTGAATAGAATTATTTTTGGGCGGTAAAATATCAAAAATATTCTCCACAGAGTAAAAAAAAAACTCATAAAGTTTTAGAATTGACTTGATGTGAAAAGGGATGACAGTTTTCATTGTCATATTAACTGTCCCTTTAAGGCAAGTCAAACATCTTTCTGGATGATTGTAAAGATTATAATTACTATAGTTCAAAAAATTAATACATGTAGACAGCTTATTAGAATCCATTCTGCTTTAAAGCGACAGATGACAAAAGAGCAGCGCATGCTAATTATACGACGAGCGTGCTTAGTTTGCTTTAGTGTAAAAGAAAGATGTTTGAAATTGTGTTACAGTGATAACAAACATCTGGATGCCGCACACACTGCTGGGGTGAATAGGAAAATTAAAATAAACATGCAAAGGAAATCAAAGTGCAGAGAAAACAGTAGTTAAGAAAGCACAATCATGTGAATGTTTTATAAACTCTGCAATTCATTATAAACTGTCACATCACATTTATAGCGTTTTATACAATCCATTACTTTAAAGGGCACCTATTTTACCCCTTTTTCAAAATGTAAGATAAGCCGTTGGTGTCTCCAGAACGTGTCTGTAAAGTTTCAGCTCAAAATACCCATCAGATTATTTATTATAGCCTCCAGAATCTGCCCATTTTAGTGTTTGAGTACATTGTAGCTGTTTTTGTAGCCTGTGGCGCCGCGTGTGTGTAGGAACTGCTGATGGTGGCCATAGCAAAGGCAAACTGCAGAGGATCGCCAGTTCAGAAATGCATTTAAATCGGTAAAGGGAGAAGCACGCATGACGTTTTTAACAGAGATACAGTACAAGCACTGATCTATAATCGATACGTGATTACAACTTATAACACACAATTCCACACATATTTTGCAAACTACACAAAACGAGGCAACAATTTTATTGACACTTACATGTTATGATCCGGAGGAAGAAGAAACTGGCCGATCTGAACTGTAACAGTTACTGAAAAAGTCCCTGTCAAAGTCTGACAAAGTCCCATACATAATAGTCAATGCTGCTACTTCAATAGCAAACGGCCGATGAATCCCGCATTGCAGCGTAGGTTATTGTATCAAAAATCAGAAAAATGACAGAAATGAACACAGCTTTAGGTTGGCTATAATGTGGTTTTGTTGTGAAAATTAACTTTAACCCTTTATTCCCCGCAGCCGAATCTCCATCTGTCAGTGATTGTCATCTTTGCGTCATGATCAGTCCCGTGATCCCCTGCGCCTCTGGCAAGTGTGTGGAGGGAAAGCGCATGCACATTTTACCGGAAGTACATATTTGATGATTTACCGTATTGACGTCGATGCGATCAAACAAAAGATCCGAACCCAACTCGATTCGTTTTTTCGACTCTGAGCCGACTATTTCGCTAAAGAATTAATAGTTTTAAACATGATGCACTTTTAGATTTAAACCTCAGCTGGATGTTTTCATTTACTTATTGGTGTGTTACACACTGCATGGAAGGTAATTTTCAAAAACTCATAATAGGGGCTCTTTAAGTCAGATAAACAGCACAGTGACAGAGACAGACTCGGATGAAGCTGAAATACAGCTCATCAGTCAAAAACACCAAGTAAGTTTATTTGATGTATTTGTGGTGGAGTTTATTCAAGCCTTTTTGAAATGAGTCTCACACAAATGCCGTTTGCAGTACACACACAGACATATCAGCGTTTACTGTCACCATGGCTGTGGTGATTATAGCTGTTAAGTATGACAGTGATTTTATTGTCTTTATTATAAACATGCTCTGTTTTAAAGGCATTTTAAACTTATAAAACTTATAAAAATCATAGACAGTTGTACAATAGATAGTTGTAGCAAATAATTTAATCCCAGTTATTTAGCAATAGATGTTCTGTGGACATTTTTATACATGTTATTATAGAAACATAGCATCTGTCAATCAATTCGGTGGGCGGGGAAAACCGCACTCCTACATCACATGGTGGGCCTCAAAATCACTGGGAATCGGGTCCATTTTAAAAAAAGAGACTTGTTGTTTATATTATTCTAATATGACAGTGGACACACTATACCTACACACAGTTCTGTCCAAACAACATAAAAAAGTTGATTTTTATCATAGGTGCCATTTAATCAGAACAGGTTTATAGATTTAAACTTGAAAAGGGAGGTCAGTTTCACAAAAAAATATTGTGTTTTTTATTTCTGGATGTCTGACCTTGATGGATTGAATGGAAGAAATAAAGAGATAATGAAATTACAATCAAATGTACTTATTACATCATCAACATGATCCAATTGTAGTTTGGAGGTGTTTACCAGCTGAAGCAGGATTTTTCATTCTGCAAAGCCTAATTATTCACTAATGTAAAAATGCTAATGTAATTATAGTTATTGTTTTTGTTGTGAATGAGATTTAACAACAAAGCTGGAATTAATGATAAAATGAATGAATTCTTTTGAGATTTACGATTGTATAACTGTTAAATCGTTGATCAGAGCAGTTGCAGAGCTCGATTTACACCAAAGAGACAGGAAGATGAAGTGAACTTGACATTTATGAGTCATGCTGTGGATGATTCAGCGCCTAACACTTCAAGATTATTTCTGATCAACTCCAAATACTCATGGATTACTTATGTAAGCGACATCAATTATGAGATTATCACTATTTTTGGCACTGTAGGGCATTGTGTGTTGTGTGTACCTAGGAGACAGATTGTGTTGATTAAGCCCAGGGGCATCACGGACCCTTTTTTTTTTTTGAGTGGGAACCTGTGGTGGTCTTGGTTTTAACTTATTGTACGTGTCTTATGTGTAACTTAAGATACAACTTAATTAAATATTAAACAAAATCATCCATGTTTCAATACCAACCTACTCTACAATTCAAAAATCAGTATGTTTTGTAGGCAATTAGAACTTTTAGTAAGCAAGAATACATTAAATTAATGCTTATGTTCAATATCAATACATAATAAAATAAATACGTCAAAACATGAAAATAAAATGTCAAAATATGAGTTAAATAATATTCCATTTTCATTTAGTAACTCATATACTGTATTTATGTAAAAAAAGAGAAATCTTTTTTTTCATAATTATACTACATATTATTAAATGTTTTTTTTAATGTCTTCCTGACCAATGGGTATAACCTAGTGGTTTGAAGTAGTGGCAAAGTACATAAATTCTAAATGACTAATAATTAATATTTTAGTGTTGCATACTTTACGGTCTTTTAATACATCATCAATATACAAGACAAGATTTTTGGAGATCTAGGCTGTTTCTCAATTCCAAGAACACAGAGAACGGACTTGCGTTCTTGTGAAGACCGGTCTTGCCAGGTGTCCTCGGAAGAACGAACTCGGGAGACCGCGAGAACAGAGAACACGTCCTGTGAGAAATGAGATGCTGCTTTCTTCCTGATGGTCACATGACCTTCACACATTTTAATGGAAAATTATTTAAACATTATAGCATTCAGACAACGATTTATTGTTTTTCTCCTTTTCAAAATATATACTATGCATAAAAACACTATAAATATACGTTGCACAATATAAATCAAACCGATTTGGATACGAATTTCAGCAAATAAACACCCTTAGGCCTAGTTTCACAAACAGGGCTTAGATTAAGCCAGGACTGGGCCTCAGTTAAATTAGGCTATTTAAGCCACATTCAAAAAAATTGCCTTAGAAAAATATATTACTGGTGTGCACCTGGAGACAAAAAAAAGAAACTGACGTATTTTAAGGCATCCCACCACAAGTTATTTTGAGTTGAGACAGCTCAAACAAGCAATTTAATCTTGAATAGTCTTAAACCTTGTCTGTGAAACCAGGGGTTAATGTGTTTATTCCTTTATTAGGATGTTCATGCTAATGTTTACTTTCACTGTTTCATTTAGGGAAACTCCTGAGACAAATAAGTTATATGTCTGAACTTTAATAATAAATCTATATAAAATACTGCGCTTCCCACCTCCAGTCGCAATGACTTCTGGGACTTCTAGACCGAGTTCAGTGCTGAAGTCTGCATCCATGCCTCCTCGATATCAAGAACACATCCGGGAAGTTTCACGCGTCCTCCGTTCTTGTGGTCTTGAGTATTGTAACTGAACTTTGGCAGCTGATGATAACGTTACATGAGAACACAAGGACGCAAGATCGCTGAAGAACGGATATTGAGAAACAGCCCTAAACTTGTTTTATCGAATTACCCTTTAGTGCAGTGGTCCTCAACCACAATTGGTACCTGGCCGATGTCTGAACGATCTTTAATTTTGATAAAACTTTTCTTTTGAAAAATGACCGTGTTCTCTCGCTTACATCTCGGTCACTTGAGCGCCCAAATTTAACCCACAAGCAGCAAAATGAGTAAGAAACAGACGTCTTTGGAAAGTTTCTTTGCTAAGAGGAAAAGGCCCAGAGAAGGACCCGTGAACTGCCAAGGAATGAATTGGAAACTCATTTGTCAACAAATCAGTGAATCCACCATGTCTGTGCAAGAAGATGACCTGCTGGAGTTCACAAATGACCGTGGCCTTTTAGGGGCCATTCGCATACCACGTCTTTTCTAGAGTTCTGCAAGTTTGTTTTTTTCAGTGGAGGTGCGCGCCTAGCAACCTACGAACCACTGCACCCCAACCTCCTGGTCCGCGGTAAAATTCGCGGTCCGTGGTGATAAAAAGCGGACCAGTTTTAGTGGATATATTCTGTAAATCATAGTAAATTCCTATGCCGATGCTTTTTTGTTGTTGTTTCCATTTCTGTTTAATGGAAAGATTTTTTCTGCACATTTCTAAACATAATAGTTTTAATAACTGATTTCTAATAACTGATTTATTTTATCTTTGCCATGATGACAGTAAATAATATTTGACTAGATATTTTTCAAGACACTTCTATACAGCTTAAAGTGAAATTCAAAGGCTTAACTAGGTTAATTAGGTTAACTAGGCAGGTTAGGGTAATTAGGCAAGTTATTGTATAATGATGGTTTGTTCTGTAGACTATCGAAAAAAATATAGCTTAAAGGGGCTAATAATTTTGGCCTTAAAATGGTTTTTGAAAAAATAAAAACTCCTTTCACTCTAGCCGAAATAAAAAAAAATAAGACTTTCTCTAGAAGAAAAAATATTAAAAGACATACTGTGAAAATTTCCTTGCTCTGTTTAACATTGTTTGGGAAATATTTAAAAAAGGGAAAAAAAATCAAAGGGGGGCTAATACAGAATATCCCATATAACACGCGGTATCACAAAATGATCTGTTAATATCTGTAATATATAGTTGTTTTCTAGAAAATAAAAATCCTGAAGATTAACAGATCAAGATGACACATGCTTAAAACAATTCAAACAGCGCATAAAACAACTGCAATATCAAATAAATCTCCAGAGTTTTAAAAGTGCAATGAGGAATAGAATGTTCCTCTGGGATGTGCCCCCTCACTTCCAGTGGCCTCGAGGCTTCTGGATAAGCCAAAGGTGTTTTTTTTTATCTTTGGCACTTCCTGTCCTGATGTTTGGCCCCCCAGAGGCAGCTTTGACCTGAGCTGTTGCTGTGTCCTGATGAGACCATCTGCTTTGCTCTCTGTGATGCTTCAGCTCTCTTTCTCTCTCCATCACTCACTGAGCTCCAGATCAATGCTAGGGAAGGGAAATGGGGTGGGCATGGCCCGATGTTGAGCCGCTGTGACATATCACTCTTTCCTTTGGTAACATCCCTCATATAAAGCTCCTTACACTAATAATGGCACTTATGGTAAATATGAGCAAAGAAAGTTGTGGAAAAATATCTTTATTGTTGGATACTTTGGATCTTTTGTTTAAAATACATTTTTAAAAAAACTCAAACTCTGCTCTTATTGAGAACAAGCAGTTGCAAACAGCACAGTAGACAGTTAAAGTCAAAATGATCAACATTTACTAAATAATTATTAGGATTATTTTTCCTTTTTTAAATATTTCCAAAATGATGTTTGGGGTGCTTTCACACTAGCACTTTTGGTCCGCTCCCGGGCTCATTTGACATCAGAGTATGGTATGTTTAGCTAGTGTGAACATGTCTTCTGAACTCTGGTGCGCACCCGTGAACCATACTCAAGTCCGCATAAAAGAGGTGGTCTGGGGTACGGTTTGCGCGAACTCTGTTCCACTTCACTTCTGGTGTGAATGTTATCGTACCAAATAACGAAAGTGCACTGCCAACAGCACAACAAACTATAATTTTCATAACGTTCATTCGCGTGTGTGTGTCTATGTATCACGTACTGTACCTTGGTGACAAGTGGGACTGAGCTAGGGCAATCACAGTAATAATGTCTGCTTGTCTCCTCCAAAAACAGCTTCTACAGACATCGCGTGATGTTCTAAACGTTAATAATAGTTTTGCGGCAGATGGATGCGAGTCGCTTTCTGTATGTCAAAAATCAATAGATTCAGTAAAAGCAGAATGACCGTGATCTGCATACATCTTTCCATTTTGGCGCTTTGCTTTCGTTAGCCGTCACCTAGCAACAGCCGTACACGCAACAACAGCTCAATGACACAAGCGTTACTGGGGTTCAGAAGGCAAAAAGACAGTGTGAGCACAAACCAACCGACAAGGAGGCAGGAGGAGACGATCGAACTTGAAAGTAGAAAAGCACCCTTAGAGAGCAAAGCATTGTTCACAGTATTTCCTATAATATTTTTCCTTTTTTTATTTTGGCTAGAATAAAAGCAGTTTTAAACTTCTTAAACCATTTTAAGGCCAATATTATTAGCCCCCTTAAGCAATATTTTTTTTCTATTCGCTTCAGAACAAACCATCGTTATATAATGATCTGCTTAATTACCCAAACCTGCCTAATCTTTATTAAATATATATGTTAAGATTTATTGGCACCCTTATTAATTCATTTGAGAGAAATATGCGAAAAGTATTTTCCCATGTGACATTTTACGTTTTATTTAGTACGCCTGGGTGACCAAGAACAGGAAATTGTTCAACCATGGGTTCCTGTTTTAAACATGAGGTAACACATAGGCCAAAGGTTTTTGAGCTTCACAGGAAGTGGCTATATATATAGCAAAAATCCAAGTGTCCATTGCAACAGGCTAATTGGAATCAGGTGCTTAACCGTATATTTTTGTGAAACCACAAAAACGTACTTCAACAACAGCAACAGCTTTTGTTCATTTTCACAGTGAATGATATTTATAATGATGTATTATTGATGAATAAAGGATTATTTTGATACAGTTCTTAGAACAACACCAAATAAATGCCACAAAATATCAGTGTCTATGATTTGTTATATAATACACTGCCTCAACTGAATATTTTCATATGGCCAACTTTTCTGACACGATTAATCTGCTTGATAGCTCACTGTGTAGTGTTGTTATTATGAAAAAGAGTGCTCTGGTTCACGTCTGTGAAGCTCAGTTACACAAAATAATTAAAGCAATGTAAAAACAAGGTAAAACTATGTGGTCCCAGTGTACAAATCACTTACGTTTGCTTTTGAAAACAATATTTGTTGGGTTTAGGGAAGGGTATAGGTCAGTGGTTTGCTAGATGTTTTGTACAACACGCTTGTACCATCATGTGTACAAGAAGGATGTGTATCTGAAACGTACAACAAAACATTCCTTAAGTAAACATACCCAGAGCAACCTATTTTACATTTCACAAAAATGTAGGCTGAGGCACATATTTCCATTGAACCTGTGTTGGTTTGTTTCCACCTTTAGGGCAATAATTAAGAAATGTCAGTCAACTTGAGGTGTAATAAATCAGCCTGGAAGAGGTCATGTGTCTTTTTGTCCAGCACACTTTCAGTCTGGGTGTCTGAAAGTCTCCAAAACGTCTCATGTCTCCTACATCACCACAAATAGATTATCACTGTTTCAAGCCAAAGACCAACTCAGTCATCTCCTTTTTATGTTATTATTTTGAGCAAAAGATTGAAAGGTTAATCAATAAATGAATTGTTCCACAGCTTATATTCATCTATGGGGTCAATATTAGTGGATGGTGCTGTCTGTGTAGTTTATTTGCAATGTTTAGTTTTCACATATGAATGTTACATTCTTCCAGGACTAAACTGGCTGTGTATGTACATCTGGTTGTGTGTATGTTTGTGGATTTGACCGAATGCTAGACCTCTTTAAGTGAGACTGTGGTCATATGAGGATGCCATTTGCTTACTGACAGTCATACTGGGAAATACCCTTTGGGAACTGAATGAAGCTGTGATACAGAAGCTGGGATTACCAATGTGATGCAGAGCCATTGCTGAAAAAATATTCTTGCAATCCTCAGTCTGACAGACAAGACTTTTCTTAAGTCTTGTGGATTTTTAGATGAATACATTCTTCCCTGCTTGAGAGGCTCTTATACTGTCTTGGATATATTATGGCTAGCATGTAAGCTCCTTGTCGACGCTTCCCACAGAGAGATTGAGTTTAAAGAATTTAAACAGTTTTGTCTGGGTGAAAGATTCAATTACTGTTGGTGCATCTCTTTATATTGTGTAAAGGGACAGTTCACACAACAAAAAGAGCACCATTTTGTCAGCATTTACAGTAAGGGTGCAGGAATATATTAATACAGCACAGTATCACAATATTTTCAAAACAGTACCGACACACGGATGCTCACAAATATTGATATTTTGCCAATATTTATGTAAGAAATGCATCACAAAATTATTTTTGATATGTTTATATTAAAATGTTTATTTTTAGTTACAACAGATGTTTCCAAAGTTTTCTTTTGGGAGCATAAATTGAAGTTGGAAAGATGTAATAAATTGCAATATATATCGTAGAATATCACAATAAAGTTCAAATCGCAATAATATTGTATCATGTCACAGTATATCATATCCTGTGATTCTCAGCCCTAACTTATACACACTGATGTGGTTCCAAACCAAAAAAAAATTGTAGTGTCATTGATAAATTCTAATAGCTTTTTAATTATTTTGATTCAATTGTTTTGCTTTTATTTTATTATTACTATTGTTATTTATTTTTTTCGTTTTGTAATGTTGGTGCTTTAGATTAAATTAAAGTTGAATTTAAATGTTGCCAAGCAACTACTAAATAACTTGCTTTTCTGTATAATAGTAACATTATTGACTGGGTCTTTTATTTGGCAAATGGGTACCTATGGCGAGGTGTGCGACAGAAAGTTTCAGTCGACGTCATTCTTGCTTAAGGAAATGTCAATGTAAAGCTGTACGGGTCGTTTACACATCATATGAGAAGCACTTCTAACAAAACAGATACTTTATACACATAAATACTTGTGTATAAATGTTCACTACTAACCTTTCCATGTACATGATTTGATTATAACTACAGATCAGTGATAATAAAACTAGCCTACTATAACTATATGATTATATGACATAAATAAATAAATGCAACATATATGAACACATACACACCCTTACAGTCTCCGATATGTTTTCATTTACAGAAAAACTGCACTCAGCATACTTTTAGTCCTTATTTGGCTTCAAAAACAACACGCAACATATAGCCCAGTCAGTGCAAACTGACTTGTTTTCATTCTCCTGCTTGTGTACACGCTGGTGACGTATCTCTGTAAACCAATAGCGTTCAGCTGTGTGTCTAGCTCCGCCTTTTGGTACCCTTTTGTTGTGCTAGGTATCTTTTCAAAAGAGTACCCAAAAGTGGTACTCTACGGTTCGCTTTTTGGTATGTTTTGACAGTGGAAACGGCCATAAAACCGCACCGCACCGAACCGAACCATACCATACCATACTGTACCACTCAGTGGAAACGGGCCATAAGATGTCTAAATATGGATAAAAAAATGTCCCTGTAGTCCTTTAGAAATGTATGAATTTTCAATTTTCAAGTTTCAATGCTTTTGACAGTAGTTTTTTTTTCAAGCGACATGCACTAAATGGCTGTTGTCATGTTTTTTTCTGCTTGCCTGAAAGACTACATCATTTTTTCTGCTTGCATAGATTGATCCATATCTGGTAAAAAATCTCCAGAGTTTTGTATCATTACATCGTCATATATTTTATTGCAATCTCGATATATCATTGCCACAGTTTGGATCCCAAAGCTCTTGTCTGTATTTATTTTCCCCAGATCATTAAGTCAGTCATACAGGTTTGTTAGACACAAGATGAGTAAATTACGACAGAATCCTCATTTGTGGGTGAATTATCCCTTAAATTGTGGAATTACACAACAGAGATCGGAGGCAAAGGATAATTCACATGCTAATATTGGTTGTCATAGCTATTATTTGATGTCAGAAGTGTTGCGTGGGTGTTTTTGTTCTCTTGCTCAGACATGCAAAAATGTCAAGCGCCTGATTTGCATTTTTCACCCCCTCTCCGTGGAGCATTCAGAGACGCTTTGGAAAGTGGAAGGACTGGACAGAAGCAGACGCAGATGAAAAAATAATTCCCAGTGGATGTAGATGGCTGAGATACGCTGATGTCTGACCGATGAGCTTTAATGAGGGCGAACAGAGGTTATTAGACACTTATTAGTGAACGTTTGAATAAAGAAATTGCTAAAACTGAAGTAGTGCACCAGTGTCAAGTATAAAGATATGATCTGATAACAGTATCTTTTCATGTAAATACAGTTTTATGTGTGTGGCAGGCTATAGTGTCCTTCAGTGAAATCCTATTGGTCCAGAATCCTGCTTCACATTAGTTCTGCCTCCATTTGTATGAGTAACACCTTGTCCTGCAGTATGTTTTGTTCTTATTTAAAAACCGTTTTACACATAAAACGGAAGTTGCAACTTCAATTTTATGCCGAATTAAATTTTTAAATGATCTAATATAATCTAAACAGCTGTATATTTAATTACAGTTAACAGTTTAAAATACAGTAGTCAACACTTGAGGTGGATCAAAACCTTACATCAAAGTAAAAATACACTGTAAAACCCAATAAGTTAGGGTAACTCAAACCATTTGAGGAAACCGATTGCAACAAACCATTTAAGTTCAAAAACTAATCCTAATGAGTTCTGTGAACCTAATCCATTTAAGTAAATAGATAAATTTGAGCACAGTAAAACCCAATAAATAAAGAGAACCCAAACCAAGTACTGTAAAACCCAATAAGTTAAGACAACTCAAAACATTTGAGGAAACCGATTGCTACAAACCATTTGAGTTAAAAAAATAAAACTAATCTGAGTACTGTAAACTTACTCCAAGTTGAAGTAATGAGGTATTTATTTACCTCATTAACTTCAACACTGAGTTCAAAACTATTTTCAAATGAGTTGAAATAACTTTCAGTAAATTTAAGTAAACTACACTCATACATTCAAATTGACTGTTGGGTTTTACAGTGTATGGAACAACACCTATTCTTGTCTTGACCTTTTTCGATCCGCTTCAAATGTTCACTAGTGTAGAGTCTTCATTGTATAAATAATTACATACAATTAATCTTTGTTAAAGCAACAAATTCTATAATTTCTTGTGCACAAATGGTTAAAATTCACTTGAAACATCAGTCACAGGTCTTCAAAAGTCCTTACTCTAATAAAAAAGTCCACTCTAATAGCATTAAACTTTGCATGTTATCTGGACTGTGTTTTCTGCTTAATTATAATCAATCCATATCCTGTAGATTTGTGCATTGTGATGTCAATGCTGAAATTATATATTATTCAGCCCTAAATGGGACCAATTTCATTTTTATGTTTTTTGGGGGAGTCTAATGAGGTAGAGAAATTAAATCAAAAGTGAAGTAACACTTTATACAGTAATCAACTAAAACCTTTCATCAAAGTTGTCCTAAAACTATTGAACAACACCTATTCTTGTCTTTTTGGTCCACTTCAAATGTTGACTAATGTAGAGTCTTCATTGTGTAAATAATTCAATACAATTAATCTTTGCTAAAGCTACAAATTCTATCATTTTTTGTGCACAAATTCATTTGTAACCTTACATTCATGGGCCTTAGAAAAATCTGAAATGTGTTTTCTGCTTAATTATAATGAATGCATATTCTTAAGATTTGTACATTGTGATATCAATGCTGAAATGATATATTGTTCAGCTCTAAATGGGATCAATTTCATTTTTATGGTTTTTGGAGCATCTAATAAGGTAGAGAAATGAAACCAAAAGTAAAATAACACTTTATCCAGTAGTCAACACTTGAAGTGGATCAAAAACTATTGACACCCATACTTGTCTTTTTTTGATCCACTTCAAATGATGATTACTGTAATTATTTGTAGTTATGAATTGTTGATTTTCAATGATGTCGCAATGTGACCAGTGTTGTTTTTGATAACTAAATTTATTAAGTTGTTTTAATTGGCTGAAATAAATGAAAATATGAACATAAGAATATTACTTAAAATTGTAATTAAATACATAAATAAAAAAATAAAATAAAAAGAAAGGATAAAGGAAGAAATAAAGTTTAAATAAATTTAGAAAGAAAAGTATCCACATTGAAGTGCTAAAATTATTTTTATTAAGTGTTAAAATATTTTTCTTTTTCAAATATTTGTATCTTGCGATCATTTTTGTTGAATGAATTGCATTGAATGAATAATCTTAGCAAATTTAAAAATCAACATTAAAATTAAACTGAGATTAAACAAGTTTGTCTTTCTGATTTAAAAAAAATGTAGAATTTTCATGTCTTTAGGCCTGAGATGCCCAAAGTAGGATATCCTACTTCCTGGCATCCAAAGTAACGTTGGATTTGGCCCACCATCCCATCTGAGAATGATAGAGGGGGTTGGGGCAATGCCTTTAACAGATTGTCAAATTATAAATTGTCAGGTCATTTCTACCTAACCTGTTTTTGTTTGTGTGTTTGTTTTTATTTTGCTACAAAAAAAGCAAATTGAAATTAAATGTTTTAATTAAATATAAATGAATCTGAGTTTTTAAAACGTAAATACTGTCACTCTACAAATAGAGGACTATGCAAAAGACACGGCTGAGCAAATCAAGGCAAAAACTAGTGTAACTCCATTCTGTTATAAGTGAGATTTTTTTGTTTTTACTTGTAATAAGTTCAGTATAACATTATACAATATTAGTTCATATAAAGCAATATTTTTTTTGTTATTTTTAAATATTATTAAATAAATTAGGAAATTACCCACAGCAACTGTATTTACCTTCGGCCCACTAGCCTTAATAAAGTTTGGATTTTGGCCCTTTACAAGAAAAAGTTTGGGCACCCCTGCTTTAAGCCAATATTATTCACTAAACCCTCCTACTGTCATGTCTGGTTTCTGTGGATATTAAGCATACTTTTTATTTAGACATTTTTTCAATTGTGTGGTTGTAGTTTTGACCTTTTTGCATCTGTAAATGCTGTGTAATCAGGCTAGATTAACTGGATTTGAAGCCTGCTTTTAAAATAAAGGTTCATTATTGGCATTGGTGGTTCCATGAAGAAACCTTTAACACCTGTAAAACCTTTTCATTCCATAAAAGCTCCTTTATAGTGCAAAATGGTGCTTTAGATTAAAAAAAGCATAGCTTTTTTTCACAGTAAGAAAAAATGTTAATAGTTTCTTCTAAAGCATCACTGTGTAAACCACATTTAGGTTCTTCCTGCACTCTTATTATGTAATTCTTCTTTTAAAGCAAAATATTTAACTCAATGTTTGATTACCGTTCTTTGGAGATCATTGGCAAGAATGAACAACAGGAGCACTAGTGCTGTGATGGTGCAGGCAGAGGCAGGTTTTCCGTTAGAGTTGCTTGGCTGAGGGGGTGAGATTAGTCCCTGCTTTAATACCAGTTCACCATAGCAATGGTGACGTGAGGCCAGAGCCTGGGAAATCAACCAGGAAGTGGCGTCTGAGGAAAAGCAGATGAGAAAGAAAGAGAGAGAGAGAGAAAGAGGGAGGGCCTGGATTATCTGATGCTTATCTTTAGGGCTCAGGTGAACAGCTGATGTGCAATTCAATTAGAGCCACTCTCAAAGGGCCATGTGTCTGTGTGTGTGTGTGTTTTCCAGGTGATGTTTAAGGCTGTCTTAGGATACCCCTGATCTCATGTGATCATTCAGCTCAGTGATCATAAAGTAAAAGAAATACACTTTCACATTTCAGATTAAAAGAGCAAGGTCATGAGCAGTAGAGCAAGGTCATGAGCTGTAGAACAATAACAAATGAGCTCAATGAACAATTTATGGTTTAGTCGTTATATGGTTGATCAAAAATTGCAGTAAGATCTTTTGAATTATTCCAAATACTTTATATACAGTAGTAAATAAATTCCGTTGTTTTAAACTGAAACAATGATGATAATAATAATAATAATAATAAATGCTTCTTGAGCCCCAGATCTGCATATTTGAATGATATCTGAAGAATCATATTTATTATATTACACTGAAAAAAATGATTTATTTACATTTACTACAATTTTTAAGGTAACTGGTTGCAAACAATGTGTATGGGCTGAATTTAAACAAACACATTAAATTGAACATCACTAAATTTCATTTGTTTGTTTAAATTGAGCTCATATACATTTTTTCTACCACTTACCTTAAAAATGTAGTTAATCCAATGCACCATTTTCTTTCGTGTATATTATATTTTATATTATAATAATAATTCACAACATTGCAGTTTTATTGAATTTTGATTAAATTTAGGCCTGGTGAGCTTAAGAGTCTAATAATAAAAAGGAATTCCACTAAAAAAAGATAAATAAAAACAAAATAACTCAACAGTAATAACTCAATCTTAAAATGAAAACGAGAAAAAAAAGTTACTATAAATCCAGGCTTGTTAAGTATAGGAGACTAATAAAAAAATAAACTTATACAAATAAAAAAAAATCAATTAACTTTTAAATGAAAATAAAAAATGATAATAATAGAAATATGTAACTGTAGCAACACCTTGCTTAATAAGCATACTTGACTAATAAAATAATAAAATAAGTCATGAAAAAGTATACTGCTTTTATATAAATTCATTGTTTTCCACATTGATGATGATGATAATAATAATAATGATGATTATAATGATAATAATAACAACAACAACAATAAATGCTTCTTGAGCCCCCGGTTCTGCATATTTGAATGATATTTGAAGAATCTTATTCACTATATTACACGGAAAAAATATTAATTTGATTTACTTTTTTTAAGGTAACTGGTTGCAAACAATTTATATGAGCTCAATTTAAACAAATGAAGTTGAATAATACTCAATTTAATGTGTTTGTTTAAATTCAGCTTGTATAAATGTTTTAAGTTACCTTAAAAAATAGTAAATCCAGTTAATATTTTTCAGTTTATATAAAATTTTATGTTAATAAAATATTAATATTATTATTAATATCATATTTAATGTTACAATATTTCACAACAATAAATTTTTTATTGAATTTTGATTGAGGATTGGTGAGCTTAAAGAGTCTAATCATTAAAAAATACTTCCGCTAAACAAATCATAAGTAAAAAAATACTTACCTACTTACTTCAATAGGGCCATTTTATATTGAAGTTGATATTTAGCTGCACCATATTAGTGTTTTGTAATATCTCATTTTACTAGGTGGGTCGTTAGCCCAGTGCTCAATTCCCCTATCAGGAGAACCAGGACATACACACATACTCTATGGACAATTTAGCTTACCCAATTCACCTATAACGCATGTCTTTGGACTTGTGGGGGAAACCGGAGCACCCGGAGGAAACCCATGCCAACACGGGGAGAACATGCAAACTCCACACAGAAGTGCCTATTGTCCCAGCCGAGGCTCGAGCCAGTGACCTTCTTGCAGTGAGGCAACAGTGCTACCCACTGCGCCACCGTCCTGCCCAATAAAAAATAGACTAATAAAAATATCAGTTAATTTATAAATGAAAATAATGACATAATAATAATAGAAATACTATGTGCAACATTGTTTAGTGATTTAATAAGAAGTATACTGCCTTTATACATGTTCATTGTTTATTATCAATTGATACTTTTACTATAAAACCAAACGGCTAGTTCATGGTATACTGAACATTTAACACACTTGTGAGGCACACAAAAGTTAATTTGAGACAAATAAGCGGTGTAAACTAGTGATGTAACAGCTCTGTTTAGTTTCAGCACTCAGTCTCTGTAACAGAAGCGATGAGAAAGTGGATTCGATTTCCTTTCAGTGTACAGTGATTGTGTCGCTGGCTCAGAGTCTTTTGCATTAGCAGGGTCATTATGTAACCTGTCTGCCTCGATCAGTTCAATTCGCATTTGTGAGCATCTGTGTTTGTGTGTGCCAGCCATACATGCGTAAAACAAACAGATTAGTGACCTCAAACAGATGCCAACCCACCATAACAACATTTTCAACTAGTGTACCTTAAATATTGCCTTTGAACCGAAGCGTTTGATTGCTAAAATAAAATAAAAATACCGTTTTTACTTCAGAATAACCCTGAATGCACATTAGAAGGCTCATTACAGTGATCACAATCTCTCTGAATCACGTTCTTAACCTTTGAAAATATATTTTTAGTGTTGCAGCGTCTAAAAAACTTGTCCTACTTGCTTTTATACCATGTCAAGATTTTTTATCTCTTCAAATTTGCTGAACTGGCTTGTGTTTCTCAAAAAACATGTAATAACAGTTCGATAATAATGTTATATGGAGTGTGTTTGATTTAAATAAAGGGCAAACCTGCTCCATACCGGTTTTGTTGGAACGAGTTATGCCCAAAGGAAGATGCATGTGCAGCGAGGAGCAAAAGAAAACTCCTCGGTAGGGCTGTCAGCATGCAGACGGTATAAATCTGCAGAGAACTTCACTAGAATTCCTTCTTGCTCTTTAAAGCGGCCAAATATAAAGCCGCATGAACTCATTTGTCTTGAAACGGCCTTGCAGCAGAGACAGAAGAGCAAACGTTTTGGAAATGAAGTCAGCAAAAAAAGGTCTTCCTCATTCTTAGGCTGCGAAGGCGATTGAGAAATTTAGTTGATCATTAACTCTATTTAGAGAAAGAAAACTACACTATAAAAAATTATATGAATCAGTCATGAGAGCATATGTTTTGGGTTCACTGTAACTTATTAAACTCAGTTAATCTTGTTCTAACTTAATTGTATAAGTTATGCAAGCTGTTTTAAGTCAGTTTAATATAATATAAGTTCAATGGACTCATAAGGTTAATTTGATTCAGCTTTAAAAATTAAGGCAACCAGGATTGTTTTACAGTGTACTAAGCTACATTAGTAGTTTGTTTATGTATATCAACTCAAATGAGAATGTAATACACACCTATATTTTCAATAAAGCACATTAGCATGTTGCTAAGCTAACAACGTGATACGAATATAATAAAGACAAAGCACACAAATATTAGGTCAATATATTATGTTCAGTTGTTTTTAAACATTTTAACCAGTGCTTCTGAGTGTTTACACAGTGCATGTGTGAATATGTATTTTCTAGTGGTGTAACGGATCACAAATCTCACGATTCAGATCACCATTATGCTTCTTTTAGTCATGGATCGGACCATTTTTTGGATCAGCCAGAAAGGGGAGGAGACAAATGTAATTTGCTTTCCATTTATTACAAAAACAGTACTGCAAGAAACGTTTGGTTTTAACAAACAGAACTTAGAACCTATAATTTTATTAAAGATAATATGAAGAAATAATCAGCTGAATAATTTTTTTAAAAATATTCAGTACTGTGAAAAATTCACTGTTACTACTGCTGTTGCTGATAACGCAATAACGTAGAAATCTAACAATAAAATTTGTACAACCTATATTTATTTTTTGTCTCAATTTCAATAAATGATTCATTTCTTCACTCATAAAACTTCACGTTTCATTGCTAGATGGATCATTTTTGAAGAATTATTTACTGGCATATTTTTGATGGCCTATTCTAAATTTTGTTGCCATCTATTGGTTAAATAATGTAATTGCTGCCTTCATTTTTGAGCATCAAGTTAAATGCGTATGGCGGTGAGTGTAGTCTTTACCAAAAACATCAGTGGTTTTATCTAAACTTTAAACTGTTATCCCTGTACTTCTGTGTTATTTGACTGTTTGTAACTTCATAACTGACTCAAAAGACTAAAAACTAAATCTCTTTCTTGATTTGCTTTTTCAGATTTGAATGCAGCAATTCGAAGGATTAATAAACATATTCAAATCGTCATCATTTATAGTTTGTTGCGCGGGGGTTGAGATCCTGATCTTTTATCGCTTAATCGTGCAGCTGACACTGAATGCATTGATGCAGACTAAACAAGTATTGACAGAAAACACTTTTAATGAAACCCATCGCACCTCAAATAACCGACCACAACTTCTGTCTTCGTTATATTTTACAGGAAAGCCTAAATGCTTTTATACATGGGATTTGAATGACACGAGAGGGGACTTCTCTGTGATCGTTAAATTCAGGATTATTCTTCCAGTAAAAAAAAATTATTAATCCGGTGGGTCACGTGTGTTCCGTATCGTGGGTTGTGATCCGTACGAATCACAGATCAACCGTAATCCATTACACCCCTAGTATTTTATAATAAGTTTTTAATAATTTTATTTTGTTATTTAGGGAGTTTAGAAGCTGTATTCTTTTGAAAAAGGATTTCAGGTTTTGGTTTTGATTTCAGTAAAGATTGATGTTAGCATGCTGTTAAGCTAAGAGTGAGATTACCAGGGTTATAAAAGTAAAACCGTAAAACATTTTCATTAAAGTTATAATAGCATATAATGTGTTATTGTGTAAAACCTTTTTTGTTTACCTGACTATCGATTAAAAGTTTTGATTTCAGGAAAGGTTGACTTTAGCATGATGCTTAGCTAAGAGAAATTATCAGGGTTTGTAATAGCATACCCAGCAGGCACAGAACATCAATATGACGTCAGATTGATGTTGTACCCCAACGTCGTCGGGGCGTTGCATTTTGTTGAATGAAAATTGTTGAAATAAAAATGGGGTTGATGTCAAAACCCAGCGTCATGCCAACATCAATGTCCAACATCTATCCTAAAATCAACCAAATATCAACATCTAATGATGTTACAGCTTGATGTTGTGTGGATGTTACCACTATGACGTCTATCAGACGTTGGATTTTGGTTGCCATATCTGACGAATAAATGACAGTATTTGATATCAATATGATGTTGGTTTAACATGTGGGCTCAATGTTGGATTTTGGTCACTTTTCAACACAACCTAAAATCAACAAGTCGTAATTGGACGTCAAAATAACGTATTTAGACACTGGCTAGACATTGTATTTTGGTCACCTGACATCATAACCTTAATCTGACCTAATATTAGCATCTTATGAAGTTATGTGCCTGCTTGATATATAATATTTTGTTGGGTAAACATTTTTTTTGCACAGCAGACTATTAAATAAAAGTTTTGATTTCAGGAGAGATTGATGTTAGCATGTTGCTAAGCTTAAAAACGTTACACTTCATAAAATACAAAAACAAATACTTTGGTCAGACTCAATATGTTATTGAAATATTACATTCAAATTTCTCTTAGTGCATTATCACATTGGATTTTGCCTTAAAATGTGGCCAAAGTAAAGTGAAAGACATCCTAATTAAGTTGGCTTGTGTTGAGAAGCCATGTGAGGCCTTTAAATCTTGCCTCAGTTGGCATCACACTAGGATTTGGAACAAACCCACCGTGTTTATAATCATTTTGTTTATACTGCGTCGAAAAGTAAACTTGGCCCTCATTCCTTGTGAGTTTGTTAAGCTCGGTGTTGTGAAGCTTTTTGTAAATCTATGATTTTGGCCCAGGGCTGGGAAAGTGAAGCTGCACAGGCTCCTAAAACGAAGCGAATGATAAGTGGAAAGTAACTGAATGCAGTGAGTGAGGACAAAAACAGGACAAGTGAACACATGGCCTCACTCTCCCTCTCTTTTTGTCGCTGGGACGCTCTCCCAGGGTGACTGAGCGTGTTTGGGAAGAATTAGCTCTGACGGTGCTGTGTCTGTCAGCCATCAATACTTTATTATACAATTTCTCTCTCTCCTCTTTCCTTCACCTTCCCTTTCTGCTTCTCCAGCTCGCACATACACTCGCCGTCTTCGTGACTCTTTGTCTTTCAATCACGCTCTCTCTTTTTTTCCTCATCCGTCACTTTTCTCTTTGACTCTTTCTCTCCACCCCTTTCCTTTTGTCATACAAGGTCTTTGCTTCAATCGAGTTCTGCTTTCAAACAGCAGATGGACGCTTCACACACATCTTGTTGGTGGCCATTACTTCTGAAGCCTTAACGGAAAAAATGAAAATACTGCCATTTTTTTTTTTTAAATGGGGAAAATGTTACAGATTAAGTGCGATTCTGCAATGAGCAACTTAACTCTGATGTCCAAAACAGTAGATGTTCACGATATGCGTCTTTTTTGGGCTTGATCTCTCTTCTGTTTCATTTAACTGTCGTATAAAGGACAGGCTGGTCTGTGAGCAGGCGGTATCTTGGATTGTGTCACAGAGTGCGTGGGCTGTGTTTTGTAATTAGCATGGGCTTTGGCGTAGATGGTATTTATGGATTTGCTAGTGATGCATAGCCATCCATCAGTCTCTGCAGAGTCATTGTGGCGTCTGATGTTTAAATGATATAATCGATGAAAGCATTTCTGACAGAGATGACTTTATCAGGCACCGAACCATTACTGAAAAGTGGATCCAAAAGTCTGACGGCCATTATTGAAGATACTTTTAATGTTTGCGGTTGTTTCTAGAAGGGTGTTGATTAAATGTTCAAAATATAAAGTGATTTATATAGTGGCCGAGAGGAATGAAAGTTACGAAAATACAAGCAAATAGAAAAAATATCAACAAATTGGAAAAAGTAGCATCAGTTTGACGTCATGTTCATGCGAATTCTCACAGGACTTTAAAATAAACAAACAATGCTCCTCTCAGATTTCCGACAACATTGCTGACAGCCGGTTTCGCAAATTTTTGGGGTGCCCTGACACATTTCCATTGTGGTCTGTCCTATTTAGGCATTGGACGGTAACCAATTTCAAGGTATACCGCAGTTTGGAAAAGTCGAGGTTTTAAAACCGACAAAATTTTCTGGTATATCGTTCCTACGGTATATGTATGATTTTTTTTGTTTGTTTGTTTTTTAGGACAGCATTATCTCCAGCACAAAAGATATCCAAGGATGCCATTTTAAGTTGTAAATAAATCAATGTTTTGAAACTTTTTGAATTATTAGCCTGACATGTTTACTCAAACATAAACATTTCTCAAAATAAAATATTTTGGCTGCGTCTGACTACTACTCAAAAGGTACTGCATTTGAATTAGAATTTACTACTCGACCGATAGAAAAGTACGCTCTATACACTATGAATGTGAGTAGTAGATATAAAGCTCGGACGTGCTACATCCGCCATTTAATCATGATCACGTGAGACACCAGCTTCACTCCCATTCATGAATTCTCTCGTGGTGCATCATGGGATGGGGTGCATCTTGCCGCTTTCGGTGTGAACATACGGTAATAGGTCATCCGGGTACTTCTCGCATATTGTTTTTTTCGATTTCTATACTACTCAGTTTACATACTGCTTTTTACCGTACTATGTAGTATGGGAGTATGCAATTTCAGATGCAGCCATTGTGTTCAAAGCATAAAAAAGTTCTTGTTTTTACCCCAGACATTTAAAAAGATATATTTTAGAGCAGTAATCACAATACCGTGAAACTGTGACATTTTTATCCAAGGTTATCATACCGTTAAAATCTTATGGCTGGCCTGTTTGCAGCATGTTTCTGTATTTGCATGTGTTGTCAAACTGATGATGTTTTATCAGTTTGTTAGGGTTTTTCTATTTGTGTATGTTTTCGTAAATTTTAATCTCTTTTGGCAACTCACAATCTTGTTAATTACATTTATTGTTAATTAGACAAAACAAATTGTAATGTTCTGTATAAACTGCCATGGTTTGTTGTTGCTGCTTATTTTACTGAATACTTTCCTTTTTTATCTCTCCACAGCTCTTTCGAGAGGTGCGGATCATGAAGGGGCTCAACCATCCAAATATTGGTCAGTGTTTTAGATACTTTTAAGTGAATGCTTCCTAAATCATTAGTCTATTTAATTTTGTATGTTTACATTTTTTTTTGCAATTTTTGTATTTAAATTTATTGTACTTATTTTTTTAAATTAGTTATGTTTAAATAAAATTAAATGTTTCTATATTTTCTATGGACTTTAACTATTTTTTTTATTTATTTATTTATTTATTTATTTATTTAACAATAACTAATATTAGTACACAATTACTATTGTTTGCTATTATTTAATTCTACATCATTTGTTTACCCCATCGCTTATTGCTACATAGTTTTAGACTATACCTCCATTCAAAATTATGGGGGTTGCTATAATGTTTTTATGTTGAAATTAAAGGTTTCTTTTATTTAATTTATTTAAAAAAAAATATTTTATTTTATTTTTTTACCCTGAACTTTAAATCCGGTGTGTTGTATACAATAATTATATGTGCAAAATGAGATCTGAGAGTTTTGTCGAGGAGAATATTATCAGTGAATATAATATTTAGATTTTGCGCATGGTTATGTGATTTTATTTTTCTTCTATCTACAGTTCAGCTCTTTGAAGTGATCGAGACAGAGAAAACGCTCTACCTTGTGATGGAGTACGCCAGTGGTGGTACGATCCTCTCCACATTAATTACACTATGATTTGGTTCAGAAATTGTTGACTAAATCCTGGATTCCAGAAAAAAAAAAGCTGAAAAAAATGTAATCTGTTCTAATTGACCTACTGAATGTCCATCAAGCTTTGATGAGCTTTTACATGAACAAACACACGTGTCTCCAGTCTTTATAGCGCTCAACCATAAATGCGTGACTGTCACATCAGTCTGACTGAACACAGCTGCACAAACTCCTCATCCTTCCCTCTTGTATAGGTTTCATGTGCATTCACTGAGCCCAGAGCCACACAGCTCAGCAATTAGAATGATTTGCCGCTAGTAAAGATGCTCATAGTCAAATCAGGCTTATTTTAACTTTAGCCCGTCCTATTCGTGGAGCTTGAATCGGCTGCATGCCTAATGAATCACACGTTTCCATTCCTAATCTATTAGATGAGGCTGATGCACGTGCGAGATACAGACACACACACACACACATTTTCAGCATTAGATTATACTACACACTGGCAATCTGCCTTCCCTGTTTCCTTCCCCTGCTTTACATCTCACTGGAAGCTTATTTATTATCTGTCCCGTCAGCTAATGAATCTCATTCTGTCGTCAGTGAAAACGTAGGGGAATGAAATATTGCGACCGTTCGTGGGTATTAAGTAGCTAACTTATTAGTCAGGAAATTCGCCATTGATTGTTCATGACTTATCTAAATGAGTTATATTAGTGACCTCCATTACCCATTCAATGTGTGTTCATGTTAATCTGTACTCGTACCATTATGCAGCTTTATGAAGGAATGTGCAGTGTATCTGTGAATGTGGATATCACATGGTATTAGATATTTGAGATAAATATCATCATTTTAAATGTCTACATTTTTATTTATAAAGTTCATTCATTCATTTTCTTTTCGGCTTAGTCCCTTTATTAATCCGGGGTCGCCACAGCGGAATGAAACCACCAAACTTATCCAGCACGTTTTTACACAGCCGATGCCCTTTCAGCCGCAACCCATCTCTGGGAAACATCCACACACACTCACTCACACTCATACACTACGGACAATTTAGCCTTCCCAATTCACCTGTACAGCATGTCTTTAGACTGTGGGGGAAACCGACGCAAACGCAGAGAGAACATGAAAACTCCACACAGAAATGCCAACTGACCCAGACGAGGCTCGAACTAGCGACTTTCTTGCTGTGAGGCGACAGCACTACCTACTGCGCCACTGCGTCGCCTATTTATAAAGTTATTTACATATTTCTAAGAAGCTAAGACAGTTTTTTTTTAATCAAAGAAATTTAAATGAATGATTTGGAATATTATAGTTATTATTATGTTGTAGCTTTACTCAATTTTGTCTTTTGTGGTAGGTGAGGTATTTGACTACCTTGTATCGCATGGGAGAATGAAGGAAAAAGAGGCACGTGGTAATTTCGTCAGGTAAGAGATGCAATACAATCCACATAGGCTTATTCTAAAAACATATCCTATGTACATTTCTGGAGAAAACAAAATATGTGGCCAGAGGACCCGTATGGCTGCATTTCGTCTTTAAAACGAATGATATAGGGTTGATGTTACGCCGTTCATTTTCGCGCTTACCAGCTGAACGCTTACCTCCATATGGACTGCTTTTCCACTGTTACCAGTTTTGTCCAGTTGCTCGCCGAGTACGTCGGCGGACTTGAGATGCACGACGGGGTTCAAATCCGGCAAAGAACGGTTTCAGAAAGCAGAAAAATAAATAAACAAGTAAATAACAGGGTGAGAATGTGGTAAAATCTGAAAACGTGGTAAAATCAGGCTGTCACGAGGGCTTTTCTTTTTCTGGATTGCTTTTGAAACACTATCGGTTGGGTTTAGGGAAGTGGCTGGGCGCTGGTCAATCCGAGCTTTTGAAAACACTATCAGTTGGGTTTAGGGAAGGAGGCGGGTGGGTCATTCGATCAGTCAGTCAGTCTGTCTACAGCGGCCTCTGGTGGATTTACGTGAAAGAGCAGGCACGAATGGCACTCACGAGAGAAATTTGAGATCTCAAAAAGCGTACACAGCGGCCTCTGGTGGCTTTGCGAAAACAAAAACTGCAAAAGAACGTACCTCCTGGGACATATTTGGTGCTATCCAGAAATGTTTATAGGGGTACATAATCAGAATGAGCCTGGGTTGGAACAATCCTAATGCTGGTTCTTCTTTTAAATGTAAATGTAAATCTTGCTTTAAAAATAATCTATAAAAAGTTTGGGTAACAATTATTTTAAGGTGTCCTTGTTAACACATGTACTTGCTATAGAATTACAGTTAATTATGCATAAACTACATGCAACTAACACTAAACCTAATCTGCATTTTAAACTCAAACTATATAGTAAGCATATGTACTGTAATTAATTACTGTTTAAGTAGTTTAATGAATAGTTTACACTCTAAAAAGGACGCCTACATAAAGTGTGACTAAAGTTAGTGCTTTAAATACAACTTCCTGTTTCAGGGATGTCAATATCAGTGCTTCCTTTCAGATTGTGTCTGCAGTTCATTACTGTCATCTGAAGAACATTGTCACAGGGATCTAAAGGTTAATCTTCATCACTTATATATTCTTTAATTATCTATGAAGCTTTCATAACACAGTAATGACCTGCCATTACATATTTGCACTCTTTTTAACTATTATCTCCTGCCTCATGATCATATACCGTCTTATACCTCACATCTCAGGCAGAAAACCTCTTGCTTGATGCCGACTCCAAACATCAAGATTGCTGACTTTGGCTTCAGTAATGAGTTCACTCTGGGCAGCAAACTGGACCACGTTCTGCGGCAGTCCACCCTACGCCGCACCGGAGCTCTTTCAAGGGAAGAAGTACGACGGGCCAGAAGTGGACATCTGGAGTCTGGGCGTGATTCTCTACACACTGGTCAGCGGATCACTACCCTTCGATGGACAGAACCTCAAGGTGGTTATGAGAGGGCCAATGTGAAAGTGTTTAGGGATTGTAGGAGCTTCTTGTCCCCAATTAATCCAAATTTAAGCCACCCACCTTTGTGTGGAAGGTTGAGGGATTATACAATGAACTAATCCAAGAATGACCTGCGTACCAAATGTTAAGGCTAAATTCGGTGTGTATTTTCAAAATGGAAAGCAATAATCGGTCCAAACCAGATGCATCGTCAAACTATGCGCGTTTGAAAGCAAGAAAAGAACATATCCAAAAAACAATCTGATGCTATTGTTGCTTTAATTTGAAATTAAATGTTATCACTCTTACAAAGCACATTATTCAAATTATATAATAAAAAATGAACTATATTATGTCAAATAAATTAGTAAAATGCTAACGGCTCCAGCAGGGATTTGGTCAAGATTTGTATGTCAAAGATGTCAGGCATGTTTATTTTAATTTAGATATGTGTTTTAGTTGTTATATATTTAGAAATAAACAAAACAAACAATAAATCTGTCATTTTATATGCTTGTGAGTGTTTAAAACAAATGGAAATTAATTTCAATAGATGTGTAAAATTACATTAACAGGATATAATAATTAATTAATCTACCATTAGATGACAGCAGACCCAAATCAAACCACACACACACATCAAACATTGTAAACCGGGGTATGCGCTGGGTCTTAAAAAGTCTTAAACACAAATTTTAGATTGACTGAATCTTAAATTGACTGAAATATTGTGTTGTAGATCTAAAATAATTTTAAACTGGTCTTAATTTTCCTTTGTTTATGTAAAGCTTCCCAATCAATCCAACACACATCCCGTCACCAACAAATACATCTGAATAACACTTTAGAACAGTTTGTTGTGCATACATTTAGTTTTTATAGAATTTTTTTTATGTTGCTAATTATGTTTAATAGTTATGTTTCGAAAAAATAGATGTATATAATCTAGGGTCTGCTTTTTTGAAACGTTATTAAAATATGTGGCTAAAAAATAAGTCATTAGAATTATAGGCAAATCATATTAGATAAGGCAAGTACATGTTTTTTTCCTTATGGGCCATTACAAAATGTTAGCGTTTAGCCTTATATAAGTGTGAAATTTCATTCTTCGTGGTCTTAAAATGTCTTAAAAAATTTTAAATTTGACTTGAAACCAGCTGAAAGCCTGTAAGCAGATAAAGGTAATAAACAACTAGTTAAAAGAGACCTATTTGCAAGAATCACTTTTATATGCGGTGTAAGCACAGTTGTGTGCGAATATATTCAGCCTCTGGTAAAAACGAATTCATTCTAATTTTATAATCACACTTAACAGTCTGCAGAAGAAACACTTTGATTGACATTCTCCTTTTGTACATGCCATCGAAGGGGCAAAGCCTATTGGTGACAACCTCTCCCTCATTAGCATAAACAGGCCTGAGTGTAAAGCAGCCGTCCACCATTAGAGTTTGACACTGTACCTGCTGAAGGTAATGTCACCAACTTAAAGCATTATAAATGGGAGTTTTAGGATGCTCTCTATAGACTTACCTGCTTCTGAGCCACTACATTGACAGTTTCAGTTTTTATGGAGACAACATTACTGTTTTTAATCTGCCACCATGCTGACAACAAATGCATTTGTAGCCCCGTCTTCTTTTGAACAGGGTATCTGCGGTGTCCTTAAAATGTCTGAAATGTCAAATACCTAATTTTATGCCTTAAAAAAATCTTAAATCCACTGAAATTTTGTCTTAAGGTATTAAATCATTTAAAAAGGGTTACATCTTTAGATCATGTTAAACGGGTCCTGAATTTGCCAATGTCCATGTAAAGCTATACCCAATCGGGCAAGCACCCATCCATTCACTAACAATATATTTGATAAAGTTTTAAGAAACGTAAGTCTGAAATTTCATTCATTATGCTCTAAAATGGTCTTAAAAAGTCATTAATTTGATTTGATGAAACCTGTAGCAACAGTCACCAAAACAGCTCAAAGCCTTTCAGTTTCAAAGAGTTATAAAATGTTATCTGCGTGGTATTTTGAGCTTAAACTTCACATACACAGTCTAGAGCATGGGTTCTCAACTCGGTCCTGGAGGTCTGGTGTGCTGCAGAATTTAAGCTTCAACTTGCCTCAACACACCTGCAAGGATGTTTAATCGAAAAACCTAGTAATGCTGCTGTCACACTAGAGTTTGTGCATGCAAAATTCTGTTGTATGGCACTGCGAAAAGGAGCAGGATTAAACCATAGATATATATACTAGATATCGCATAGGGACATGCGGCAATAGCGCCGCCACATTTGTACAGTGCTCCCAGGTCATTCAACCGCTCTAGTCAAGACAGTGTTACTACGTGAAAATGCTGGACTTAAGCGCTGTCTACGGGTGTAAGTAACGAGCAGACAAAAAAAACGAAGCGCAAAAGCAAAACATTTCATAGGTAAGATTTAGTTTTTTACGTTTTTGTATATTATTAATTTTTTGTGCTAAACAGGTAACATTATTGATGATAATACAGCTTTTTACTGCATTCACCATAAGGCAAAGTAGCACCAACTCACACTAAATACTCAACTTATGCTAGTTTTGTTGAATAGAATAGCAAACAATGTAAATGAAATATGACAACGAGATGCTGCAGTGCCAGAAACTAGTATTATTGTCGGCTAAGTGAAGGAGTTGTTCATAACAGAGATTCATTCACCAAACGAATTGCTCCCTCCGTCAGTATGAGAAGTGAAAGGGGGAGAGGGCAATCAAATAAAAGGAAGGGAGCATAGTACATTTCCATACACACAAACACAAGCTTTTTGTCAGGAATGCCTGTGCGATCACTTATCCATCAGTGTAGAAAGTGATGTAAATTTATCATTTTGCAAAAAAAATTGCATACTGACCTCCCAGGAAAACTCCCAATCATAGATATATGTGTATATGTGTTATCTCTAACTTTGGATGGCCACAGTCCTCCACTGCAGCTTGGTCCCGCATTCATTTCAAAGGAGCGCTATCCTGTACTAAAATGGCGGCTCTATTGACGCATTCCTTCCAATTGACAACAACAGGGCAGGCGACATCTAATGCATATACCTATGGGATTAAATAAGATGATTACACAATAATAAACGCGAGCGATTGGTCCATGTTTTAAATTTCTGTCCAGAGATGTTCATGTTTTGATCTTCGATTGATCTCATGCAGCATGTGATGCGATTTCGCAAGTCAGAGTTCACCAAGCTTGAACTTTCCAACGCAGCGAACTGCGATACTTGTCACACGAGTTTTGTCTGACGCATTCATGTGCGTATGAATGGAAGTCTATGAGGAGAAAAGTGCAGGTGTGACTGCAGCTTAAGAGCTTGATTAGCTAGCCCAGGTGTGTCTGATTGGGGTTGGAGCTAAAAATCTGCACAGGACACCGAACCTCCAGGACCGAGATTGAGAACCCCTGCTCTAGAGACAATCTTATTTTACATTTTACAGTCTGCACAAATAAAATATTTTTTATCAATATACTGTAAATAATATTTCATCTTCTGGAAAAACAAAGGAGTGAAAAATATAATAACAAGTATAATTATAGTGGCATTTACTGTCCTTACAGAGGAATGGGAACTAGCACCATGTGGGAAATGCAATTACTCATGAGCGTCCCTCATTCTGCATGAATTCAACTGTGCGTTGGCTTGCTCAACCGTAATTACATGTACAGTAAGTCGCTTTGGAAGTTGAAGTGAGCCTTGTCAAGTATGCTTTTGTCAAGTATGCT
This sequence comes from Danio aesculapii, assembly GCF_903798145.1. Lineage (NCBI taxonomy): Eukaryota > Metazoa > Chordata > Actinopteri > Cypriniformes > Danionidae > Danio > Danio aesculapii. The sequence goes on along the minus strand of NC_079449.1, from coordinate 24,995,107 downwards.
TATACCTGACGGTATTAAAACCCTGCATAAAAATATCATGGTTTAAACGGTATCACGGTATTATTGATCGTGATATATTCTCAAATCGCCAGCAGATCTTTCAAATCATTTTCAAACAATCCCATTTTGTGACATTTTCTAATTCGTAGCAGTGGCTCTGATGAAATGCTTTACACTCCAGTAATGTAGGTCAAGTGAGCGGTGATTGTGTGTGTGCCGTGGGCTTGATCGGCCCACTGACTGCATCACAATAACATGTAGGTGTTGAACAGAAGTGTGTGTTGTTCCCTCAGGAGCTGCGTGAGCGCGTGGTTGAGAGGGAAATACCGTGTGCCGTTCTACATGTCCACTGACTGTGAAGGTATCCTGCGCCGCTTTCTTGTGCTCAACCCCACCAAACGCTGCACCCTGGAGGTAAGGAGGAAAAACTGCAGCGGCGGCGTCTCATTGAGTTTGGATGGATGTTGTGGCCTTTAAACTCACTTTATCTGACTCCCTGTTCTTCCCTTTCAGCAAATCATGAAGGATAAGTGGATCAATGTCGGGTATGAAAGTGATGAACTGAAGCCTATATAGAGCCTGTGGAGGATTATAATGACATCAGCCGTGTTGGTGAGAAATGCTGTCATAGCGTCCCTTTTTAGGCCAGAAACAAATGGTTTTAATCCTCAGTGTCTTGCTTTCCTGAATATTTATAGAACAAAATGTGTTATCTTGTTTGTCTTGTGAATATCTATATTCAAAATGATAAATAATATCATTTATTTGCCACATTGCTTATTGCCACACAATTTTAGACTATACTTCAGTTCAAAAGTATAGTGTTGCTATGATTTTTTAATGTTAAAATTGACAGTCTCTTAGTTATTTTATTTATTTATTTATTTATTTATTTATTATTTATTTATTTATTTATTTATTTATCGATAACTAATATTAATACCACAATCACTATTATTGATATTATTAATGAATTAAATATTATGATACAATATTTTTAATTTGAGTTATTAATATTTATAATAATAATAATAATAATAGTGCTGCATGGTGGCGCAGTGGGTAGCACGTTCACCTCACAGCAAGAAGGTCTCTGGTTCGAGCCTCGGCTGGGTCAGTTGGCGTTTCTGTGTGAAGTTTGCATGTTCTCCCCGTGTTCGCAAGGGTTTCCTCTGGGTGCTCCCCCACAGTCTAAAGACATGCGCTATTGGTGAATTGGGTAAGTTAAATGTCTGTAGTGTGTGTGTTTGAATGAGAGTCTATAGATGTTTCCCAGTGATGGGTTGCAGCTGGAAGGGCATCCGCTGCATAAAACATATGCTGGATAAGTTGGCGGTTCATTCCGCTGTGACGACTCCAGATCAATAAAGGGATTAAGCCGAAAAGAAAATGAATGAATAATAATAATAATAATAATAATAGTTATTATTATTATTATTATTATTATTAATACTATTAGCCCTTATGTTTGATACAATTTAAATTAATAAATAATAATTTATATTTGCAATGATAAAAAGTTATGAATAACACTACCAACAATAATGCCAATAATACTATTTGAATATTATTATTATTATTATTATTATTATTATTATATTATTATTATTATTATTATTATTATTATTATTATTATTAATAATATTAAAGAAATGAATGAATGCAATAATAGGAAATAGTAAAAACTTTACCTCATTTGCATGTTTTTCATACACATATGGTTAAAACTATTTGATTACAAATTAGGAAAAAATTAGAAGCAAGAGACATGAACCCAGATTGCTCAAGTCTGGTTTAAATCATCAGCTAAACCACTTGCTTGTTTACCAAAATGATTGTTTTCTCTCTGTTCACACAGATGTAATGGTAGGAATGGGTTACTCGCGAGATGAAATCAAAGATGCTCTGACCACCCAGAAGTACAATGAGATATTCGCCACATATCTGCTTTTAGGTCGCAAGAATGAGGTGAGATGGGGATTGCAGCTGACCTGAGATCCCCTGTGTGCTGTCCTGTCGGTGGTAATGTCTCATATGTCGCCATACAGGATGGCACGGAGTCCCGGTCGAGCAGCAGTCTTTCCCTAGCACGTGTGCGGCCCAGTGCAATTACCAACGGCACCAGCAAACACTCATCCACCTCCTCGTCCAGCTCCACCTCTGCCTCCAGTCACACTAAACCCCAGCGCAGCGCCTCCACCTACCACCGCCAGAGGAGACACAGCGACTTCTGTGAGCCCTTTTCAGTATTTTTGGCATTGTTGCTGGTATTACCATTATAATGGTTTTTATTCATTCTGAAAAATATATAATTATATTACCAGTTCATGAGAAATAATAATAGTAATTATTATTATTATTATATGTAATGCATGGTTTCCGCTACATTTATTCTTCCATGGTGTGGCGCCATGCCAAGATTAATCCCGCCACGGCTACATTACAGCTTCTTATCAAAACATTCTATTTTTTATAAGCGGGTGATAATCGCACCAAACGTATTAAAAAGTAAGTGAATTATAACAGCGCAAACTTTTCTGTAACCGTAGTAGTGCTGTGCGTCATTTGTTTAACCCTTTAAGGTTATGTGCTGACTGACTGACTGGCTGACTGTGACAGGTGCGTGATGTGTGAGGCTAGCAAACACAACGTATAGCCGTTTTACTTTATTTCAGGACGCATTAATACGGGAGGCATTCATAAATATTTCTAGCAAATCGAATAAATGCTGGAAACATACTCGTTACATAAACGCACTAAATCGCACCTCAGCAGCGTTTATTTGTGAGCGCACAAGAAGATCTGCACGCTCTTAAAGCGGCTATATTTGAGGGGGCGTGCAAAAAGTTTGGGCACGAGCAGAAAAAAACGGCGCGCAAGCACAGAGATCCGCATGCTCGTAGGCTATTACATAAATGCAATCTAATACTGCGCTCACGACATTTGTCATTAAAATAACGCCACAGGTAGTAATGCCACAGCTGGAAAAATCCTAGAGGAAACACTGTAATGTATTGTAATACATTTTACAAATGCACTATAATAATAGTAGTAATAAAACAGTAATAATAGTAATGATAAAAATAGAATGTATTAATAACTAAATTGTAAAATTATTCCAATTAACAACATTATTAACAGTATTAAAACAGTAAAAGTGTTTAATCATATTAATATAAATGTATATAATTAAATATAATAAAAATCTCAAATAGTAGTAAAAATGTAGAGTAATGCTACTGATAATTAATAATTCTAAATTTTAAACTAATATTAATTTATACATTTGTAAATTCAAAACATGATTCAAAAATACACAAATCCAATTCGTAATTCAAAATACAAATTTATTCCTATTATCAACATTATTAACAGCATTAAAACAGTAAAATTGTTTAATCATATTAATAGAAATGTATAATGATTAAATATAATAAAAATGTGAAATAATTGTAAAATAGTAAAAAAATGAGCGATGATACTGAAACTAATAAATAATAATTCTAAATTTTTAATTAATAATTAATTAATAATTCATATTGTAAAATAATAATTATTTGTAGTAAAGATATTAATTCTTATAATAATTTAATAATAAAATGATTTAATATCAATATAACAATATTACAATTAGTTTTTATTCTCAATATTTATTACTGTCTTTATATGTTTTTCAGGTGGGCCGTCAGTGCCAGTAGCCCATCCAAAGCGCAGCCCCACGAGTACAGGAGAAGGGGATCTGAAGAGGAACGTCTGCCCTCGAGGAAGACCAGCAGCAGTGTGGTAGGCAGTCGCAGCATCCCTCCATCCAGCCCTATGGTCAGCACCGCCAACAACCCCAACAAGTCTGAGATACCGGATCGCCGCAAGGACATCAATGCAACAACGGTAATCAAAACCAGCAAATCCTGTTGTAGGAAATAGTCTGTCAAATATACACTGCTAACCCTTGTGTTTTGTTATAATTTACTACCATTGCGTTATGTTTGTGGCTGTTTTTGCCCCATTGACTTACATTATAACCATATTTTTTGATTGCAAACCTATGACACCAAAAAATCATGCATTCTTGATTGTTGATCATCAGTTACAGTGCAAGATTGATCATCAGTTACAGTGCTACCAACAATCAAGAATGCATGAGTATATGGTGGCATGGCTTTGCAATCAAAAATGTTGTTATAATAGAAGTCAATGGGGAAAAAACAGCCACAAACATAACGAAAGGGCAGTAAATTTGCCCAGAGTGTATTTTTCCAAAGCATTTTCCGAAAATATCTGTCAAAATAAGATCTGTCACCAAAAATCATTTCATATGCTAAAACACAGAAATTGGGGCCGAATTAAGCCTCAAAATCACCTCAGAGTGGATGAAAACATCCCAACAGCACACAAGGGTTAAGATCATTGTACACAAAATTGTGCATTCATTGTATTACAAGTCTTTTAAACAATATGATGAATATTTTATGAGGATTCGACTGAAATTATAGCCGTAAACTGATTTACAGTCATGATCAACACTTTCATTCTATGGAAAAGGGAAGCTGGACATTCAGCTAAAAATAACTCTTTTGTCTTGCACGGAGGAAAGAAAATCATGCTTCTTTTGAAAGGCACAGTGATGAAAGTTTCTTTTTTGCATACACTATTTTGTTTTTAGAGTAAACAATCTAAATGATCCTTGGGACAGTTCAAGTGCTGTCCATTAAAATGTTGCATAACGTCCCCCTAAAAAAACATCAATAACAACAACAAGTTTCCCCCTGGGATGTAGTGGCACATGTTCATCATCGGGAGTTTCTGCTCACAAAGTGATGTTCGTTTAATGTGCAAACAGCTTGTTCCTGAAATGTTCCATTGGATAAAAACACACACGTTTCTGAGGACAGCAGTGTCAGGGAAGCTTTTATTTAAAAAAAAATGTGGTGCTTTCTGTGTTTAAATCCATTATCTGTTTTTTGTTTCGTGCTTTAGAACAACATCCCTGCCAGTGCCATGACCCGTAGAAACACTTACGTGTGTACGGATCGCACCGGCACCGACAGACACTCCTTACTCCAGAATGGGAAAGAAAACAGGTAAAACATGCCTCTGCGTGTAAATGTGCAATAAAGGGATAGTTCACCCCAAATAATACCCTTTCAAACTTTTGTGAGTTCAATTTTCTGTTGAACACAAGAAGACATTTTGACAAATGTTTGAAATTGGCAGCCTTTGACGTCCATACCATGGAGCCAGGTCAGTCTCAAAAATAATACATTTTCTAAATATAATTCATACATCCACAACCAATTCACATTTACAAATCCAATTCGTAAATTCAAAGCACAATTCATAAATACACAAATCCAATTCGTAAATTCAAAACACGATCTGTAAACACAAATCTAATTCGTAAATTCAATGCACGATTCATAAATACACAAATCCAATTCATAAATTCAAACACGATTCGTAAATACAAATATCCAATTCGTAAATTAAAAACATGATTCGTAATACAAATATCCAATTTCGTAAATTCAAACACGATTCATAAATAACAAATCCAATTTGTAAATTCAAACACGATTCATAAATACCAATCCAATTCGTAAATTCAAAACAGGATCTGTAAATACACAAATCTAATTCGTAAATTCAATGCACGATTCATAAATACACAAATCCAATTCATAAATTCAAAACATGATTCAAAGATACACAAATCCAATTCGTAAATTCAAAACACCATTCGTAAATACAAATATCCAAATCATAAATTCAAAACATGATTCGTAAATACACAAATCCAATTCATAAATTCAAAACACGATCCGTAAATACGAAAATCCAATTTGTAAATTCAAATCACGATTCACGAATACACGAATCCAATTCGTAAATTCAAAACACCATTCGTAAATACACAAATACAATTTGTAAATTTTAAACACGATCCGTAAATACAAAAACCAATTCGTAATTCAAAACACGATTCGTAAATACGAAAATCCAATTTGTAAATTCAAATCACGATTCACGAATCCACAAATCCCATTCATAAATTCAAAACACGATTCATAAATACACAAATCCAATTCAAAACACGATTCATTAATACACAAATCCAATTCATATGGCAAAAATATTAGATTTTTACCTGTAATTTTGCAAATTTGTATTTCGTAATATTGATCTATCTCAATACATACAAAACAAAAAACTCCCAACATTCCTCAAAATATCTTCCTGTGTTCAGCATATGACAGAAACTCTCAAATGTTTAAAATGATGAGTAGGGTGAGTAAATGATGACAGATTTTAATGTGTGTGTGTGTGTTTGTGGTGTGTGCGTGTGTGCGTGTGTGTGTGTGTGTGTGTGTGTGTACTATCTCTTTGAAGTTTCATAATTGATGTACATGCTGGAGCGTGAAACGATTTGTTCCTGTGTGCTTGTTTATTGAGATGGATTTGGTCTGTTATGCTTCAGCAGTGGCAGATGGCGACTGCTTAGCTGTCCTTCTATCACCCTCCCTCTGAGGGAGGTGCAAACACTGGCTGTCATGTGACTTAAAAAGAGCCATAGGAGGCACGTGGATTGTCTGGGTCACAAGGCTGCTTGACTGCTTGACCTAAAGAAGCATCCCTCCCCCAAGCCTTGACATTACAGCACACGTGTCCACACTTGCAAAAATCACCATCGTTATAATATGACAAATACACTGTGAAATAGAAATGCTTACACACAAATCTTTTCGTGTCACACAATTTTTGAAACCTCTCACTCAAAATGCTAACAAAATTACCAAACACAACCAAACAAAATGCTACACTTATTCACCATGTCATACACACATCATTTCTGATCACTAAATCACTGTTTTACTGCAATATAGGCCTATAAATTGGTACAAAGAAAAAAAAAACTGGTCCACAATTTGTAGTTTTGTACCTACCACATTATTTCTAAATCCTAAACTCCTCTAGAAAAGAATAGAGGAATTCTTCTCAGACTGGCTCTGGAAAGTGTATGATGGCCAACCCTATGCCCACATGACGCTTCTCCAGGTAAAGGACACTTTTCCCCTCGAGACCCCATCCTCTGTATTCACTGTATTCTGGAGAATATACTTTTGCTTTACATACAGTATTTCTGGTTGTGTTGTATGCTACTGTTTATAACTGTAATGTTTGGCCTAATTAATATTTTTTGTTTCTTCATTGCATTTGTGTTTACAGTCTACCTGTTACTCCTCTCAGCAGATTATTTTCACTGTAGAATGTTGTATTGAAATGTAGATGTAAGCCTATGAAAGAGCAAAGAGCTTTAGATGTTTCATTCTGGCGTGTGTTTATAGCATTTTGAATGCAGTGTTGCATTTTGAAAGAGGCTTTTTGCATTTTGTGTGAGCAGTTTTGAGAATAGTGTGTAGAGTTTTGAAAGGTGACGTGTAAGCAGTTGGAAAAAACAAAAAAATAATTATTTAAGACGTTTTTTTTTATTTCTGCTGGTTTATCAGCATCTTTGTGGAAGTGAAAATGAAATTAATTAAATTTTATATATTTTATTTTTCTAAGTCAAACAATCGTACACACGTACACACACACTTTAATCATCAAATCATCAATTTTCAGCAGAAAATTTGAGAGATGGAGGAGTCTGACAGTACAATTGGCTACTCAGTGTATAGAGTGTATACTGGATGTCCAAAAATACTGACTAGTCTGCAATTTTAAAAGCTAATATAAAGTTTGAAGGATAAAAATAATCTAATTTGTGACTTACTAAAAGCAATCAGTTCAATCTCAGCACACCTGAATGAACCATTCATTCCACACACGTTATATTGCATAAAATTAAAGCAAGAATTGATAGTGTGTGGACCTAATTTGATTAAATGTAACATTTTGATCTTAGGAAATCGAAACGTTACACTGAATAAAATCAGGGCAGTATTGATAGAGTGTGAAATTAATTGTTTATTTTTCGAAGTCATGAATAAGATTATTTTTATAACCTCACTGACTTTAAAATAATGTAGTCTTGTAGACTTTGCATATAATATAGTTTTACACTTTAAAATTCTTAAAACTGAATTTTAGTTTTTAAAACTGCGGACCACTCAAATTTTTGGAGCTCAGGTATACACTCTATGCACTCAACCAAATGTACAGTCAGACTCCTCCACCTCCATAATTTTCTGCTTTTAATGACTACAGTGGCTGACCAAGTGTGTGTGTGTTTAACTGTCCATCAGTGCAGGGTTATTTAGAGCGTTAAGTGAAGTGGCCCCAGGCCAGTGTGCAGACTGAGGCAGCAAGTGAGATCTGTTAGATTTATGCCAGAACTGAGCAAGATGGCGAGGACAGAGGCGGTCTGATGTCAAGCGCTGCTCATCAGAGACGTGAACTCGTCTGAACTGAAGACTATAAGCGCTGGTTGCTATGGGAAGAATCACTATTTCTATTGCACATAAAAAGAGAATGTTTCTGCTTGGCTGTAACACAGCTCTCTATATTAGGTTTAATATTAGGTTCAAACAGCATTCAAGGAGTCTGTGGTAACCACAAAATCTGCATAACCAGCTAGAAAACTATATAAATTGCCTAACAATGCACAAGTAACCACTCAGAACACCAGAACTACATGGCAAATAACCAACTAGTTGACCATAGCATAACATACCAGCCAAAACATTTCAATTCAATTCAATTCAGTTCAGTTCGTCTTTATTTCTATAGCACTTTTACAATGTAGGTTGTGTGAAAGCAGGTTAAAGGGCACCTAGGTTACTCCTTTTTTCAGATTTAAGATAAGTCTTTTGCATCTCCAGAATGTGTCTATAAAGTTTCAGCTCAAAACACCCATCAGATTTTTTATTAAACCTTCTATAAGATTCTATCCTATACCGTTTTTGCATCAGTTGATTTTATCATAGGTGCCATTTAATCAGAACAGGTTTATAGATTTAAACTTGAAAAGGGAGGTCAGTTTCACAAAAAAATATTGTTTTTTTATTTCTGGATGTCTGACCTTGATGGATTGAATGGAAGAAATAAAGAGATAATGAAATTACAATCAAATGTACTTATTACATCATCAACATGATCCAATTGTAGTTTGGAGGTGTTTACCAGCTGAAGCAGGATTTTTCATTCTGCAAAGCCTAATTATTCACTAATGTAAAAATGCTAATGTAATTATAGTTATTGTTTTTGTTGTGAATGAGATTTAACAACAAAGCTGGAATTAATGATAAAATGAATGAATTCTTTTGAGATTTACGATTGTATAACTGTTAAATCGTTGATCAGAGCAGTTGCAGAGCTCGATTTACACCAAAGAGACAGGAAGATGAAGTGAACTTGACATTTATGAGTCATGCTGTGGATGATTCAGCGCCTAACACTTCAAGATTATTTCTGATCAACTCCAAATACTCATGGATTACTTATGTAAGCGACATCAATTATGAGATTATCACTATTTTTGGCACTGTAGGGCATTGTGTGTTGTGTGTACCTAGGAGACAGATTGTGTTGATTAAGCCCAGGGGCATCACGGACCCTTTTTTTTTTTTGAGTGGGAACCTGTGGTGGTCTTGGTTTTAACTTATTGTACGTGTCTTATGTGTAACTTAAGATACAACTTAATTAAATATTAAACAAAATCATCCATGTTTCAATACCAACCTACTCTACAATTCAAAAATCAGTATGTTTTGTAGGCAATTAGAACTTTTAGTAAGCAAGAATACATTAAATTAATGCTTATGTTCAATATCAATACATAATAAAATAATACGTCAAAACATGAAATAAAATGTCAAAATATGAGTTAAATAATATTCCATTTTCATTAGTAACTCATATACTGTATTTATGTAAAAAAGAGAATCTTTTTTTTCATAATTATACTACATATTATTAAATGTTTTTTTTTAATGTCTTCCTGACCAAGGGTATAACCTAGTGGTTTGAAGTAGTGGCAAAGTAATAATTCTAAATGACTAATAATTAATATTTTAGTGTTGCATACTTTACGGTCTTTTAATACATCATCAATATACAAGACAAGATTTTTGGAGGATCTAGGCTGTTTCTCAATTCCAAGAACACAGAGAACGGACTTGCGTTCTTGTGAAGACCGGTCTTGCCAGGTGTCCTCGGAAGAACGAACTCGGGAGACCGCGAGAACAGAGAACACGTCCTGTGCGAAATGAGATGCTGCTTTCTTCCTGATGGTCACATGACCTTCACACATTTTAATGGAAAATTATTTAAAACATTATAGCATTCAGACAACGATTTATGTTTTTCTCCTTTTCAAAATATATACTATGCATAAAAACACTATAATATACGTTGCACAATATAAATCAAACCGATTTGGATACGAATTTCAGCAAATAAACACCCTTAGGCCTAGTTTCACAAACAGGGCTTAGATTAAGCCAGGACTGGGCCTCAGTAAATTAGGCTATTTAAGCCACATTCAAAAAAATTGCCTTAGAAAAATATATTACTGGTGTGCACTGGAGACAAAAAAAAGAAACTGACGTATTTTAAGGCATCCCACCACAAGTTATTTTGAGTTGAGACAGCTCAAACAAGCAATTTAATCTTGAATAGTCTTAAACCTTGTCTGTGAAACCAGGGGTTAATGTGTTATTCCTTTATTAGGATGTTCATGCTAATGTTTACTTTCCACTGTTCATTTAGGGAAACTCCTGAGACAAATAAGTTATATGTCTGAACTTTAATAATAAATCTATATAAAATACTGCGCTTCCCACCTCCAGTCGCAATGACTTCTGGGACTTCTAGACCGAGTTCAGTGCTGAAGTCTGCATCCATGCCTCCTCGATATCAAGAACACATCCGGGAAGTTTCACGCGTCCTCCGTTCTTGTGGTCTTGAGTATTGTAACTGAACTTTGGCAGCTGATGATAACGTTACATGAGAACACAAGGACGCAAGATCGCTGAAGAACGGATATTGAGAAACAGCCCTAAACTTGTTTTATCGAATTACCCTTTAGTGCAGTGGTCCTCAACCACAATTGGTACCTGGCCGATGTCTGAACGATCTTTATTTTGAAAAATCTTTTATTTTGAAAAATGAGGGTATTCTCTCGCTTACATCTCGGTCACTTGAGCGCCCAATTTTTACCCTAGGGCTCCAAAATGAGTAATAAACAGATGCCTTGGAAAGGTTATTTGCTAAGGGGAAAAGTCCCAGTGAAGGACCCGCGAACTGCCAAGGAATGAATTGGAAACTCATTTGTCAACAAATCAGTGAATCCACCATGTCTGTGCAAGAAGATGACCTGCTGGAGTTCACAAATGACCGTGGCCTTTTAGGGGCCATTCGCATACCACGTCTTTTCTAGAGTTCTGCAAGTTTGTTTTTTTCAGTGGAGGTGCGCGCCTAGCAACCTACGAACCACTGCACCCCAACCTCCTGGTCCGCGGTAAATTCGCGGTCCGTGGTGATAAAAAGCGGACCAGTTTTAGTGGATATATTCTGTAAATCATAGTAAATTCCTATGCCGATGCTTTTTTGTTGTTGTTTCCATTTCTGTTAATGGAAAGATTTTTTCTGCACATTTCTAAACATAATAGTTTTAATAACTGATTTCTAATAACTGATTATTTTATCTTTGCCATGATGACAGTAAAATATATTTGACTAGATATTTTTCAAGACACTTCTATACAGCTTAAGTGAAATTCAAAGGCTTAACTAGGTTAATTAGGTTAACTAGGCAGGTTAGGGTAATTAGGCAAGTTATTGTATAATGATGGTTTGTTCTGTAGACTATCGAAAAAAATATAGCTTAAAGGGGCTAATAATTTTGGGCCCTTAAAATGGTTTTTGAAAAATAAAACTCCTTTCACTCTAGCCGAAATAAAAAAAAATAAGACTTTCTCTAGAAGAAAAAATATTAAAAGACATACTGTGAAAATTTCCTTGCTCTGTTTAACATTGTTTGGGAAATATTAAAAAAGGGAAAAAAAATCAAAGGGGGGCTAATACAGAATATCCCATATAACACGCGGTATCACAAAATGATCTGTTAATATCTGTAATATATAGTTGTTTTCTAGAAATAAAAATCCTGAAGATTAACAGATCAAGATGACACATGCTTAAAACAATTCAAACAGCGCATAAAACAACTGCAATATCAAATAAATCTCCAGAGTTTTAAAGTGCAATGAGGAATAGAATGTTCCTCTGGGATGTGCCCCCTCACTTCCAGTGGCTCGAGGCTTCTGGATAAGCCAAAGGTGTTTTTTTTTATCTTTGGCACTTCCTGTCCTGATGTTTGGCCCCCCAGAGGCAGCTTTGACCTGAGCTGTTGCTGTGTCCTGATGAGACCATCTGCTTTGCTCTCTGTGATGCTTCAGCTCTCTTTCTCTCTCCATCACTCACTGAGCTCCAGATCAATGCTAGGGAAGGGAAATGGGGTGGGCATGGCCCGATGTTGAGCCGCTGTGACATATCACTCTTTCCTTTGGTAACATCCCTCATATAAAGCTCCTTACACTAATAATGGCACTTATGGTAAATATGAGCAAAGAAAGTTGTGGAAAAATATCTTTATTGTTGGATACTTTGGATCTTTTGTTTAAAATACATTTTTAAAAAAAACTCAAACTCTGCTCTTATTGAGAACAAGCAGTTGCAAACAGCACAGTAGACAGTTAAAGTCAAAATGATCAACATTTACTAAATAATTATTAGGATTATTTTTCCTTTTTTAAATATTTCCAAAATGATGTTTGGGGTGCTTTCACACTAGCACTTTTGGTCCGCTCCCGGGCTCATTTGACATCAGAGTATGGTATGTTTAGCTAGTGTGAACATGTCTTCTGAACTCTGGTGCGCACCCGTGAACCATACTCAAGTCCGCATAAAAGAGGTGGTCTGGGGTACGGTTTGCGCGAACTCTGTTCCACTTCACTTCTGGTGTGAATGTATCGTACCAAATAACGAAAGTGCACTGCCAACAGCACAACAAACTATAATTTTCATAACGTTCATTCGCGTGTGTGTGTCTATGTATCACGTACTGTACCTTGGTGACAAGTGGGACTGAGCTAGGGCAATCACAGTAATAATGTCTGCTTGTCTCCTCCAAAAACAGCTTCTACAGACATCGCGTGATGTTCTAAACGTTAATAATAGTTTTGCGGCAGATGGATGCGAGTCGCTTTCTGTATGTCAAAAATCAATAGATTCAGTAAAAGCAGAATGACCGTGATCTGCATACATCTTTCCATTTTGGCGCTTTGCTTTCGTTAGCCGTCACCTAGCAACAGCCGTACACGCAACAACAGCTCAATGACACAAGCGTTACTGGGGTTCAGAAGGCAAAAAGACAGTGTGAGCACAAACCAACCGACAAGGAGGCAGGAGGAGACGATCGAACTTGAAAGTAGAAAAGCACCCTTAGAGAGCAAAGCATTGTTCACAGTATTTCCTATAATATTTTTCCTTTTTTTATTTTGGCTAGAATAAAAGCAGTTTTTAAACTTCTTAAACCATTTTAAGGCCAATATTATTAGCCCCCTTAAGCAATATTTTTTTTCTATTCGCTTCAGAACAAACCATCGTTATATAATGATCTGCTTAATTACCCAAACCTGCCTAATCTTTATTAAATATATATGTTAAGATTTATTGGCACCCTTATTAATTCATTTGAGAGAAATATGCGAAAAGTATTTTCCCATGTGACATTTTACGTTTATTTAGTACGCCTGGGTGACCAAGAACAGGAAATTGTTCAACCATGGGTTCCTGTTTTAAACATGAGGTAACACATAGGCCAAAGGTTTTTGAGCTTCACAGGAAGTGGCTATATATATAGCAAAAATCCAAGTGTCCATTGCAACAGGCTAATTGGAATCAGGTGCTTAACCGTATATTTTTGTGAAACCACAAAAACGTACTTCAACAACAGCAACAGCTTTTGTTCATTTTCACAGTGAATGATATTTATAATGATGTATTATTGATGAATAAAGGATTATTTTGATACAGTTCTTAGAACAACACCAAATAAATGCCACAAAATATCAGTGTCTATGATTTGTTATATAATACACTGCCTCAACTGAATATTTTCATATGGCCAACTTTTCTGACACGATTAATCTGCTTGATAGCTCACTGTGTAGTGTTGTTATTATGAAAAAGAGTGCTCTGGTTCACGTCTGTGAAGCTCAGTTACACAAAATAATTAAAGCAATGTAAAAACAAGGTAAAACTATGTGGTCCCAGTGTACAAATCACTTACGTTTGCTTTTGAAAACAATATTTGTTGGGTTTAGGGAAGGGTATAGGTCAGTGGTTTGCTAGATGTTTTGTACAACACGCTTGTACCATCATGTGTACAAGAAGGATGTGTATCTGAAACGTACAACAAAACATTCCTTAAGTAAACATACCCAGAGCAACCTATTTTACATTTCACAAAAATGTAGGCTGAGGCACATATTTCCATTGAACCTGTGTTGGTTTGTTTCCACCTTTAGGGCAATAATTAAGAAATGTCAGTCAACTTGAGGTGTAATAAATCAGCCTGGAAGAGGTCATGTGTCTTTTGTCCAGCACACTTTCAGTCTGGGTGTCTGAAAGTCTCCAAAACGTCTCATGTCTCCTACATCACCACAAATAGATTATCACTGTTTCAAGCCAAAGACCAACTCAGTCATCTCCTTTTATGTTATTATTTTGAGCAAAAGATTGAAAGGTTAATCAATAAATGAATTGTTCCACAGCTTATATTCATCTATGGGGTCAATATTAGTGGATGGTGCTGTCTGTGTAGTTTATTTGCAATGTTTAGTTTTCACATATGAATGTTACATTCTTCCAGGACTAAACTGGCTGTGTATGTACATCTGGTTGTGTGTATGTTTGTGGATTTGACCGAATGCTAGACCTCTTTAAGTGAGACTGTGGTCATATGAGGATGCCATTTGCTTACTGACAGTCATACTGGGAAATACCCTTTGGGAACTGAATGAAGCTGTGATACAGAAGCTGGGATTACCAATGTGATGCAGAGCCATTGCTGAAAAAAATATTCTTGCAATCCTCAGTCTGACAGACAAGACTTTTCTTAAGTCTTGTGGATTTTTAGATGAATACATTCTTCCCTGCTTGAGAGGCTCTTATACTGTCTTGGATATATTATGGCTAGCATGTAAGCTCCTTGTCGACGCTTCCCACAGAGAGATTGAGTTTAAAGAATTTAAACAGTTTTGTCTGGGTGAAAGATTCAATTACTGTTGGTGCATCTCTTTATATTGTGTAAAGGGACAGTTCACACAACAAAAAGAGCACCATTTTGTCAGCATTTACAGTAAGGGTGCAGGAATATATTAATACAGCACAGTATCACAATATTTTCAAAACAGTACCGACACACGGATGCTCACAAATATTGATATTTTGCCAATATTTATGTAAGAAATGCATCACAAAATTATTTTTGATATGTTTATATTAAAATGTTTATTTTTAGTTACAACAGATGTTTCCAAAGTTTTCTTTTGGGAGCATAAATTGAAGTTGGAAAGATGTAATAAATTGCAATATATATCGTAGAATATCACAATAAAGTTCAAATCGCAATAATATTGTATCATGTCACAGTATATCATATCCTGTGATTCTCAGCCCTAACTTATACACACTGATGTGGTTCCAAACCAAAAAAAAATTGTAGTGTCATTGATAAATTCTAATAGCTTTTTAATTATTTTGATTCAATTGTTTTGCTTTTATTTTATTATTACTATTGTTATTTATTTTTTTCGTTTTGTAATGTTGGTGCTTTAGATTAAATTAAAGTTGAATTTAAATGTTGCCAAGCAACTACTAAATAACTTGCTTTTCTGTATAATAGTAACATTATTGACTGGGTCTTTTATTTGGCAAATGGGTACCTATGGCGAGGTGTGCGACAGAAAGTTTCAGTCGACGTCATTCTTGCTTAAGGAAATGTCAATGTAAAGCTGTACGGGTCGTTTACACATCATATGAGAAGCACTTCTAACAAAACAGATACTTTATACACATAAATACTTGTGTATAAATGTTCACTACTAACCTTTCCATGTACATGATTTGATTATAACTACAGATCAGTGATAATAAAACTAGCCTACTATAACTATATGATTATATGACAATAAATAAATAAATGCAACATATATGAACACATACACACCCTTACAGTCTCCGATATGTTTTCATTTACAGAAAAACTGCCACTCAGCATACTTTTAGTCCTTATTTGGCTTCAAAAACAACACGCAACATATAGCCCAGTCAGTGCAAACTGACTTGTTTTCATTCTCCTGCTTGTGTACACGCTGGTGACGTATCTCTGTAAACCAATAGCGTTCAGCTGTGTGTCTAGCTCCGCCCTTTTGGTACCCTTTTGTTGGTGCTAGGTATCTTTTCAAAAGAGTACCCAAAAGTGGTACTTACGGTTCGCTTTTTGGTATTGTTTTGACAGTGGAAACGGCCATAAAACCGTCACCGCACCGAACCGAACCATACCATACCATACTGTACCACTCAGTGGAAACGGGCCATAAGATGTCTAAATATGGATAAAAAATGTCCCTGTCAGTCCTTTAGAAATGTATGAATTTTCAATTTTCAAGTTTCCAGCTTTTGGACAGTAGTTTTTTTTTCAAGCGACATGCACTAAAGGCTGTTGTCATGTTTTTTCTGCTTGCCCTGAAAGACTACATCATTTTTTCTGCTTGCATAGATTGATCCATATCTGGTAAAAATCTCCAGAGTTTTGTTATCATTACATCGTCATATATTTTATTGCAATCTCGATATATCATTGCCACAGTTTTGGATCCCAAAGCTCTTGTCTGTATTTATTTTCCCCAGATCATTAAGTCAGTCATACAGGTTTGTTAGACACAAGATGAGTAAATTACGACAGAATCCTCATTTGTGGGTGAATTATCCCTTAAATTGTGGAATTACACAACAGAGATCGGAGGCAAAGGATAATTCACATGCTAATATTGGTTGTCATAGCTATTATTTGATGTCAGAAGTGTTGCGTGGGTGTTTTTTGTTCTCTGCCTCAGACATGCAAAAATGTCAAGCGCCTGATTTGCATTTTTCACCCCCTCTCCGTGGAGCATTCAGAGACGCTTTGGAAAGTGGAAGGACTGGACAGAAGCAGACGCAGATGAAAAAATAATTCCCAGTGGATGTAGATGGCTGAGATACGCTGATGTCTGACACCGATGAGCTTTAATGAGGGCGAACAGAGGTTATTAGACACTTATTAGTGAACGTTTGAATAAAGAAATTGCCTTAAAACTGAAGTAGTGCACCAGTGTCAAGTATAAAGATATGATCTGATAACAGTATTCTTTTCATGTAAATACAGTTTTATGTGCTGTGGCAGGCTTATAGTGTCCTTCAGTGCAATCCTATTGGTCCAGAATCCTGCTTCACATTAGTTCTGCCTCCATTTGTATGAGTAACACCTTGTCCTGCAGTATGTTTTTGTTCTTATTTAAAAACCGTTTACACATAAAACGGAAGTTGCAACTTCAATTTTATGCCGAATTAAATTTTTAAATGATCTAATATAATCTAAACAGCTGTATATTTAATTACAGTTAACAGTTTAAATACAGTAGTCAACACTTGAGGTGGATCAAAACCTTACATCAAAGTAAAATACACTGTAAAACCCAATAAGTTAGGGTAACTCAAACCATTTGAGGAAACCGATTGCAACAAACCATTTAAGTTCAAAAACTAATCCTAATGAGTTCTGTGAACCTAATCCATTTAAGTAAATAGATAAATTTGAGCACAGTAAAACCCAATAAATAAAGAGAACCCAAACCAAGTACTGTAAAACCCAATAAGTTAAGACAACTCAAAACATTTGAGGAAACCGATTGCTACAAACCATTTGAGTTAAAAAAATAAAACTAATCTGAGTACTGTAAACTTACTCCAAGTTGAAGTAATGAGGTATTTATTTACCTCATTAACTTCAACACTGAGTTCAAAACTATTTTCAAATGAGTTGAAATAACTTTCAGTAAATTTAAGTAAACTACACTCATACATTCAAATTGACTGTTGGGTTTTACAGTGTATGGAACAACACCTATTCTTGTCTTGACCTTTTTCGATCCGCTTCAAATGTTCACTAGTGTAGAGTCTTCATTGTTATAAATAATTACATACAATTAATCTTTGTTAAAGCAACAAATTCTATAATTTCTTGTGCACAAATGGTTAAAATTCACTTGAAACATCAGTCACAGGTCTTCAAAAGTCCTTACTCTAATAAAAAGTCCACTCTAATAGCATTAAACTTTGCATGTTATCTGGACTGTGTTTTTCTGCTTAATTATAATCAATCCATATCCTGTAGATTTGTGCATTGTGATGTCAATGCTGAAATTATATATTATTCAGCCCTAAATGGGACCAATTTCATTTTTATGTTTTTTGGGGGAGTCTAATGATGGTAGAGAAATTAAATCAAAAGTGAAGTAACACTTTATACAGTAATCAACTAAAACCTTTCATCAAAGTTGTCCTAAAACTATTGAACAACACCTATTCTTGTCTTTTTGGTCCACTTCAATGTTGACTAATGTAGAGTCTTCATTGTGTAAATAATTCAATACAATTAATCTTTGCTAAAGCTACAAATTCTATCATTTTTTGTGCACAAATTCATTTGTAACCTTACATTCATGGGCCTTAGAAAAATCTGAAATGTGTTTTCTGCTTAATTATAATGAATGCATATTATGAAGATTTGTACATTGTGATATCAATGCTGAAATGATATATTGTTCAGCTCTAAATGGGATCAATTTCATTTTTATGGTTTTTGGAGCATCTAATAAGGTAGAGAAATGAAACCAAAGTAAAATAACACTTTATCCAGTAGTCAACACTTGAAGTGGATCAAAAACTATGACACCCATACTTGTCTTTTTTTGATCCACTTCAAATGATGATTACTGTAATTATTTGTAGTTATGAATTGTTGATTTTTCAATGATGTCGCAATGTGACCAGTGTTGTTTTTGATAACTAAATTTATTAAGTTGTTTTAATTGGCTTGAAATAAATGAAAATATGAACATAAGAATATTACTTAAAATTGTAATTAAATACATAAATAAAAAATAAAATAAAAGAAAGGATAAAGGAAGAAATAAAGTTTTAAATAAATTTAGAAAGAAAAGTATCCACATTGAAGTGCTAAATTATTTTTATTAAGTGTTAAAATATTTTTCTTTTTCAAATATTTGTATCTTGCGATCATTTTGTTGAATGAATTGCATTGAATGAATAATCTTAGCAAATTTAAAAATCAACATTAAAATTAAACTGAGATTAAACAAGTTTGTCTTTCTGATTTAAAAAAAATGTAGAATTTTCATGTCTTTAGGCCTGAGATGCCCAAAGTAGGATATCCTACTTCCTGGCATCCAAAGTAACGTTGGATTTGGCCCACCATCCCATCTGAGAATGATAGAGGGGGTTGGGGCAATGCCTTTAACAGATTGTCAAATTATAAATTGTCAGGTCATTTCTACCTAACCTGTTTTTGTTTGTGTGTTTGTTTTTATTTTGCTACAAAAAAAGCAAATTGAAATTAAATGTTTTAATTAAATATAAATGAATCTGAGTTTTTAAAACGTAAATACTGTCACTCTACAAATAGAGGACTATGCAAAAGACACGGCTGAGCAAATCAAGGCAAAAACTAGTGTAACTCCATTCTGTTATAAGTGAGATTTTTTTGTTTTACTTGTAATAGTTCAGTATAACATTATACAATATTAGTTCATATAAAGCAATATTTTTTTTGTTATTTTTTAAATATTATTAAGTAAATTAGGAAATTACCCACAGCAACTATGTTAACCTTGGGCCCACTAGCCTTAATAAAGTTTCACAAGAAAAAGTTTGGGCACCCCTTCTTTTAAGCCAATATTATTCACTAAACCCTCCTACTGTCATGTCTGGTTTCTGTGGATATTAAGCATACTTTTTATTTAGACATTTTTTCAATTGTGTGGTTGTAGTTTTGACCTTTTTGCATCTGTAAATGCTGTGTAATCAGGCTAGATTAACTGGATTTGAAGCCTGCTTTTAAAATAAAGGTTCATTATTGGCATTGGTGGTTCCATGAAGAAACCTTTAACACCTGTAAAACCTTTTCATTCCATAAAAGCTCCTTTATAGTGCAAAATGGTGCTTTAGATTAAAAAAAGCATAGCTTTTTTTCACAGTAAGAAAAAATGTTAATAGTTTCTTCTAAAGCATCACTGTGTAAACCACATTTAGGTTCTTCCTGCACTCTTATTATGTAATTCTTCTTTTAAAGCAAATATTTAACTCAATGTTTGATTACCGTTCTTTGGAGATCATTGGCAAGAATGAACAACAGGAGCACTAGTGCTGTGATGGTGCAGGCAGAGGCAGGTTTTCCGTTAGAGTTGCTTGGCTGAGGGGGGTGAGATTTAGTCCTGCTTTAATACCAGTTCACCATAGCAATGGTGACGTGAGGCCAGAGCCTGGGAAATCAACCAGGAAGTGGCGTCTGAGGAAAAGCAGATGAGAAGAAAGAGAGAGAGAGAGAAAGAGGGAGGGCCTGGATTATCTGATGCTTATCTTTAGGGCTCAGGTGAACAGCTGATGTGCAATTCAATTAGAGCCACTCTCAAAGGGCCAGTGTCTGTGTGTGTGTGTGTTTTCCAGGTGATGTTTAGGCTGTCTTAGGATACCCCTGATCTCATGTGATCATTCAGCTCAGTGATCATAAAGTAAAAGAAATACACTTTCACATTTCAGATTAAAAGAGCAAGGTCATGAGCAGTAGAGCAAGGTCATGAGCTGTAGAACAATAACAAATGAGCTCAATGAACAATTTATGGTTTAGTCGTTATATGGTTGATCAAAAATTGCAGTAAGATCTTTTGAATTATTCCAAATACTTTATATACAGTAGTAAATAAATTCCGTTGTTTTAAACTGAAACAATGATGATAATAATAATAATAATAATAAATGCTTCTTGAGCCCCAGATCTGCATATTTGAATGATATCTGAAGAATCATATTTATTATATTACACTGAAAAAATGATTTATTTACATTTACTACAATTTTTAAGGTAACTGGTTGCAAACAATGTGTATGGGCTGAATTTAAACAAACACATTAAATTGAACATCACTAAATTTCATTTGTTTGTTTAAATTGAGCTCATATACATTTTTTCTACCACTTACCTTAAAATGTAGTTAATCCAATGCACCATTTTCTTTCGTGTATATTATATTTTATATTATAATAATAATTCACAACATTGCAGTTTTATTGAATTTTGATTAAATTTAGGCCTGGTGAGCTTAAGAGTCTAATAATAAAAGGAATTCCACTAAAAAAAGATAAATAAAACAAAATAACTCAACAGTAATAACTCAATCTTAAAATGAAAACGAGAAAAAAAAAGTTACTATAAATCCAGGCTTGTTAAGTATAGGAGACTAATAAAAAATAAACTTATACAAATAAAAAAAAATCAATTAACTTTTAAATGAAAATAAAAAATGATAATAATAGAATATGTAACTGTAGCAACACCTTGCTTAATAAGCATACTTGACTAATAAAATAATAAAATAAGTCATGAAAAGTATACTGCTTTTATATAAATTCATTGTTTTCCACATTGATGATGATGATAATAATAATAATGATGATTATAATGATAATAATAACAACAACAACAATAAATGCTTCTTGAGCCCCCGGTTCTGCATATTTGAATGATATTTGAAGAATCTTATTCACTATATTACACGGAAAAAATATTAATTTGATTTACTTTTTTTAAGGTAACTGGTTGCAAACAATTTATATGAGCTCAATTTAAACAAATGAAGTTGAATAATACTCAATTTAATGTGTTTGTTTAAATTCAGCTTGTATAAATGTTTTAAGTTACCTTAAAAAATAGTAAATCCAGTTAATATTTTTCAGTTTATATAAAATTTTATGTTAATAAAATATTAATATTATTATTAATATCATATTTAATGTTACAATATTTCACAACAATAAATTTTTTATTGAATTTTGATTGAGGATTGGTGAGCTTAAAGAGTCTAATCATTAAAAAATACTTCCGCTAAACAAATCATAAGTAAAAAAATACTTACCTACTTACTTCAATAGGGCCATTTTATATTGAAGTTGATATTTAGCTGCACCATATTAGTGTTTTGTAATATCTCATTTTACTAGGTGGGTCGTTAGCCCAGTGCTCAATCCCCTATCAGGAGAACCAGGACATACACACATACTCTATGGACAATTTAGCTTACCCAATTCACCTATAACGCATGTCTTTGGACTTGTGGGGGAAACCGGAGCACCCGGAGGAAACCCATGCCAACACGGGGAGAACATGCAAACTCCACACAGAAGTGCCTATTGTCCCAGCCGAGGCTCGAGCCAGTGACCTTCTTGCAGTGAGGCAACAGTGCTACCCACTGCGCCACCGTCCTGCCCAATAAAAAATAGACTAATAAAAATATCAGTTAATTTATAAATGAAAATAATGACATAATAATAATAGAAATACTATGTGCAACATTGTTTAGTGATTTAATAAGAAGTATACTGCCTTTATACATGTTCATTGTTTATTATCAATTGATACTTTTACTATAAAACCAAACGGCTAGTTCATGGTATACTGAACATTTAACACACTTGTGAGGCACACAAAAGTTAATTTGAGACAAATAAGCGGTTGTGTAAACTAGTGATGTAACAGCTCTGTTTAGTTTCAGCACTCAGTCTCTGTAACAGAAGCGATGAGAAAGTGGATTCGATTTCCTTTCAGTGTACAGTGATTGTGTCGCTGGCTCAGAGTCTTTTGCATTAGCAGGGTCATTATGTAACCTGTCTGCCTCGATCAGTTCAATTCGCATTTGTGAGCATCTGTGTTTGTGTGTGCCAGCCATACATGCGTAAAACAAACAGATTAGTGACCTCAAACAGATGCCAACCCACCATAACAACATTTTCAACTAGTGTACCTTAAATATTGCCTTTGAACCGAAGCGTTTGATTGCTAAAATAAATAAAAATACCGTTTTTACTTCAGAATAACCCTGAATGCACATTAGAAGGCTCATTACAGTGATCACAATCTCTCTGAATCACGTTCTTAACCTTTGAAAATATATTTTTAGTGTTGCAGCGTCTAAAAAACTTGTCCTACTTGCTTTTATACCATGTCAAGATTTTTTATCTCTTCAAATTTGCTGAACTGGCTTGTGTTTCTCAAAAAACATGTAATAACAGTTCGATAATAATGTTATATGGAGTGTGTTTGATTTAAATAAAGGGCAAACCTGCTCCATACCGGTTTTGTTGGAACGAGTTATGCCCAAAGGAAGATGCATGTGCAGCGAGGAGCAAAAGAAAACTCCTCGGTAGGGCTGTCAGCATGCAGACGGTATAAATCTGCAGAGAACTTCACTAGAATTCCTTCTTGCTCTTTAAAGCGGCCAAATATAAAGCCGCATGAACTCATTTGTCTGAAACGGCCTTGCAGCAGAGACAGAAGAGCAAACGTTTTGGAAATGAAGTCAGCAAAAAAGGTTCTTCCTCATTCTTAGGCTGCGAAGGCGATTGAGAAATTTAGTTGATCATTAACTCTATTTAGAGAAAGAAAACTACACTATAAAAAATTATATGAATCAGTCATGAGAGCATATGTTTTGGGTTCACTGTAACTTATTAAACTCAGTTAATCTTGTTCTAACTTAATTGTATAAGTTATGCAAGCTGTTTTAAGTCAGTTTAATATAATATAAGTTCAATGGACTCATAAGGTTAATTTGATTCAGCTTTAAAAATTAAGGCAACCAGGATTGTTTTACAGTGTACTAAGCTACATTAGTAGTTTGTTTATGTATATCAACTCAAATGAGAATGTAATACACACCTATATTTTCAATAAAGCACATTAGCATGTTGCTAAGCTAACAACGTGATACGAATATAATAAAGACAAAGCACACAAATATTAGGTCAATATATTATGTTCAGTGTTTTTAAACATTTTAACCAGTGCTTCTGAGTGTTTACACAGTGCATGTGTGAATATGTATTTTCTAGTGGTGTAACGGATCACAAATCTCACGATTCAGATCACCATTATGCTTCTTTTAGTTCATGGATCGGACCATTTTTTTGGATCAGCCAGAAAGGGGAGGAGACAAATGTAATTTGCTTTCCATTTATTACAAAAACAGTACTGCAAGAAACGTTTGGTTTTAACAAACAGAACTTAGAACCTATAATTTTATTAAAGATAATATGAAGAAATAATCAGCTGAATATTTTTAAAAATATTCAGTACTGTGAAAATTCACTGTTACTACTGCTGTTGCTGATAACGCAATAACGTAGAAATCTAACAATAAAATTTGTACAACCTATATTTATTTTTTGTCTCAATTTCAATAAATGATTTCATTTCTTCACTCATAAAACTTCACGTTTCATTGCTAGATGGATCATTTTTGAAGAATTATTTACTGGCATATTTTGATGGCCTATTCTAAATTTTGTTGCCATCTATTGGTTAAATAATGTAATTGCTGCCTTCATTTTTGAGCATCAAGTTAAATGCGTATGGCGGTGAGTGTAGTCTTTACCAAAAACATCAGTGGTTTTATCTAAACTTTAAACTGTTATCCCTGTACTTCTGTGTTATTTGACTGTTTGTAACTTCATAACTGACTCAAAAGACTAAAAACTAAATCTCTTCTTGATTTGCTTTTTCAGATTTGAATGCAGCAATTCGAAGGATTAATAAACATATTCAAATCGTCATCATTTATAGTTTGTTGCGCGGGGGTTGAGATCCTGATCTTTTATCGCTTAATCGTGCAGCTGACACTGAATGCATTGATGCAGACTAAACAAGTATTGACAGAAAACACTTTTAATGAAACCCATCGCACCTCAAATAACCGACCACAACTTCTGTCTTCGTTATATTTTACAGGAAAGCCTAAATGCTTTTATACATGGGATTTGAATGACACGAGAGGGGACTTCTCTGTGATCGTTAAATTCAGGATTATTCTTCCAGTAAAAAAAAATTATTAATCCGGTGGGTCACGTGTGTTCCGTATCGTGGGTTGTGATCCGTACGAATCACAGATCAACCGTAATCCATTACACCCCTAGTATTTTATAATAAGTTTTTAATAATTTTATTTTGTTATTTAGGGAGTTTAGAAGCTGTATTCTTTTGAAAAGGATTTCAGGTTTTGGTTTTGATTTCAGTAAAGATTGATGTTAGCATGCTGTTAAGCTAAGAGTGAGATTACCAGGGTTATAAAAGTAAACCGTAAAACATTTTCATTAAAGTTATAATAGCATATAATGTGTTATTGTGTAAAACCTTTTTTGTTTACCTGACTATCGATTAAAAGTTTTGATTTCAGGAAAGGTTGACTTTAGCATGATGCTTAGCTAAGAGAAATTATCAGGGTTTGTAATAGCATACCCAGCAGGCACAGAACATCAATATGACGTCAGATTGATGTTGTACCCCAACGTCGTCGGGGCGTTGCATTTTGTTGAATGAAAATTGTTGAAATAAAATGGGGTTGATGTCAAAACCCAGCGTCATGCCAACATCAATGTCCAACATCTATCCTAAAATCAACCAAATATCAACATCTAATGATGTTACAGCTTGATGTTGTGTGGATGTTACCACTATGACGTCTATCAGACGTTGGATTTTGGTTGCCATATCTGACGAATAAATGACAGTATTTGATATCAATATGATGTTGGTTTAACATGTGGGCTCAATGTTGGATTTTGGTCACTTTTCAACACAACCTAAAATCAACAAGTCGTAATTGGACGTCAAAATAACGTATTTAGACACTGGCTAGACATTGTATTTTGGTCACCTGACATCATAACCTTAATCTGACCTAATATTAGCATCTTATGAAGTTATGTGCCTGCTTGATATATAATATTTTGTTGGGTAAACATTTTTTTGCACAGCAGACTATTAAATAAAAGTTTTGATTTCAGGAGAGATTGATGTTAGCATGTTGCTAAGCTTAAAAACGTTACACTTCATAAAATACAAAAACAAATACTTTGGTCAGACTCAATATGTTATTGAAATATTACATTCAAAATTTCTCTTAGTGCATTATCACATTGGATTTTGCCTTAAAATGTGGCCAAAGTAAAGTGAAAGACATCCTAATTAAGTTGGCTTTGTGTTGAGAAGCCATGTGAGGCCTTTAAATCTTGCCTCAGTTGGCATCACACTAGGATTTGGAACAAACCCACCGTGTTTATAATCATTTTGTTTATACTGCGTCGAAAAGTAAACTTGGCCCTCATTCCTTGTGAGTTTGTTAAGCTCGGTGTTGTGAAGCTTTTTGTAAATCTATGATTTTGGCCCAGGGCTGGGAAAGTGAAGCTGCACAGGCTCCTAAAACGAAGCGAATGATAAGTGGAAAGTAACTGAATGCAGTGAGTGAGGACAAAAACAGGACAAGTGAACACATGGCCTCACTCTCCCTCTCTTTTTGTCGCTGGGACGCTCTCCCAGGGTGACTGAGCGTGTTTGGGAAGAATTAGCTCTGACGGTGCTGTGTCTGTCAGCCATCAATACTTTATTATACAATTTCTCTCTCTCCTCTTTCCTTCACCTTCCCTTCTGCTTCTCCAGCTCGCACATACACTCGCCGTCTTCGTGACTCTTTGTCTTTCAATCACGCTCTCTCTTTTTTTCCTCATCCGTCACTTTTCTCTTTGACTCTTTCTCTCCACCCCTTTCCTTTTGTCATACAAGGTCTTTGCTTCAATCGAGTTCTGCTTTCAAACAGCAGATGGACGCTTCACACACATCTTGTTGGTGGCCATTACTTCTGAAGCCTTAACGGAAAAAATGAAAATACTGCCATTTTTTTTTTTTTAAATGGGGAAAATGTTACAGATTAAGTGCGATTCTGCAATGAGCAACTTAACTCTGATGTCCAAAACAGTAGATGTTCACGATATGCGTCTTTTTTGGGCTTGATCTCTCTTCTGTTTCATTTAACTGTCGTATAAAGGACAGGCTGGTCTGTGAGCAGGCGGTATCTTGGATTGTGTCACAGAGTGCGTGGGCTGTGTTTTGTAATTAGCATGGGCTTTGGCGTAGATGGTATTTATGGATTTGCTAGTGATGCATAGCCATCCATCAGTCTCTGCAGAGTCATTGTGGCGTCTGATGTTTAAATGATATAATCGATGAAAGCATTTCTGACAGAGATGACTTTATCAGGCACCGAACATTACTGAAAAGTGGATCCAAAAGTCTGACGGCCATTATTGAAGATACTTTTAATGTTTGCGGTTGTTTCTAGAAGGGTGTTGATTAAATGTTCAAAATATAAAGTGATTTATATAGTGGCCGAGAGGAATGAAAGTTACGAAAATACAAGCAAATAGAAAAAATATCAACAAATTGGAAAAAGTAGCATCAGTTTGACGTCATGTTCATGCGAATTCTCACAGGACTTTAAAATAAACAAACAATGCTCCTCTCAGATTTCCGACAACATTGCTGACAGCCGGTTTCGCAAATTTTTGGGGTGCCCTGACACATTTCCATTGTGGTCTGTCCTATTTAGGCATTGGACGGTAACCAATTTCAAGGTATACCGCAGTTTGGAAAAGTCGAGGTTTTAAAACCGACAAAATTTTCTGGTATATCGTTCCTACGGTATATGTATGATTTTTTTTGTTTGTTTGTTTTTTAGGACAGCATTATCTCCAGCACAAAAGATATCCAAGGATGCCATTTTAAGTTGTAAATAAATCAATGTTTTTGAAACTTTTTGAATTATTTAGCCTGACATGTTTACTCAAACATAAACATTTTCTCAAAATAAAATATTTTGGCTGCGTCTGACTACTACTCAAAAGGTACTGCATTTGAATTAGAATTTACTACTCGACCGATAGAAAAGTACGCTCTATACACTATGAATGTGAGTAGTATGAATAAAGCTCGGACGTGCTACATCCGCCATTTAATCATGATCACGTGAGACACCAGCTTCACTCCCATTCATGAATTCTCTCGTGGTGCATCATGGGATGGGGTGCATCTTGCCGCTTTCGGTGTGAACATACGGTAATAGGTCATCCGGGTACTTCTCGCATATTGTTTTTCGATTTCTATACTACTCAGTTTACATACTGCTTTTACCGTACTATGTAGTATGGGAGTATGCAATTTCAGATGCAGCCATTGTGTTCAAAGCATAAAAAAGTTCTTGTTTTTACCCCAGACATTTAAAAAGAATATATTTTAGAGCAGTAATCACAATACCGTGAAACTGTGACATTTTTATCCAAGGTTATCATACCGTTAAAATCTTATGGCTGGCCTGTTTGCAGCATGTTTCTGTATTTGCATGTGTTGTCAAACTGATGATGTTTTATCAGTTTGTTAGGGTTTTTCTATTTGTGTATGTTTTCGTAAATTTTAATCTCTTTTGGCAACTCACAATCTTGTTAATTACATTTATTGTTAATTAGACAAAACAAATTGTAATGTTCTGTATAACTGCCATGGTTTTGTTGTTGCTGCTTATTTTACTGAATACTTTCCTTTTTTATCTCTCCACAGCTCTTTCGAGAGGTGCGGATCATGAAGGGGCTCAACCATCCAAATATTGGTCAGTGTTTTAGATACTTTTAAGTGAATGCTTCCTAAATCATTAGTCTATTTAATTTTGTATGTTTACATTTTTTTTTGCAATTTTTGTATTTAAATTTATTGTACTTATTTTTTTAAATTAGTTATGTTTAAATAAAATTAAATGTTTCTATATTTTCTATGGACTTTAACTATTTTTTTTATTTATTTATTTATTTATTTATTTATTTAACAATAACTAATATTAGTACCACAATTACTATTGTTGCTATTATTTAATTCTACATCATTTGTTTACCCCATCGCTTATTGCTACATAGTTTTAGACTATACCTCCATTCAAAATTATGGGGTTGCTATAATGTTTTTATGTTGAAATTAAAGGTTTCTTTTATTTAATTTTATTTAAAAAAAAAATATTTTATTTTATTTTTTTACCCTGAACTTTAAATCCGGTGTGTTGTATTACAATAATTATATGTGCAAAATGAGATCTGAGAGTTTTGTCGAGGAGAATATTATCAGTGAATATAATATTTTAGATTTTGCGCATGGTTATGTGATTTTTATTTTTCTTCTATCTACAGTTCAGCTCTTTGAAGTGATCGAGACAGAGAAAACGCTCTACCTTGTGATGGAGTACGCCAGTGGTGGTACGATTCCTCTCCACATTAATTTACACTATGATTTGGTTCAGAAATTGTTGACTAAATCCTGGGATTCCAGAAAAAAAAAAGCTGAAAAAAATGTAATCTGTTTCTAATTGACCTACTGAATGTTCCATCAAGCTTTGATGAGCTTTTTACATGAACAAACACACGTGTCTCCAGTCTTTATATGCGCTCAACCATAAATGCGTGACTGTCACATCAGTCTGACTGAACACAGCTGCACAAACTCCTCATCCTTCCCTCTTGTATAGGTTTCATGTGCATTCACTGAGCCCAGAGCCACACAGCTCAGCAATTAGAATGATTTGCCGCTAGTAAAGATGCTCATAGTCAAATCAGGCTTATTTTAACTTTAGCCCGTCCTATTCGTGGAGCTTGAATCGGCTGCATGCCTAATGAATCACACGTTTCCATTCCTAATCTATTAGATGAGGCTGATGCACGTGCGAGATACAGACACACACACACACACATTTTCAGCATTAGATTATACTACACACTGGCAATCTGCCTTCCCTGTTTCCTTCCCCTGCTTTACATCTCACTGGAAGCTTATTTATTATCTGTCCCGTCAGCTAATGAATCTCATTCTGTCGTCAGTGAAAACGTAGGGGAATGAAATATTGCGACCGTTCGTGGGTATTAAGTAGCTAACTTAATTAGTCAGGAAATTCGCCATTGATTGTTCATGACTTATCTAAATGAGTTATATTAGTGACCTCCATTACCCATTCAATGTGTGTTCATGTTAATCTGTACTCGTACCATTATGCAGCTTTATGAAGGAATGTGCAGTGTATCTGTGAATGTGGATATCACATGGTATTAGATATTTGAGATAAATATCATCATTTTAAATGTCTACATTTTTATTTATAAAGTTCATTCATTCATTTTCTTTTCGGCTTAGTCCCTTTATTAATCCGGGGTCGCCACAGCGGAATGAACCACCAACTTATCCAGCACGTTTTTACACAGCCGATGCCCTTTCAGCCGCAACCCATCTCTGGGAAACATCCACACACACTCACTCACACTCATACACTACGGACAATTTAGCCTTCCCAATTCACCTGTACAGCATGTCTTTAGACTGTGGGGGAAACCGACGCAAACGCAGAGAGAACATGAAAACTCCACACAGAAATGCCAACTGACCCAGACGAGGCTCGAACTAGCGACTTTCTTGCTGTGAGGCGACAGCACTACCTACTGCGCCACTGCGTCGCCTATTTATAAAGTTATTTTACATATTTCTAAGAAGCTAAGACAGTTTTTTTTTTAATCAAAGAAATTTAAATGAATGATTTGGAATATTATAGTTATTATTATGTTGTAGCTTTACTCAATTTTGTCTTTTGTGGTAGGTGAGGTATTTGACTACCTTGTATCGCATGGGAGAATGAAGGAAAAAGAGGCACGTGGTAAATTTCGTCAGGTAAGAGATGCAATACAATCCAACATAGGCTTATTCTAAAAACATATCCCTATGTACATTTCTGGAGAAAACAAAATATGTGGCCAGAGGACCGTATGGCTGCATTTCGTCTTTAAAACGAATGATATAGGGTGATGTTACGCCGTTCATTTTCGCGCTTACCAGCTGACCGCTTACCTCCATATGGACTGCTTTTCCACTGTTACCAGTTTGTCCAGTTGCTCGCCGAGTACGTCGGCGGACTTGAGATGCACGACGGGGTTCAAATCCGGCAAAGAACGGTTTCAGAAAGCAGAAAAATAAAATAAACAAGTAAATAACAGGGTGAGAATGTGGTAAAATCTGAAAACGTGGTAAAAATCAGGCTGTCACGAGGGCTTTTCTTTTTCTGGATTGCTTTTGAAAACACTATCGGTTGGGTTTAGGGAAGTGGCTGGGCGCTGGTCAATCCGAGCTTTTGAAAACACTATCAGTTGGGTTTAGGGAAGGAGGCGGGTGGGTCATTCGATCAGTCAGTCAGTCTGTCTACAGCGGCCTCTGGTGGATTTACGTGAAAGAGCAGGCACGAATGGCACTCACGAGAGAAATTTGAGATCTCAAAAAGCGTACACAGCGGCCTCTGGTGGCTTTGCGAAAACAAAAACTGCAAAAGAACGTACCTCCTGGGACATATTTGGTGCTATCCAGAAATGTTTATAGGGGTACATAATCAGAATGAGCCTGGGTTGGAACAATCCTAATGCTGGTTCTTCTTTTTAAATGTAAATGTAAATCTTGCTTTAAAAATAATCTATAAAAAGTTTGGGTAACAATTTATTTTAAGGTGTCCTTGTTACACATGTACTTGCTATAGTAATTACAGTTAATTATGCATAACTACATGCAACTAACACTAAACCTAATCTGCATTTTAACTCAAACTATATAGTAAGCATATGTACTGTAATTAATTACTGTTAAGTAGTTTAATGAATAGTTACACTCTAAAAAGGACGCCTTAACATAAAGTGTGACTAAAGTTAGTGCTTTAAATACAACTTCCTGTTTCAGGGATGTCAATATCAGTGCTTCCCTTTCAGATTGTGTCTGCAGTTCATTACTGTCATCTGAAGAACATTGTTCACAGGGATCTAAAGGTTAATCTTCATCACTTATATATTCTTTAATTATCTATGAAGCTTTCATAACAACAGTAATGACCTGCCATTACAATATTTGCACTCTTTTTAACTATTATCTCCTGCTCATGATCATATACCGTCTTATACCTCACATCTCAGGCAGAAAACCTCTTGCTTGATGCCGACTCCAACATCAAGATTGCTGACTTTGGCTTCAGTAATGAGTTCACTCTGGGCAGCAAACTGGACACGTTCTGCGGCAGTCCACCCTACGCCGCACCGGAGCTCTTTCAAGGGAAGAAGTACGACGGGCCAGAAGTGGACATCTGGAGTCTGGGCGTGATTCTCTACACACTGGTCAGCGGATCACTACCCTTCGATGGACAGAACCTCAAGGTGGTTATGAGAGGGCCATGTGAAAGTGTTTAGGGATTGTAGGAGCTTTCTTGTCCCCAATTAATCCAAATTTAAGCCACCCACCTTTGTGTGGAAGGTTGAGGGATTATACAATGAACTAATCCAAGAATGACCTGCGTACCAAATGTTAAGGCTAAATTCGGTGTGTATTTTCAAAATGGAAAGCAATAATCGGTCCAAACCAGATGCATCGTCAAACTATGCGCGTTTGAAAGCAAGAAAAGAACATATCCAAAAAACAATCTGATGCTATTGTTGCTTTAATTTGAAATTAAATGTTATCACTCTTACAAAGCACATTATTCAAATTATATAATAAAAAATGAACTATATTATGTCAAATAAATTAGTAAAATGCTAACGGCTCCAGCAGGGATTTGGTCAAGATTTGTATGTCAAAGATGTCAGGCATGTTTATTTTAATTTAGATATGTGTTTTAGTTGTTATATATTTAGAAATAAACAAAACAAACAATAAATCTGTCATTTTATATGCTTGTGAGTGTTTAAAAACAAATGGAAATTAATTTCAATAGATGTGTAAAATTACATTTAACAGGATATAATAATTAATTAATCTACCATTAGATGACAGCAGACCAAATCAAACCACACACACACATCAAACATTGTAAACCGGGGTATGCGCTGGGTCTTAAAAAGTCTTAAACACAAAATTTTAGATTGACTGAATCTTAAATTGACTGAAATATTGTGTTGTAGATCTAAAATAATTTTAAACTGGTCTTAATTTTCCTTTGTTTATGTAAAGCTTCCCAATCAATCCAACACACATCCAGTCACCAACAAATACATCTGAATAACACTTTTAGAACAGTTTGTTGTGCATACATTTAGTTTTTATAGAATTTTTTTTATGTTGCTAATTATGTTTAATAGTTATGTTTCGAAAAAATAGATGTATATAACTAGGGTCTGCTTTTTTGAAACGTTATTAAAATATGTGGCTAAAAAATAAGTCATTAGAATTATAGGCAAATCATATTAGATAAGGCAAGTACATGTTTTTTTCCTTATGGGCCATTACAAAATGTTTAGCGTTTAGCCTTATATAAGTGTGAAATTTCATTCTTCGTGGTCTTAAAATGTCTTAAAAAATTTTAAATTTGACTTGAAACCAGCTGAAAGCCTGTAAGCAGATAAAGGTAATAAACAACTAGTTAAAAGAGACCTATTTGCAAGAATCACTTTTATATGCGGTGTAAGCACAGTTGTGTGCGAATATATTCAGCCTCTGGTAAAAACGAATTCATTCTAATTTTATAATCACACTTAACAGTCTGCAGAAACACTTTGATTGACATTCTCCTTTTGTACATGCCATCGAAGGGGCAAAGCCTATTGGTGACAACCTCTCCCTCATTAGCATAAACAGGCCTGAGTGTAAAGCAGCCGTCCACCATTAGAGTTTTGACACTGTACCTGCTGAAGGTAATGTCACCAACTTAAAGCATTATAAATGGGGAGTTTTAGGATGCTCTCTATAGACTACCTGCTTCTGAGCCACTACATTTGACAGTTTCAGTTTTTATGGAGACAACATTACTGTTTTTAATCTGCCACCATGCTGACACAAATGCATTTGTAGCCCCGTCTTCTTTTGAACAGGGTATCTGCGGTGTCTTAAAATGTCTTAAATGTCAAATACCTAATTTTATGCCTTAAAAAATCTTAAATCCACTGAAATTTTGTCTTAAGGTCTTAAATCATTTAAAAAGGGTTACATCTTTAGATCATGTTAAACGGGTCTGAATTTGCCAATGTCCATGTAAAGCTATACCCAATCGGGCAAGCACCCATCCATTCACTAACAATATATTTTGATAAAAGTTTTAAGAAACGTAAGTCTGAAATTTCATTCATTATGCTCTTAAAATGGTCTTAAAAAGTCATTAATTTGATTTGATGAAACCTGTAGCAACAGTCACCAAAACAGCTCAAAGCCTTTCAGTTTCAAAGAGTTATAAAATGTTATCTGCGTGGTATTTTGAGCTTAAACTTCACATACACAGTCTAGAGCATGGGTTCTCAAACTCGGTCCTGGAGGTCTGGTGTGCTGCAGAATTTAGCTTCAACTTGCCTCAACACACCTGCAAGGATGTTTAATCGAAAACCTAGTAATGCTGCTGTCACACTAGAGTTTGTGCATGCAAAATTCTGTTGTATGGCACTGCGAAAAGGAGCAGGATTAAACCATAGATATATATACTAGATATCGCATAGGGACATGCGGCAATAGCGCCGCCACATTTGTACAGTGCTCCCAGGTCATTCAACCGCTCTAGTCAAGACAGTGTTACTACGTGAAAATGCTGGACTTAAGCGCTGTCTACGGGTGTAGTAACGAGCAGACAAAAAAAACGAAGCGCAAAAGCAAAACATTTCATAGGTAAGATTTAGTTTTTTACGTTTTTGTATATTATTAATTTTTGTGCTAAACAGGTAACATTATTGATGATAATACAGTCTTTTACTGCATTCACCATAAGGCAAAGTAGCACCAACTCACACTAAATACTCAACTTATGCTAGTTTTGTTGAATAGAATTAGCAAACAATGTAAATGAAATATGACAACGAGATGCTGCAGTGCCAGAAACTAGTATTATTGTCGGCTAAGTGAAGGAGTTGTTCATAACAGAGATTCATTCACAAACGAATTGCTCCCTCCGTCAGTATGAGAAGTGAAAGGGGGAGAGGGCAATCAAATAAAAGGAAGGGAGCATAGTACATTTCCATACACACAAACACAAGCTTTTTGTCAGGAATGCCTGTGCGATCACTTATCCATCAGTGTAGAAAAGTGATGTAAATTTATCATTTTGCAAAAAAAATTGCATACTGACCTCCAGGAAAACTCCCAATCATAGATATATGTGTATATGTGTATATCTCTAACTTTGGATGGCCACAGTCCTCCACTGCAGCTTGGTCCCGCATTCATTTCAAAGGAGCGCTATCCTGTACTAAAATGGCGGCTCTATTGACGCATTCCTTCCAATTGACAACAACAGGGCAGGCGACATCTAATGCATATACCTATGGGATTAAATAAGATGATTACACAATAATAAACGCGAGCGATTGGTCCATGTTTTAAATTTCTGTCCAGAGATGTCATGTTTTGATCTTCGATTGATCTCATGCAGTCATGTGATGCGATTTCGCAAGTCAGAGTTCACCAAGCTTGAACTTTCCAACGCAGCGAACTGCGATACTTGTCACACGAGTTTGTCTGACGCATTCATGTGCGTATGAATGGAAGTCTATGAGGAGAAAAGTGCAGTGTGACTGCAGCTTAAGAGCTTGATTAGCTAGCCCAGGTGTGTCTGATTGGGGTTGGAGCTAAAATCTGCACAGGACACCGAACCTCCAGGACCGAGATTGAGAACCCCTGCTCTAGAGACATCTTATTTTACATTTTACAGTCTGCACAAATAAAATATTTTTTTATCAATATACTGTAAATAATATTTCATCTTCTGGAAAAACAAAGGAGTGAAAAATATAATAACAAGTATAAATTATAGTGGCATTTACTGTCCTTACAGAGGAATGGGAACTAGCACCATGTGGGAAATGCAATTACTCATGAGCGTCCCTCATTCTGCATGAATTCAACTGTGCGTTGGCTTGCTCAACCTTAATTACATGTACAGTAAGTCGCTTTGGAAGTTGAAGTGAGCCTTGTCAAGTATGCTTTTGTCAAGTATGCTTAATACCTGACGGTATTAAAACCCTGCATAAAAATATCATGGTTTAACGGTATCACGGTATTATTGATCGTGATATATTCTCAAATCGCCAGCAGATCTTTCAAATCATTTTCAAACAATCCCATTTTGTGACATTTTCTAATTCGTAGCAGTGGCTCTGATGAAATGCTTTACACTCCAGTAATGTAGGTCAAGTGAGCGGTGATTGTGTGTGTGCCGTGGGCTTGATCGGCCCACTGACTGCATCACAATAACATTAGGTGTTGAACAGAAGTGTGTGTTGTTCCCTCAGGAGCTGCGTGAGCGCGTGTTGAGAGGGAAATACCGTGTGCCGTTCTACATGTCCACTGACTGTGAAGGTATCCTGCGCCGCTTTCTTGTGCTCAACCCCACCAAACGCTGCACCCTGGAGGTAAGGAGGAAAAACTGCAGCGGCGGCGTCTCATTGAGTTTGGATGGATGTTGTGGCCTTTAACTCACTTTATCTGACTCCCTGTTCTTCCCTTTCAGCAAATCATGAAGGATAAGTGGATCAATGTCGGGTATGAAAGTGATGAACTGAAGCCTTATATAGAGCCTGTGGAGGATTATAATGACATCAGCCGTGTTGGTGAGAAATGCTGTCATAGCGTCCCTTTTTAGGCCAGAAACAAATGGTTTTTAATCCTCAGTGTCTTGCTTTCCTGAATATTTATAGAACAAAATGTGTTATCTTGTTTGTCTTGTGAATATCTATATTCAAAATGATAAATAATATCATTTATTTGCCACATTGCTTATTGCCACACAATTTTAGACTATACTTCAGTTCAAAAGTATAGTGTTGCTATGATTTTTTAATGTTAAAATTGACAGTCTCTTAGTTATTTTATTTATTTATTTATTTATTTATTTATTTATTTATTTATTTATTTATTTATTTATCGATAACTAATATTAATACCACAATCACTATTATTGATATTATTAATGAATTAAATATTATGATACAATATTTTTAATTTGAGTTATTAATATTTATAATAATAATAATAATAATAGTGCTGCATGGTGGCGCAGTGGGTAGCACGTTCACCTCACAGCAAGAAGGTCTCTGGTTCGAGCCTCGGCTGGGTCAGTTGGCGTTTCTGTGTGAAGTTTGCATGTTCTCCCCGTGTTCGCAAGGGTTTCCTCTGGGTGCTCCCCCACAGTCTAAAGACATGCGCTATTGGTGAATTGGGTAAGTTAAAATGTCTGTAGTGTGTGTGTTTGAATGAGAGTCTATAGATGTTTCCCAGTGATGGGTTGCAGCTGGAAGGGCATCCGCTGCATAAAACATATGCTGGATAAGTTGGCGGTTCATTCCGCTGTGACGACTCCAGATCAATAAAGGGATTAAGCCGAAAAGAAAATGAATGAATAATAATAATAATAATAATAATAGTTATTATTATTATTATTATTATTATTAATACTATTAGCCCTTATGTTTGATACAATTTAAATTAAATAAATAATAATTTATATTTGCAATGATAAAAAGTTATGAATAACACTACCAACAATAATGCCAATAATACTATTTGAATATTATTATTATTATTATTATTATTATTATTATTATTATTATTATTATTATTATTATTATTATTATTATTATTATTAATAATATTAAAGAAAATGAATGAATGCAATAATAGGAAATAGTAAAAACTTTACCTCATTTGCATGTTTTTCATACACATATGGTTAAAACTATTTGATTACAAATTAGGAAAAAATTAGAAGCAAGAGACATGAACCCAGATTGCTCAAGTCTGGTTTAAATCATCAGCTAAACCACTTGCTTGTTTACCAAAATGATTGTTTTCTCTCTGTTCACACAGATGTAATGGTAGGAATGGGTTACTCGCGAGATGAAATCAAAGATGCTCTGACCACCCAGAAGTACAATGAGATATTCGCCACATATCTGCTTTTAGGTCGCAAGAATGAGGTGAGATGGGGATTGCAGCTGACCTGAGATCCCCTGTGTGCTGTCCTGTCGGTGTGTAATGTCTCATATGTCGCCCATACAGGATGGCACGGAGTCCCGGTCGAGCAGCAGTCTTTCCCTAGCACGTGTGCGGCCCAGTGCAATTACCAACGGCACCAGCAAACACTCATCCACCTCCTCGTCCAGCTCCACCTCTGCCTCCAGTCACACTAAACCCCAGCGCAGCGCCTCCACCTACCACCGCCAGAGGAGACACAGCGACTTCTGTGAGCCCTTTTCAGTATTTTTGGCATTGTTGCTGGTATTACCATTATAATGGTTTTTATTCATTCTGAAAAATATATAATTATATTACCAGTTCATGAGAAATAATAATAGTAATTATTATTATTATTATTATATGTAATGCATGGTTTCCGCTACATTTATTCTTCCATGGTGTGGCGCCATGCCAAGATTAATCCCGCCACGGCTACATTACAGCTTCTTATTCAAAACATTCTATTTTTTATAAGCGGGTGATAATCGCACCAAAACGTATTAAAAAGTAAGTGAATTATAACAGCGCAAACTTTTCTGTAACCGTAGTAGTGCTGTGCGTCATTTGTTTAACCCTTTAAGGTTATGTGCTGACTGACTGACTGGCTGACTGTGACAGGTGCGTGATGTGTGAGGCTAGCAAACACAACGTATAGCCGTTTTACTTTATTTCAGGACGCATTAATACGGGAGGCATTCATAAATATTTCTAGCAAATCTAATAAATGCTGGAAACATACTCGTTACATAAACGCACTAAATCGCACCTCAGCAGCGTTTATTTGTGAGCGCACAAGAAGATCTGCACGCTCTTAAAGCGGCTATATTTGAGGGGGCGTGCAAAAAGTTTTGGGCACGAGCAGAAAAAAACGGCGCGCAAGCACAGAGATCCGCATGCTCGTAGGCTATTACATAAATGCAATCTAATACTGCGCTCACGACATTTGTCATTAAAATAACGCCACAGGTAGTAATGCCACAGCTGGAAAAAATCCTAGAGGAAACACTGTAATGTATTGTAATACATTTTACAAATTGCACTATAATAATAGTAGTAATAAAACAGTAATAATAGTAATGATAAAAATAGAATGTATTAATAACTAAATTGTAAAATTATTCCAATTAACAACATTATTAACAGTATTAAAACAGTAAAAAGTGTTTAATCATATTAATATAAATGTATAATAATTAAATATAATAAAAATCTCAAATAGTAGTAAAAATGTAGAGTAATGCTACTGATAATTAATAATTCTAAATTTTAAACTAATATTAATTTATACATTTGTAAATTCAAAACATGATTCAAAAATACACAAATCCAATTCGTAATTCAAAATACAAATTTATTCCTATTATCAACATTATTAACAGCATTAAAACAGTAAAATTGTTTAATCATATTAATAGAAATGTATAATGATTAAATATAATAAAAATGTGAAATAATTGTAAAATAGTAAAAAAAATGAGCGATGATACTGAAACTAATAAATAATAATTCTAAATTTTTAATTAATAATTAATTAATAATTCATATTTGTAAAATAATAATTATTTGTAGTAAAGATATTAATTCTTATAATAATTTAATAATAAAATGATTTTAATATCAATATAACAATATTACAATTAGTTTTTATTCTCAATATTTATTACTGTCTTTATATGTTTTTCAGGTGGGCCGTCAGTGCCAGTAGCCCATCCAAAGCGCAGCCCCACGAGTACAGGAGAAGGGGATCTGAAGGAGGAACGTCTGCCCTCGAGGAAGACCAGCAGCAGTGTGGTAGGCAGTCGCAGCATCCCTCCATCCAGCCCTATGGTCAGCACCGCCAACAACCCCAACAAGTCTGAGATACCGGATCGCCGCAAGGACATCAATGCAACAACGGTAATCAAAACCAGCAAATCCTGTTGTAGGAAATAGTCTGTCAAATATACACTGCTAACCCTTGTGTTTTGTTATAATTTACTACCATTGCGTTATGTTTGTGGCTGTTTTTGCCCCATTGACCTTCATTATAACCATATTTTTTGATTGCAAACCTATGACACCAAAAAATCATGCATTCTTGATTGTTGATCATCAGTTACAGTGCAAGATTGATCATCAGTTACAGTGCTACCAACAATCAAGAATGCATGAGTATATGGTGGCATGGCTTTGCAATCAAAAAATGTTGTTATAATAGAAGTCAATGGGGAAAAAACAGCCACAAACATAACGAAAGGGCAGTAAATTTGCCCAGAGTGTATTTTTCCAAAGCATTTTCCGAAAATATCTGTCAAAATAAGATCTGTCACCAAAAATCATTTCATATGCTAAAACACAGAAATTGGGGCCGAATTAAGCCTCAAAATCACCTCAGAGTGGATGAAAACATCCCCAACAGCACACAAGGGTTAAGATCATTGTACACAAAATTGTGCATTCATTGTATTA
This sequence comes from Danio aesculapii, assembly GCF_903798145.1. Classification (NCBI taxonomy): domain Eukaryota; kingdom Metazoa; phylum Chordata; class Actinopteri; order Cypriniformes; family Danionidae; genus Danio; species Danio aesculapii. The sequence goes on along the minus strand of NC_079449.1, from coordinate 24,954,450 downwards.
CAAGTCTTTTAAACAATATGATGAATATTTTATGAGGATTCGACTGAAATTATAGCCGTAAACTGATTTACAGTCATGATCAACACTTTCATTCTATGGAAAAGGGAAGCTGGACATTCAGCTAAAAATAACTTCTTTTGTCTTGCACGGAGGAAAGAAAATCATGCTTCTTTTGAAAGGCACAGTGATGAAAGTTTCTTTTTTGCATACACTATTTTGTTTTTAGAGTAAACAATCTAAATGATCCTTGGGACAGTTCAAGTGCTGTCCATTAAAATGTTGCATAACGTCCCCCTAAAAAAACATCAATAACAACAACAAGTTTCCCCCTGGGATGTAGTGGCACATGTTCATCATCGGGAGTTTCTGCTCACAAAGTGATGTTCGTTTAATGTGCAAACAGCTTGTTCCTGAAATGTTCCATTGGATAAAAACACACACGTTTCTGAGGACAGCAGTGTCAGGGAAGCTTTTATTTAAAAAAAAAATGTGGTGTCTTTCTGTGTTTAAATCCATTATCTGTTTTTTGTTTCGTGCTTTAGAACAACATCCCTGCCAGTGCCATGACCCGTAGAAACACTTACGTGTGTACGGATCGCACCGGCACCGACAGACACTCCTTACTCCAGAATGGGAAAGAAAACAGGTAAAACATGCCTCTGCGTGTAAATGTGCAATAAAGGGATAGTTCACCCCAAAATAATACCCTTTCAAACTTTTGTGAGTTCAATTTTCTGTTGAACACAAAGAAGACATTTTGACAAATGTTTGAAATTGGCAGCCTTTGACGTCCATACCATGGAGCCAGGTCAGTCTCAAAAATAATACATTTTCTAAATATAATTCATACATCCACAACACAATTCACATTTACAAAATCCAATTCGTAAATTCAAAGCACAATTCATAAATACACAAATCCAATTCGTAAATTCAAAACACGATCTGTAAATACACAAATCTAATTCGTAAATTCAATGCACGATTCATAAATACACAAATCCAATTCATAAATTCAAAACACGATTCGTAAATACAAATATCCAATTCGTAAATTAAAAACATGATTCGTAAATACAAATATCCAATTCGTAAATTCAAAACACGATTCATAAATAAACAAATCCAATTTGTAAATTCAAAACACGATTCATAAATACACAAATCCAATTCGTAAATTCAAAACAGGATCTGTAAATACACAAATCTAATTCGTAAATTCAATGCACGATTCATAAATACACAAATCCAATTCATAAATTCAAAACATGATTCAAAGATACACAAATCCAATTCGTAAATTCAAAACACCATTCGTAAATACAAATATCCAAATCATAAATTCAAAACATGATTCGTAAATACACAAATCCAATTCATAAATTCAAAACACGATCCGTAAATACGAAAATCCAATTTGTAAATTCAAATCACGATTCACGAATACACGAATCCAATTCGTAAATTCAAAACACCATTCGTAAATACACAAATACAATTTGTAAATTTTAAACACGATCCGTAAATACAAAAAACCAATTCGTAATTCAAAACACGATTCGTAAATACGAAAATCCAATTTGTAAATTCAAATCACGATTCACGAATCCACAAATCCCATTCATAAATTCAAAACACGATTCATAAATACACAAATCCAATTCAAAACACGATTCATTAATACACAAATCCAATTCATATGGCAAAAATATTAGATTTTTACCTGTAATTTTGCAAATTTGTATTTCGTAATATTGATCTATCTCAATACATACAAAACAAAAAACTCCCAACATTCCTCAAAATATCTTCCTGTGTTCAGCATATGACAGAAACTCTCAAATGTTTAAAATGATGAGTAGGGTGAGTAAATGATGACAGATTTTAATGTGTGTGTGTGTGTGTTTGTGTGTGTGTGCGTGTGTGCGTGTGTGTGTGTGTGTGTGTGTGTGTACTATCTCTTTGAAGTTTCATAATTGATGTACATGCTGGAGCTGAAACGATTTGTTCCTGTGTGCTTGTTTATTGAGATGGATTTGGTCTGTTATGCTTCAGCAGTGGCAGATGGCGACTGCTTAGCTGTCCTTCTATCACCCTCCTCTCTGAGGGAGGTGCAAACACTGGCTGTCATGTGACTTAAAAAGAGCCATAGGAGGCACGTGGATTGTCTGGGTCACAAGGCTGCTTGACTGCTTGACCTAAAGAAGCATCCCTCCCCCAAGCCTTGACATTACAGCACACGTGTCCACACTTGCAAAAATCACCATCGTTATAATATGACAAATACACTGTGAAATAGAAATGCTTACACACAAAATCTTTTCGTGTCACACAATTTTTGAAACCTCTCACTCAAAATGCTAAACAAAATTACCAAACACAACCAAACAAAATGCTACACTTATTCACCATGTCATACACACATCATTTCTGATCACTAAATCACTGTTTTACTGCAATATAGGCCTATAAATTGGTACAAAGAAAAAAAAAACTGGTCCACAATTTGTAGTTTTGTACCTACCACATTATTTCTAAATCCTAAACTCCTCTAGAAAAGAATAGAGGAATTCTTCTCAGACTGGCTCTGGAAAGTGTATGATGGCCAACCCTATGCCCACATGACGCTTCTCCAGGCAAAGGACACTTTTCCCCCCTGAGACCCCACACTCAGTTTTTACTGTATTCTGGAGAATATACTTTTGCTTTACATACAGTATATTTCTGGTTGTGTTGTATGCTACTGTTTATAACTGTAATGTTTGGCCTAATTAATATTTTTTGTTTCTTCATTGCATTTGTGTTTACAGTCTACCTGTTACTCCTCTCAGCAGATTATTTTCACTGTAGAATGTTGTATTGAAATGTAGATGTAAGCCTATGAAAGAGCAAAGAGCTTTAGATGTTTCATTCTGGCGTGTGTTTATAGCATTTTGAATGCAGTGTTGCATTTTGAAAGAGGCTTTTTGCATTTTGTGTGAGCAGTTTTGAGAATAGTGTGTAGAGTTTTGAAAGGTGACGTGTAAGCAGTTGGAAAAAACAAAAAAATAATTATTTAAGACGTTTTTTTTTATTTCTGCTGGTTTATCAGCATCTTTGTGGAAGTGAAAATGAAATTAATTAAATTTTATATATTTTATTTTTCTAAGTCAAACAATCGTACACACGTACACACACACTTTAATCATCAAATCATCAATTTTCAGCAGAAAATTTGAGAGATGGAGGAGTCTGACAGTACAATTGGCTACTCAGTGTATAGAGTGTATACTGGATGTCCAAAAATACTGACTAGTCTGCAATTTTAAAAGCTAATATAAAGTTTGAAGGATAAAAATAATCTAATTTGTGACTTACTAAAAGCAATCAGTTCAATCTCAGCACACCTGAATGAACCATTCATTCCACACACGTTATATTGCATAAAATTAAAGCAAGAATTGATAGTGTGTGGACCTAATTTGATTAAATGTAACATTTTGATCTTAGGAAATCGAAACGTTACACTGAATAAAATCAGGGCAGTATTGATAGAGTGTGAAATTAATTGTTTATTTTTCGAAGTCATGAATAAGATTATTTTTATAACCTCACTGACTTTAAAATAATGTAGTCTTGTAGACTTTGCATATAATATAGTTTTACACTTTAAAATTCTTAAAACTGAATTTTAGTTTTTAAAACTGCGGACCACTCAAATTTTTGGAGCTCAGGTATACACTCTATGCACTCAACCAAATGTACAGTCAGACTCCTCCACCTCCATAATTTTCTGCTTTTAATGACTACAGTGGCTGACCAAGTGTGTGTGTGTTTTAACTGTCCATCAGTGCAGGGTTATTTAGAGCGTTAAGTGAAGTGGCCCCAGGCCAGTGTGCAGACTGAGGCAGCAAGTGAGATCTGTTAGATTTATGCCAGAACTGAGCAAGATGGCGAGGACAGAGGCGGTCTGATGTCAAGCGCTGCTCATCAGAGACGTGAACTCGTCTGAACTGAAGACTATAAGCGCTGGTTGCTATGGGAAGAATCACTATTTCTATTGCACATAAAAAGAGAATGTTTCTGCTTGGCTGTAACACAGCTCTCTATATTAGGTTTAATATTAGGTTCAAACAGCATTCAAGGAGTCTGTGGTAACCACAAAATCTGCATAACCAGCTAGAAAACTATATAAATTGCCTAACAATGCACAAGTAACCACTCAGAACACCAGAACTACATGGCAAATAACCAACTAGTTGACCATAGCATAACATACCAGCCAAAACATTTCAATTCAATTCAATTCAGTTCAGTTCGTCTTTATTTCTATAGCACTTTTACAATGTAGGTTGTGTGAAAGCAGGTTAAAGGGCACCTAGGTTACTCCTTTTTTCAGATTTAAGATAAGTCTTTTGCATCTCCAGAATGTGTCTATAAAGTTTCAGCTCAAAACACCCATCAGATTTTTTATTAAACCTTCTATAAGATTCTATCCTATACCGTTTTGCATCAGGTAGCGGTTTTGTTGTACTGCGCCTTTAAGGCTAGTCCTCCCCGCCCACCATTTCTACGTGCCTTTCTGTTTGCCTTAATCTCCTCCCTCGGCTGCGTCAGACAACAGACAGACTTAAAGGAAGCAGATCTCACATAGCATTTGTGAGAAATACTACAGTAAGAACTTTACCAATGAGTATTTGTTATAGAGTTGCTATGATGAGTCACACGCAATGTCATTACAAAGTTCACGCACACACACAGATATACACACACAAACACAGCGCAGACACACACACACAGACAGACAGCACGTGCGTCTAGCTTTGCACTCTTTTTGCACGCAAATTTGACAGGATACAGGTTAATATCCACTGCTGTATGGATATCTGTTATGTTAATGTACAAAAAAACCTGATTTAATGTCCAAAATATAATTGTTCTGACACGCGGCTGTGGTGATAAAGTAAAGCTGAAGTAAATGGCTGTAATTCATTACACACATGCTCTGTTTTAAAACATTTTAAACTTGTAAAACTCACTCTTGATCACTTTTGATGATGATTGATGATCCTAGCAAACTGAACAGATCTTTTATTCTCGGTTGCTTTGCGCAGGTCCTGTCTTGTTGATTTGATTATACACGTGACTACCGGGACATGTTAATACGTAGCTGTCAATCAATTTGGTGGGCGGGGGGACTGCACTCCTACCTCAAGTTGCGGTCGATCTGAAAACCGCTCCAATTGGTCCACCGTTTTTATGTTGTTAAATTGAAAAAAAAAGCACTGGGTGTGTTTATATCACCCCAATATGACAGTCTATACACAATACCTGCACACATATCTCTTCGAACAGCTTGAAAAGTAGATTTTTCACCATAGGTGCCCTTTAACATAGAAGTTCTAGTAAATTGAAACAGTGTCAGTCCAGTTTTCAGAGTTGAAGTTCAGTTAAAATTTCACTGCTGAAAGTGCAAACACTGAAGAGCAATCCATCGATGTGCAGCTCCACAAGTCATAACCAAGCAAGCCAGTGGCGACATTGGCGAGGAACAAACTTCACCAATTGAAGAAAGTGTAAGAAATAAAATTTCGAGAGAAACCAGGCTCAGTTGGGTACGACCATTTCTCCTCTTGCCAAACTTCCTGTGCGAACAACATGGCAGTATCTGGTAATCCACCCAGAAAAACATAGTAACTGCGTAGCAACACCTTAGTTTCCATCCAGAGTACTATAGTAACTGCATATCAACACAGTAGGAAATACCCAGACAGAGATGCCAGGTCAAAGCAAATTTTCCACCCCAATGTTTGCCACATCTTGTCTGATGTTTTGTGATACACATAGATACAGTATAGATGCTGAAGTACTGACTGACTTCTCGCACACCAAACAACATAATTTGTAACGAGAAGTGATTCAGTTTTCATTTTGTATTTGCGAGAAATCAATACTTTAGTGGTCACAGCATGTGACGAAAGTAGCCAAAACAACCTGCAAAATCAGCCCAATGATGTGGGAACCTGCAACCTTGGCAACACTGTGCCATGAACAAAACTGCATAACACCTGCATAGCAACACCCTAGTAACATTACAGCTGCTATTTCAGAAGTTAATCACCTTAGTAAGTTTGCATTATCATATTATTTGCTCTCTTCCTCTCTCTGTCATTTGTCATTTTATCTCTCCTTTGCCTTGGGTTTGTACTAGTTTAATAAACAGAAAAGGGAAAATGAAGCGATTTCTCTCTTGTCTTCTTCTTTCTCTGTGTCTCCTCTGTCTCCATTGTTCAGATGTGCAGTCATGTGCAGACTTTATTTCCACTAAGAGTTTAGTTTTAATTTGCCTTAAGTGGCTGTTTCTGAGATGGGAATAAGAACACAAGGGAGCTCATGCCTCAGTGACTCAGCATCCTGCCTCACATTTACGCTCAACTAAATCCACACAGAGCTGCCTCACCAAGCGTCAAGATCTGATATCGCTCTAATCGTATAGCTGTAGAGCTCTTACTGTTTCATTCTTGGACACTGTCTTACGGATTAAGTCCTGCCACCAATGTAGCCTCCAGTTATGGCCACAATGACTGCAAATGAGCAGCAATAATGAACATACATCATCACTGATTATCCCTCAAAGCAGCTGTATTTAAAACTAGATTCTACATTTTCTGGCAGAAGTGTTTGCTCATGCAAATCTCGCTGACATATGCTGGGGGTGTTACAGTGCATTGCAATCATGTTGCTGATGTGTCATACTGTTGATATGGTTGGACTGTTTTTCTGGTGCAGGGGTGGGCAAGTTCAGTCCTGGAGCGCCACAGTCTTGCTGATTTTTAACTCTAAGCAAACAGGTTCTTCAGGACCAAACATGCCCATCCATGTTCTGGATGTATGTAGGCAAGTTATTGCGTGTAACTTTGGTTTAGAGAATTTAATTTCATTCCATGTTTTCTGATCTCTTTCCTCAGCTCTTTGTCACATCGATTACCTCCAGCTTCCCCGTCCACCCACAGCATTTCTGGTGCCGGGGCCTCCAGCTCCACTTCATCTGAACGTTCTCGGCTGACGAGGGGCTCCACCATCCGCAGCACCTTTCATGGGGGCCAGCTCCGGGACCACCGGCCTCCCACCCACGCACCTCCCACCTCACCCACCCTTTCCCATGAAGCCAGCCCTCTGCCACACTCCCGTAGCCGTGCCACCACAAACCTGTTCACTAAGCTGACCTCTAAACTTACCCGCAGGTAAGAGGAAAGCGACGGTTTCATCATGTAAGCCTGAGAATAAGCTTTCAAAGATTATAGGTAAAATAGACCCAAAGTAAGTCTAGTTCCATGTCTTCAAAAGCTTTTAAGTTTTAGAGCTAGCACAAGAATATTTATGGCATGTTTACACAAAGTACGATAATTGTAGAGATAACAATAACAATATTCACGAATTATTATTATTATTATTATTATTCAGGAATAATAATATTAAACATAACTATAGTGTGAGCTATATTAACATCTATTCCAACAGGTAAAGATGATTTCAATGATAACTACACTCACCGGCCACTTTATTAGGTACGCCTTACTAGTAGCGGGTTGGACCCTTTTTTGCCTTTAGAACTGCCTTAATTCTTTGTAGCGTAGATTCAACATGGTACTGGAAATATTCCTCCGAGATTTTGGTCCATATTGACATGATAGCATCATGCAGTTGCTGCAGATTTGTCGGCTGCACATCCATTATGCCAATCTCCCGTTCCATCACATCCCAAAGGTGCTCTATTGGATTAATATCTGGTGACTGTGGAGGCCATTAGAGTACAGTGAACTCATTGTCATGTTCAAGAAACCAGTCTGAGATGATTCACGATTTATGACATGGTGCGTTATTCTGCTGGAAGTAGCCATCAGAAGAAGGGCACACTGTGGTCATAAAGGGATTGACATGGTCAGCAACAATACTTAAGTAGGCTGTGGCATTTACACAATGCTCAATAAGTATTAATGGGCCCAAAGTGTACCAAGAAAATATCCCTGACACCATTACACCACCACCAGCCTGAACCGTTGATACAAGGCAGGATGAATCCATGCTTTCACGTTGTTGATGCCAAATTCTGACCCTACCTATCGACTCAAGGCTCAGACCAAGAAAATGTTTTCCAATATTCTATTGTCCAGTTTTAGTGAGCCTGTGTAAAATGTAGCCTCAATTTCCTGTTCTTAGCTGACAGGAGTGGCACCCGGTGTGGTCTTCTGCCGCTGTAGCCCATCCGCCTCAAGGTTCGACATGTTGTGCGTTCAGAGACGCTTTTCTGCATACTTCTTTTGAAACGAGTGGTTATTTGAGTTACTGTTGCCTTTCTATCAGCTCGAACCAGTCTGGCCATTCTCCTCTGACCTCTGGCATCAACAAGGCATTTTCACCCACAGAACTGCTGCTCACTGGATATTTTCTCTTTTTCAGACCTTTCTCTGTAATACCTAGAGATGTTTCTGCATGAAAATCCCAGTAGATCAGCTGTTTCTGAAATACTCAGACCAGCCCATCTGTCACCAGCAACCATGCCACGTTCAAAGTCACTTAAATCACATTTCTTCCCCATTCTGAGGCTCGGTTTTGAACTGCAGCAGATCGTCTTGACCATGTCTACATAATACACTCCTAAATGAAATGAGTTGCTGTCATGTGATTGGCTGATTAGAAATTTGCGTTAGCAATCAGTTGGACAGGTGTACCTAATAAAGTGGCCAGTGAATGTGTATCAGCTTTCACCTATAAACTATAATACTATTCTAATTAATATATTAACCAAAGAAAGAGAACTATAAATACATCCACACCAGTGGATGCAAATTATAAAGATAACTATAATAGCATCCACACCAACAGACAATAACTATAATGATTTTATTTATTATGCAACTACAGTGCTAAACGTATTAGCATCCCAGCCAACAAATAATATGATGAAATCTATAATGTTTTGTCAAATTTAAAAGTTTTTTTTTTAATTTTACAGTTATAGTTCTCATTACCACTATCATCTTTTGATGTGAACCAATTAGAATGACACAGGCTCCACCACTAAAGCCAATCCATTGTCCTGTAGAGTCTAAGGGGGTAATAGAGTTAGATATGCAAGTGCTTGGAGCCTGTAATGTAATTGAGATGTTCAGTAGCTTGTAGAAAAGCTGATGGGGCGCTTTGCTCTTCAGCATTCTTAGTGATATTGTTTATGTGGCTCTCTGGGCCGAAAGCCAAAGAGGACGACTTTTGCAGGGATATGCAACTAGAAGCTCTTTATTAGATTAGAGCAACACTTCCAGCTTTTAAAAGAAACTTCCCGATTAGATAAAGCACCTATCTAGGGGTGACATCTAATGTTTAATGTGCGTTTTCTGCGAAAGTTTTCGTATGTACTCTTTGTATTAACTCTGCCTCAAGCCTCCTGTGTTATTAACCGACAGCTTTAGGCTCCTGCTCCTCCACGTGTCCCTCTATCTCTTGGTCTTGGCTGTTATTGGGTGCTCAGTGTTTCTGTTTTGTTTATTTGCTTTATTTTTCCTTGCTGCGATCTTATTTTTCTCTTGATCTCCCTGTTTTCCTTCCTTCTTTCTGTCTACAACACTGTCCTTCTCTCTTTTTCCTTCCCCTCATCAACTCTTAGGGTCAATCTTGACCCCTCTAAGCGCCAGAGCTCAAACAAGTCAGTCTCGGGCTGCACTCTGCCACAGGGATCAAAAACAGTTAGTAAGTTTTCTTCCTGTTTGTGGCCTTTTCCCATCTCTCAGTCTGTCGAATTACTCACAGTTTCAATGCTCTCTTGCATTGGCGCTGGGTGTCAGAGCACTTCCTTGAGCTTTTAGACATATTTGCTTTAAAAAGGTAAAAAACTATCTGAATTGACACCATTTCTCATCCTCACATCATTCCAAACATGTATGGGTTTCTTCCTTCTGTGTTTAACCTCTTCAGGTGAACTTGCTTCGCTCCGAGCAGGTTTTTCTAGCATAGCTAGGGCAGTATGGTTTATGGTTTTACTAGAACAGCTCCCACTAGTTATCTTCAGTTACACTCATCTCCTAAACCTTACTTCAATTAGGGTTATGAGCCACAGCAGTACTCCAAGTGGTACTGTATTTGAACTGAGGTTGATCTAGCATCAGTAGCTGATGTAACTCTTGAGGCCGGGATAGTAATTACTAGTTGTCCTCCATTACACTCACTCTGTAAAAAATCCATACCTTTGCAAATGGAGCCAGATCAGTCTCAAAAATAATACATTTACAAAATATAATTCATACATTCACAACACAATTGACACTTACAAAATCCAATTCGTAAATTCAACACACGATTCATAAATACACAATTAATTTCATAAATCCAAAACATGATTAAATTATAAAGAAATCAAATTCGTAAATCCAAAACACAATTCATAAACACACAAACCAAATTCATAAATTCAAAACATGATTCATAAATACGCAAATCCAATTTGTAAATTCAAAACACGACTCATAAATACGCGAATCCAATTCGTCAATTCAAAACACGATTCATAAATACGCAAATCCAATTTGTAAATTCAAAACACGACTCATAAATACGCAAATCCAATTTGTAAATTCAAAACACGACTCATAAATACGCGAATCCAATTCGTCAATTCAAAACACGACTCATAAATACGCAAATCCAATTCGTAAATTCAAAACATGATTCATAAATACACAAATCCAATTTGTAAATTCAAAACACAATTGATAAATACGCAAATCCAATTTGTAAATTCAAAACACGATTGATAAATACGCAAATCCAATTCGTAAATTCAAAACACAATTCATAAATACAAATTTAATTCATAAATTGAAACACGATTCATAAATACACAAATCCAATTCTTAAATTCAAAACACAATTCATAAATACAAATCCAATTCATAAATTGAAACACGATTCATAAATACGCAAATACAATTCGTAAATTCAAAACAGGATTCATAAATACACAAAATCCAATTCATTTGGTGAAAACATTTATGATTGTGTATTTATGAATTGTGTTTTGAATCTACAAACTGGATTTTGTAAAGTGAATTGTTCAGTGAATGTATGAATTTTTTTACTAGCACCACCAGTCCAAGCTCTTTTGAAAAACATGCCTCAGTCTGCAATTTTTGCTAAATGTAAAATACATTTTTTCAGGTACATTTTGTTTGACATTTCAGATGGCAAATCCACTAGACAGCGATATCCACATTTTTTGAGAATCTGAAATATGTTATTTTAGGCTATGTTTTATGGTAGTTTTCACATACACATCCTTCTTGTACAAGTGGGGCTTGTCATGCAGCTCAACTAGCAAACCACTGACCTAAACTCAACTTAAGAGAAAAGTGCACTATGACCAGATAGTTTTGCATTGATTTTATCTCTTTTGTGAAGCTGAGCATCCTGAGTACAACACTGTATAAAATGAGCTTCCAAGCAAACAAATCCACAGCAGAAAGGTTGTTCATATAGAGATAGAAAATTGAGGCAGACATTTCTGGTTACAAATCATAGACATCAAGTTGTTTTGTAGTTTTCATTTAGGCAGTGCTGTGCAAAGTACTGGACAAAAATATTCCTTTATTTGTCATTAATGGGTCCCTTTAAATATCACTAGCGTGAAAAGGAACATAAGAAGTTGATGTCATGCTGCCTCAAAGCATTCTTTTTACATAGAAACTGCAGTCAAACATATGTTTAAGTGTGTTTGTGTGGTTTTACAAAAGTGTACTGTACACCGAGGCATGTATGTTCAATAAGCCAGTGTTGCAGCAGAAAGCTCCTACTACTGTTACGCTCACACAAAGTTTAATCCCATGCAGGTCATGGTAACAATGTAACCTCTCCAATTTTGCACGTCCCCCTCTGAGTGTCTCTAGTATGGGAGGTGGCTGTTTTAACGAGAACATTAAACACCATCTAGTGTCAGTTGATAGTGCACACTTTTAGGCTGTGATGTTTTACATGCAGAGCTCCTACTAGCTGACCTGTGTTACACGTAGAACTTGTAGGATATTTTGAGAGCTGTCAGACTCCATATAAGTGTCATATGACTCATATGTAATAGAGTACAACAGTCGGTCCTGAAAGTAAAAATACTCTCATTCATAGAGAAAAAGATTTTTAACAACATGTTATAAACCTTTAAAGACAGTCAGAGTAGCACTTAAGTGTTTCATTCCTACTGATTGGGGTTTTGATCATTTGAATCATTGATTTACCCATAATTTATCCTCACTGAGACTGGAGTTTGCCACCAACTAGCAGTTTTTGTGTCATGTTTATTTATTCACAACAAGGTTATCAATATAAAACTTCAACAAAATTTGTATTATTGTTATACATTTTTTTTTTGTACAATATTGCCCACCCCTAATCACAGCTGGGTAATATTTTTTTCATAACTTACAATTATTAAAGTCACTTTTAAAAATCCTTATGTAAAAAAACACTCCCAGAATCAAGCATCCTGAATAAGTATGTTTTGAACTACAATATAGTAAGGTATTATTTGATGAAAACGTTCCGCTTTTTGTGCCGAAGGAATGAAAAATGTTCTAAGGTCTTAGCATAACATATATAAATCAAAACTTTTGTAGTAAAAAGCTGATTATTTGTGTAAAAGTCATATGAACCAATGTTATACTGCTTTATTTGTTATTTCTGCAACATGACAGCCTCAATTTGAGTTGTATGCTAAATATATTGGTTGTGATATGAGGCATTGAATTCTACATGTTTGGAAAGACATGAGGGTGAACAATTTTGACAGATATGTCCCCTTTGGAGAGCGATTTTTGCAATCATTTATTGTTATGTATCGAAAAGTGCTTTATTTATGTTTGCTCAAGGGTTCTTTTACACCATGGCGCCATACATGTATCACTTTTTCATGCATTTTTCACTGCTTTTACTCATTCACAGGAATATGACTCTTAGCTGGATTCGAGGAATGCCGTTCTATTCAGATTTGTAGTTATTAAAAAAATACAGAAGAATCTGTGTCATGCCTTATCACAAAGCCTAATTTCAGACAAACCAGAGTCCAGCAGGGGCTTCCTCTTTCCTTTTTAAACCCAGATTAGTTATGTAACATGCATTTGATCCTCTCATTCCAAATCTCACTCACCGCTGGCCAAGCTCATTCGCTTCACCTGCTAAAGCACTTGATTTTTCTGTCCAAATATGTTTTATTTGCAAATAACCGAGAGCATTTTCACTGTAATGTTTGAGGAAATGGACAGTACACTGTCCCTTTAAGAGGGAATACACTAACTACCTCATTTGCTACATCATGTGAATGGAAAGTTTCACAAGCGCTCATAAAAGCAGTCTTGAACCGTAGCGCCCTCATGCGGGTCAACTAGCAATTGCTTTGTTTAATAATTACTAATGTTTGTGATGTCTCTCATGTAGAATACTAGATTAATAAACTTAAAAACGAGGTACTACACTTACACAATTAAATGTTGTATGGTGTTATCAACTGTAAATGTTTCTTTAATTTGTGTTACACTGGCATGAAGCAACGGGTGACGTCTCAATAATGCAAGATACAATCTAAATGCGTAATCCAACTTCTATAAATTCCATCACTGTTGTCAAATTCTTTTGTTGTCAGTGGTGAAATTTTTTTGTTTTTGTTTTTGTGGAATGCTGAAGTTGACGTCAGTGTAACAGTGCTGTGGTGTTATGGCAAGCCGTTTTCATATTTAATCTATAACCCATACTAGTATCTATTTTCATGTTACTAGTGCTTATTTGTTAGATACCAGACAGGCAGCACTGGTAAGCAGTATCCCCATAATATTGTTTAACTAAAATAAATGATCAACAAATTAATGTCTTGACAGTCTTTACAAGTGAAGACATTATCTACACACAATATGAATTCCCAATTAAAAAAATACTAACTATAAAACTATATAATATATAAACTATAAAATACTATTTATGAAAATACTTAATTTCCCAGAGATGGATTGCGGCTGGAAGGGCATCCGCTGCGTAAAACATATGCTGGATAAGTTGGCGGTTCATTCCGCTGTGGCGACACCGAATTAATAAAGGGACTAAGCCAAAAAGAAAATGAATGAATGAATGAATGAATGAATACTTAAATCACAGACAAATCCAAATGCCCACCACAAGTGAGCTGCGTACCAGACCAGCTCAGCTTGATGACATATAATGTCTCAGACACTGCCTGTAGTCCAGTTTAGCAACTTGATAGCAGCCGTTGTTTTAAGAAGCGTAACCAATTTAAAAGATCAAGAGTGAGATGTAACTGATGTGTTTTATGTCGCAGAATAAAACGTGAAAGTATCTTGAGTTTGTGTTTGCCACGATTGAACCGAAATCCCATTCAAAATTCCCATTGACTTTGGAACGAGGGAACCGGAACTGCTAAAATGATAACTCGCTTTATCATTTTTTTGTTTGCATACAAATTGACGTCATAGTTCCTCCTCTCTATTAATTGGATACTAGTACTTATGTATTAGATACTAGTACTTATTCATTAAATACTAGTACTTATTCATTAGATACTAGTATCAATTTAATAGATATAGTGCTTATTAATTAGATACTAGTACTTATGAAATAGATACTACAACTTATTTAAAAGATACTAGTACACATTTAGTAAATACTAGTACTTGTTTGAAATGTTACAAGAAAAAATCTTTATTTTACTTGTAAGATGTTTAATTGACTGCACTTCCATTTGGACTAGTCATAACACAAGACGAGTAAAAAAGCAGAACTGACTTGTAAAATAAGAATAGTTACTAGTAATAATTATAAAAGATACTAGTGTCTAATAATTAAATACTAGTACTAATAATTAACTACTAGTTTCTTTAATAGTTACTGTAACATCTAATGAACTGGTACCAGTATCTATCCAATAAGTGCTAGTATTTATTAAATAGATACTAGCATATAATGAATAAGTACTAGTATCTAATACATAAGTACTAGTATATATTAATTAGGTACTAGTATCTAGTTAATAAATACTAGTGCCTAATGATTAACTACTAGTACATAAAACATGTACTAGTCCCAGCTGGAATGCATACTAGTCAAAACTGAATAGCTGATATCTCAATGACAGATCCCATAGAAATCAGTGGAAAAAAAAATTGTTACTACAGAATAGTTACTAGTCACTATTAAAATAAGCACTAGTGTCTAATAAATAAGAATTAGTATCTATTTAATAAGTACTAGTACCCAATGAATAAATTGTATCTATTAAATTGATACTAGCATCTAATAAATAAGTACTAGTATCTAATGAATAAGTAGTAGTATTTAATACATAAGTACTAGTATCTAATTAATAGGTTCTAGTATTTAATGAATGAGTTCTAGTATCTTATAAAAAGTATTAGTGTCTAATGAGTAAGCACTAGTATATTTTTAAAAAGCACTAGTAACTAAAGAATAGGCACTAGTATCTAATGATCTAAGTGTTCGTATCTAATGAATAAGTACTAGTACTTAATGGAAAAGATAATATCTAAAAAATAAGCACTAGTTACATGAAAAATCAAACTAGTAGGGGTTATAGATTAAATGTCAAAATGGCTTGCCATAGTGGTGTTAGATGTGAGCTCGTTTGATTGGCTGTTTGAGGAGGGCGGGATAAAAAAAAATGCTAATCGCTGCTCTATTGGCTGATTGATTCCTAACATGAACCTTTTCTTCTTCTTGAGGGTCACAGACGAACCTGAGAGAGTCTGCAGATCTCCGGTCACAAGGTGAGTGTTTTCTTCATGTTTTTAAAACACAAATATGGCTCCTTTTCTTCTTCTTCTTAAAAAAAACATAAAAATAAGTTGAGTAAAACAAAATAGCTGCCATAGAAGACAAGGAAGCAACTCACAATCGAGAAAGACAAATAAATTAAGAAAATTCACCAATGATAGTACAAAATTCATCTAGATAAAGGGAAAAAACGTATTCTTAAATAATTTATTCATCTAAAAAGATTAACTTGTTCCTCACATATTATTTTAACTGTCTGTTACTTCTCCTTAGCTACAGATACAGCTACAAAAAGTCAGGCTAAAAAACACAGGTAATTTTTAGCATGTGCCATTGCAGATCAGAATGTGACTGCTTTTTGTTAATTGTATAGATCCGTGTATTGTTTGTATACTATGTGCATCAAAACTAGTGTAGCTAAATGTACAGTTTGTTTAGATCAGTACTTGTCCTTCCCTTTACCTTATTTTACCCACATTCACAGTATAATCTTCAATGACAGTGGTTTGCTATTGCATTTGAAAGTGGCATTTCAGTTTTGTTTTGTTTTTTTTAACTTGAATGATTTTTCGTGTTTTTTTTTCTCCTGTGCTACTAGTGTCCAGCCAATCTTAATATTACTGATAGAGGTTGAATTTATTTGGAATGCAGTTTACCCTTAGATTTACATTGAGAGGTAATGTGTATGAGACATACAGTATGCATGACAGGCGATGTATGGCTGCACAGGTTGTACTGGTTTCAGCATTTACACAGCGCTGTACCAAATATACTTTGCTTTATTATATTTTATTTCTCTGTTTATGTGTTGTTATACACTGCCATTCAAAAGTTTGGGGTTGCTGAGATTTTTATAAATAGACATTATTCCTTTTATTCAACAAGGAAATTGATTTTTTTTTAAAAAGTGACAGTAAAAATGTGCATAATATTTGCAAAAGATTTTAATTTAAAATGGATGTTGTTCGTTTGGATTTCATATTTTAACAATGATAATAATAAACAAAAATATTTCTGGAGTGTCAAATCATCATATGAAAATAATTTTTGTACGATCATGTGAAACTGAAGAGTGGAGTAATACAATAGCTGCTGTAAATTAGTCTTTGCTGTCACATTGTTACATTTCAAAATACATTTAAATAGAAACCTTTTGTTTTAGCTAGTTAATATTTCACAATATAATAATTGTACTGTATCAAGTAAACATTGGTGTGCACAAAAGACTTAAAAAAAAAGAATCTCACCAGACCCAAATGTTTGAACGGTAGTGTACTTTTAATCTCCTTGAAAATTAATTGCATTCACATTTTATTTAGGCCTTGCAAAATGTTCTACAGCTTTTTGTTGTAGAATTTTTCCCATCCAATATAGATAATGCTCAAATTTTTAACTGGTTTTGAAAATGATTTTATTATCCGGAAGAACTCCAGTTTCTCCTGCAAGGTAACAGGTTTTAAGTTTAAAATGCTTTCTCCCATTGTATGTTAGAAAGTTTTCAAACATTTTTAGGATGCTTCTTTCAAACTATTTCTTTTATTGGAAATACTTTACCAAAAGGTTCGGTTAACATTAGCAAATGCATTATTTTTAATAAAATGACAATGAACATTTAAAGCATTTAATAATCTAAAATATGTTTATATTATTAGGAAATGTAATTTAATATGAAGGTTTTTAAATGATTGTAAATTAAAAATGCGTTATTGATATAAACAGTACTTTGCATTTAACATTAGTTTAGACAATTAAGGCTCAATCCCAATTCTTTTTTCTACCCCTACCCCCTTCCCCTTCTTAAAAATTTAGCCCAAAGAAATAGGACACCACTACAACACCTGCACCTGCACAAATAAGATCGACAGTGGCGACTGCTGTAGTCATTCCAGTTGCGTTATTTATTGGTATTTATCTTCAGGAAATCACTGAAGGCTTATATCATGTTATGATAATGATATAATTTGGCAGTAAGATAAGTAACCATACTGTGTATTTACACAGTGGCCATATTCATCTATGTAAAGACACTAAAACAACATTAACATTATACCAGACCGTGTAAAAAGGTCATTCTCGGTCACCAGACCTTTCTGACAGGGTATTCCAGTGTCATCAAGTGACAGAATGTTGTGTGAATGCTATACAGTTGTTATTATAATGAATTATAGATAGCGAAATTTAGCATTTTTTATTTTAACATTTGTTAAAAAAATGCATGACAGTAAAACATGAATGCCGGTATGAATGTATTAAAACATATGCTTGTTTATTGTAAAAATTCTTAATAATGACAAAAAATACTAATTTGTGCATCTCCTAACTTCCATGCTGCCGTTGTAGATGGTGAATTCTGGGAGATTTTTGTACCCCTTGGTTTCGAGTGTGGTCCTGAAAAATCTCTGTGTTGAGGGCTATCTAGCCCTTTTCCTTAGCCCTATGCCTTCAAGATAAAGAGAATTGGGACACCCGTACTCCTTCATGTGAATGCACAAAATGAGGGGTAGGGGTAAGGGGACTGGCTAAGGAGTAGAATTGGGATTGGGCCTAAAAGTAGTTCATCCTTTTTAGTTTGTTACCTAATGCAGTACTCAGTGTTGACCATCTGAACCTTACTGTAAAGTGTTTCATTTCTATTTACTAATCCATGAAGTTAAAATATAATGACAGACCACTAGTCTACACAGTCTAGTCAGTCTTTATGTTTTTGCATTGTATATATTTCTAATATATTTCTCTCTTGTCCCCCCCTCCACCCATGTCCACCACATATCATTGCCCACCTTCCATTTTTTCCACCATTTCACTTCCTCCTCCCTCCACAGTCGCTATCTATCTGGGTATCAAAAAGCGACAGAGCCCCGGACCCCCCGATGCGGCTGGGATGTGAGAGTGCGGAGCCCACGGGACCCGGCTGAGGTGGTTCTGGCTCTGCGGGAGGCGGCGCAGGGCTGCGGTTGCCAGGTCCACCAAGCCGGGCCCTTCCTCCTCTCCTGCACCCATGGTGCCGCCGGTTCCCGTGTTGCCTTCGAAGCGGAGGTGTGCCAGCTGCCCAACGGCCCCACCGAGACCAGCGGTGTTCGATTTAAGCGCTTATGGGGGGCACCGCTCGCCTTTCGGGACATCGCCGCCAAAGTGTCCAAAGAACTTGAACTCTGAGGGCGACAGGGGGTGGAGGGCAGGGACAAAAGCATAGGACAGGACGATGGGATTAGTGAAAGTAGCCCCGCTCACACCCCCGCTCCCTCTAAGCCTACAAAGACTGGCACACACACATTGAGAACTGGGCATCTGCTCACACAAAAGCCCTGCTGAAGGAACTCCTTTTACCGGGTCTGTTTTACCGCTGATATTACCTGGTATCTTAGCCATGTTATTTTTAACACCCATTTTTTGTCACATGGTCACTCTATACATTGTCATTCCTTTTTAACTGCTGCTATTTAACTCATTTTTGATTTCAATTCTTCTGCTGCACCGGCAGGGAGGAGGATGTTTTATTTGATCCTTTAAATAACCATTTTCACAAACAAACACCTGTGAACGCCATTTCCAATCGTAGACTACATGCGGAGCCTCTGATAATGCTGAAAGTGATAGCAATTTCTCAGCATATTCTTTTTTTTAATTATCTTCCTTGTTGGTTGTTTGTTTTAGCCATCAAACTTGCCAGTGGTGCAGGTTGAGTAGGTGATGTCTGCTTTCCTGAGCCTCTTTGTTTTTAGATTCATCATATTTACATGGTCACATCGTAGCACTTTAGGGCTGAGTGAGCAACACCACCTGTTTTAAAGCAGTTCTCCCTTCAAATGGTGCAATTTTATCCCCGTTGAGCCAAGTCGAGACACAACGCTCTTTGTGTTGCTCTTGTACGTGTTGTACGCTGATGAGAAACCTCTGTTATTTTGCCAGAAGTGCACTCTGCTGAATGGCCGCAAACAGACTGTTGACTTTGTTTATCTTCGATTTGAAATAGCAAGTCCTCATCGTCAAGATTGGAATATGTCTGAGCTGTGCAATGTGAGAAAATGCAAGAATGATTAATACAACATTTGTCTGAAATCCAGTTATTTGTGCGTCTGTTTATTTAGTTGCATTATGTCTGATGAGTCAGTACTTTCAAAGTCTGCTAAAGTGCCTTTTTAAAATAGCGTGTTCTGATTCTGAATTTAAAATTGTTTGCATCAGGGATTTAAAATTTAATGGTTGTTTTAACCTTTTTGTGAAGTTTCACAAATTATTTTCCAGAGTATGTGATATGATTAATCACAGCTGGTCCCCCATCACTTATCATTGGCTAGCCAATCGGATCATTCCAAAGCATAAATATCCTGCCTAACTTTACTCCCTATTTTTGTTTTGGAAGATCCCCCCCTATCTGTCCCTTCTCCTTGCTCTTTTCTAGTTTAATCCAGGATCGGGCAAAAAGGCGGCTCAGTGGCTAGCACTGTTGCCTCACAGAAAGAAGGTCGCTAGTTCAAGTCCTAGCTGGGCCAGTCGGCATTTCTGTGCGGAGTTTACATGTTCTCCCCGTGTTCGCGTGGGTTTCCCCCGAGTACTCCGGTATCCTCCCACAGTCCAAAGACATGAGACATAAGTGAATTAAATAATTGTAACAGTCACAAGCACTTTAGTACTGAGCTTCTCTGCGTGAGTATGCACTGGTGTGGTTGGTGGTTTATTTCTATAGAGCTGTCACTGTTAATCAAGGAATAGGCCGAACGAATTGGGGGAGCTCTCGAGAACTACCTGATCTTGTACCCCCTTACATGCTCATTGACCAGGCAGGAGCCTTGGGCTCATCAGTCTTTGAGCTCAGGGTTCTCTCCCAGGACAGCATGCTAAACCCGCTAACATCATCAAGCATCATCTAAATGTGAACTCTTGAAAACAAAGATAGTTGCATAATTTTTTGGGGGGTTTAAAATTAGTTTTTAGTGTTTTACGAAATAGAATGATGCAAAATAATACTCATTTGGTAGTTCTAGAGTAAATATACACTGGATCTGTTTGCATTTCTGTGTCTGTGTTTAAATATTTAAAAATGTGTTTCTTTACAGTTTGTATTTTGATTTATTTCTCTTTTTTAACTGAGGTGCCTTTGTACCAGCAATTTGCGTTTTAGGTTCAAATGTATTGTTTATGATTTGCAAAATATACTGATATATGTTACAATGCAATTAAGCATAATGTGGCTTCATAATCACAAGAAATACCAAATCATGCTTGAAATATTCGAGATGTATTAATCCACAAAAGTGGTGTTCACAGATTTGTCCAGAGGTTCAAAAAAGGAATATATAGACTTAAGACAAAGATTGATTGTTACGTGGGGCCGTTTATTAAACTTTGTACAACCAAAAAAAAAGTTTAGGTGAATACAACACAGCTAGGGGTTTCTAGCTATGTGGATGTTTGATCCCAGGATGTTACAGGAGGAACAGCAAGATAAGAAGAAAAAGTGCTGGAAAAAGAAGACGACAGGAAAGAAAGGAAGGAGAAAAACAGGACAAAAGGGAGCAGGGTGGAGTGTCTTTTGGAAAAGTCATGATGGCACGACTGCATGAACAAATAAAAAAAGAAACACTTTTGCCAGTTTACTTCTGGGCAGGGATCATGTCATCGATGGACTCGCCCTTCTCCAGTTTCTTTTCCATTTCAACCATGAGTTTCACACCATCGACCACCAGCTGCACCTGCTGTACCTCAGAGGAGCCCAGACGGTCAGCGTTTGAGATGTCGAACACACCACCGACGGAGGCTGTGTCCACACCACCTGGATAAGAGAGGTAAGGAGAGTTGCTCAAACTAATGATCACAGTTTAACACTTAACAATTACACCTAAAGTTTCTTTCAACAAATTCAAGCTCACCTGTGCCACGCTTCTGAAGACGCAGTCTGGTCAGGATCTCCTCGAATTTGGCATGTGTGCTGAGTTTGGGCAGCTTGACGTGGACACCACCGCGCAGACCGGTACCCAAGTTAGAGGGGCAGGTCAAGATGAAACCAAGATGCTCGTTCCACATGAAACCGTGGTTGTGCTTCTTGAAAACATCCTCAATCTGCAATATGCAACAAGTTGTTTAACTTCTAGTTGCTTACTTTACAACTGAATGACCAAAAATTTTAAAGTACTGACTGAATTGGTAGTAAATAAGGGGATTTACCTTCTGCAGGCCAACGCAGAACCTCTTGAAGACCTCCTTCATGTTGCCACCCTTCTGCATGGAGATGACACGGAGGTGATCCTCCTCGTTCACCCACACAAGGAAGGTCTTGTTGTCATTGTGCCAGATACCTCTACCGTCAGGCCAGTCACGGGCCATGCCAGCAGCCAACAGCAGGGGGGACACAGGCTTGTCAAACAGGAAGTGGTCAGCAATGAGCTGCTCCTGCTCCTTGTCAGTCATGTCCTTCAGAGGGTAGTACTTGCCCTTGAACTCACCATCCAGGCTGTTCAGAGCTGTCAGAGGACCATAGTGAATGTCAGTTTAATCTGGCATGTTGTGTGGATATTGGGACAACATAAAGCTGATACTTACCCTCAATGGACAGCTTCTCCACAGCTCTGCGCTCACCACGGCTGTTGTGAGGAGGCAGGGTAAATCCCTTGATGCTGCGGCCGGTACGTACACGGCTGCTCAGAACGTAGTTGGGGTCAAGATCATCACCACCCTGTGCACAGGTAAACATCAGCCAGTGTAGAGCAAAACAGCTATGTCATTGTACAGAACTTTAGCATACCTTCAGGTTCTCCCAGTTCAGATCAGTAAGATGTTTGTCGGTGGGCTTGTAGCCACCGTGACGGTCAGAAATGACGGGGTCGAACAGCTCCTTGAAGGCTTCATAGGACTCTTCATCACCAGCCACACAGCCGACAGTCATGATGAAGGGGTGACCTTGTATTGGAAACAAAGGGTAGTACTTTATAAATCATTGCTTGAGCTATCATAAGAGATTGGCTTGTATGGGGGGTTGTAAACAAGACTTCTAACGCCTAATGGTTAGAGAGTTGGACTTGGGAACCAAAGGTTGCAGGTTCAAGTCTCGACACCAGCAGGGATTGAAGGTGAGGAGAGTGAATATTCAGCACTCTCACCACTCTCAATACCATGACTGAGGTGATTGCCTTTGTTGAACAGATATTTACCAGCCCACAGTCATGTCTACTGTTCACGGGTGTGAGTCACTTTGGATAAAATTGTCTGTTAATTGCTTAAATGTACTGCTTACCAGGGTTGTCCACACCAGTCTGGATGCAGTCATCAAGTGTGAATCCACTGGGGGTTGACTTGCTCCTGAGCTTGTTGTAGATGTCCTTGGTGAGGACCTTGGACATGTGGTTGTTGTGCAGGGAGAGGTCTGGAAACTCCTCATCCAGAGCAAACTTCATCTTATAATCGTTGTTGCAGTTCTTAGTCATGATTGCACTTTTCCAGCAATCTACCAAAAGACAAAGTAAGACAAGTTGGCACAGGATCTAGAGAAATGTCTGCAAGTCTTTCTGGCAAGGCCATTGTCAGACTGGACAACCAGTAACATTGTCCTAGGCCTACCAAGGTTCTTTATGGTGTAGCTTAAACTTTTGAGGAAAGATGGGGAACCAACTGCACCCCTTATTATTATGGCTACCAATCTTTGTTAGTCAAGAATAAGTAGCAATAGTGTCCAGAATAAGATGCCAGACAAGGTTAGTACATACTATATTTTGTCCCAGGAAAACTTCAATCTCTTAGCAACAGAACATGTTCCCCTGTCTGTGTGGCACCTCATATTTCTACACGGAGGGGTTGTTGCATAGCTTTCATGCTTATATGCATCAGACAGCAGATGATATTTTTAGCATAGCTGCCAAACTCACTCCTGTCACTTACAGCAAACAGCACACTGACCTCTCTAATTTCAGCAGGGGGTGGAGCATTCACACTCGCCCCTTAGTTAGTTTAGTTAGTTCCATAATTATTATTTAAATCATTGAGGTGTAATAAGTTTCTTTTAGGCGTAATAAACAGCTTTGTGCAAACAGTTCCATAGGAAAAAAAAACAAGGTCTGAGGCCTTATAAATAGTCTTGTGTAAAATTCATTAGCTGTAAATCCTATCACACATGACGTGACCTTGCACCAAAGCAGGTGTCAAGCGCACAGAGATAACTCCTACCAAAGATGACAAATCTACTTCAGACTGCACTCTTAGCTTTCCCATGCATTATAACTCTCAATTAAAATGATCAGACAAGGACAGTCTTTCTACATATCTAGCATGAATGAAGCAGCTTTGAATATATAAAACATTTTTTATATTCTAGAAAATAAGGTAAACCACAAGAATCCAGGCTTGTATCAGGTATTCTATCATTAACGCAATTAAAGTGTGGCTAAATTGAGTGGGGAAGACGTAGGTTCAACCGAACTGAAAGCTCCGATAGAAAATGTCCTCTTTGCTGAAGTTTTTCATGTTTCATCAAGTACCCCTTATTACCACCCTTGTAAAATCTCTTGAGTTTACCTGTATGGGAGAAAAGGTAACAGTCCTTGGGATCAGATCCTGTTCACCAAGCCAATGTAGGGGTTGCCCAACTTTGCAAGACGTCAGACCTTGGTTTATATACTTCAATGTTTGCTGCCCATTGGTTGTCCCGCTCCTGCATGCTTGAACTTCATTGGATAGCTGCACTACTTGATAGGGGTTTCAGGTTCTAAAAGGAAAGAAGCTACATCACAACACCCGAGAAGGGGAGACAGCTGTCCCCACCCCCACGGTGGCCTGTTCCTCTGTGCTCAGTTATGAAATAAACTCGAGGCACTGCTGAAGGTTCATTTCCTCATTTCAATCAACTATATTTGTTATTCATTTAATTGTACTGTTGTTTAGGGTACATTGCAATTTTATCAATATTCTGAAGGAAACTGTGAAAAAAGAACTACAATTTTAAGTAAAATGAATCAAGACATTCTAAAGTTCTTTTGAATGCATGAGTTAAAATAGCAATTGAAATGTCTACTTTTAATATTTCAGAAAAATGTTTACTTGTGTAGTACTCTGTATGAATTACATTCCTTAATCATCTGCCTTGAAAGACATACAATACTTTCAAGAGTAGGCATCGTGTCCCTTGATATGAAGACACTTTGTACTGTACCAAAATGTTCTCAGTGTCCAGTTGGTGAGCTCTACTGTGTAAAAGCGTTACATATACAATCTGTGACTATGGCAACATTTCAAAGATTTATTTATTGGACCTTAGAGAATATGTGAATATATGACACTTGCATGGTTTGAATGCCCTCATCTAGTTGGTAGCATATGATATTATGCAATCCTGTGCCTACCTTTTTTTTCTAGCCGATCTGATTGAGCAATTTCAAAAGTTCACCAATTAAAATTAATTTTATTTTAAGAGTTTTTTGCTTAGGTCTTGATTTTTTTCTGGATCATTTGATGTGATCCAATGGCTCAGGAGTTACTCCGAAACCAATGTCCTGAAGATACATCATCAACTTTTTATCTTTATATGTCATGGATTGACCTTTGTTGTAAATTAGTGAAGTGTCCTTAAGCTTGTATAAAGTGTACGGCTTAATAGTCTTAAAAGACTAAACCAGAAAAGTGCACATTCACGAATGGAACAAAAATATCATCTTTACAACTCTCTGGAGTTTATTAAAGTAAGTAAACCTCCAGTGTTCATCTTCTATATCTTTGGTGGTTTTATCCCTGGCAAATGCTTCAGAAGCACATGACCGAGGCTGTGACAGGTGGTTCTAATGCTCAGAAACCCTATGGGGAAAAAGACTATAACAGCAGTGAAGTCTGTGAAAATGTGAGTACAGTACAGAAAGATGGAAGGGGACAAAACTCAACCCTTCCCCCTACTCTATATTAAAACCTGGGATCCCGTTTCACAGTTGCACCCTGCCTGTGTGTTCCAATGTGACAAAATTAGTTTAACCATTATCCCCTTCGTGCCTATCTGCCAAATCCCACCAGATCTAACTTGTATAAACATATTGATGTGTTCTCAATTTCTTGTTTTTACAGATTTATTTTTAGGATATGCGAAATTCCTGAATGAAATTGTTATGCCAAATATCTTACGATGGCAGATCTCTGGATTGTAGTATTTAATGGGTTTGTATACTATAGTGCAGGAGAATTTGTGTTTGTTGAAGGAGTGAAATGGGGAAAGGGGAAAAAAATAAACTCCAAAATTAGCCACTATATGCATCCAACACCATAGCACACGTAGCAGTACTAGCCACAAGTGAGTATTAAGGGGAGCTGGGGGTCCCCATGAACAGAGAAAACCCCCTTAGCTCATAACAGGCTAAACATATGTCTTTTAGGAATTATAGGTGGGTTGGGGCTGCTGCACATACAAGTTTCACATCTGCATCTTGACTGCACACTTCTAAGCTTTTGTAAAATATGATATGAGAGCGTTCTCAACATTAGACTTGGTTGTCAACAGCTGTTTGGGATGAAGGTATGTAGAGGGGGGTTATAATGGCACCTTCTTTGGGCCCCGTGTGTAGAGCATGACCTCTGAAAGCCCTGTGTCAAAAATACCGCCAATAAACTTAACTTCGTCTTTGCCATGGTACAATTTTGTTAGGTACATGCTTTTGTACAATCAATGCCTCAGAAATGAGAGTATGATTTTAGTATTTTGCACTTGTCAATACCTGTCCACACATTGTTGTATAACTCAGTCAGCTGAGATAAATTTAGCTGTATGTGTATGATGCTCTCCTGAAATTGATTCAAGTTGTGTTTGGTCTCCACTTCAGGTATTAAAAGTTTAACCCAGCCAACTTAACATTCAATTTAGCCAATAGTGATGATCTGCGGGGGCCCAGGCAGATGTAATGAGAGATGTAATTGAGCTACACTCTGGTATTAACTGACAGCCAGTTTATTCCATTTG
The DNA here is from genome assembly GCF_903798145.1 of Danio aesculapii. NCBI lineage: Eukaryota > Metazoa > Chordata > Actinopteri > Cypriniformes > Danionidae > Danio > Danio aesculapii. Next base: position 24,927,713 of record NC_079449.1, on the reverse strand, counting down.
ATCTTAAGTGGTGGGACATGTGTCCCATGAACATATGAAAAATGTGTGGGACTGATTATTATCAGTTCTATTAGACGTTCCATTGTCTTTTGGTTGTGTTACCGGCTGGTGTTAATGTGTTTCCATTGATCAGATCTCACCTGCAGATTCTCCACATTTGGACATCAAAGGTTCTTCAGCCTCCGCTGCCTAGACAGCAGCTCTGCACAGGATGTTTGGTGAGAGGAGAAATGGTCGTGCCCAACTGAGCCTGGTTTCTCTCAAGGTTTTTTCCTTCACTTTCATTAATTGGTGAAGTTTGTTCCTCGCCACTGTTGCCACTGGCTTGCTTGACACTGGATATGCTCTTCAGTGTTTGGACTTTCAGCAGTGAAATTTAAACCGCACTGAACTGAACTAAACTGAACTTCAACTCTGATAACTGGACTGGCACAGTTTACTAGAACGTCTTAAGCTGCTTTGACACAATCTAAATTTAAAAAAACTATAGAAAAAAATTTAATTGAATTTAAAAAGTGATCAGCTGAGACTTTTATTCTGTTAGATCTTCTGTGGGTGCACACATTGCAATACACAAGTATTGTTGAATGAACAAAGCCATAACTTTTGACTGAGCTGAAAAGCCAGTGAATGAAAAGTATATGACTGGCAAATTTAATTTAGATTGCAATACTTTTGTTTTGGTACAGTGTAGCAAAGAATGAGTATCACGTGTTTGGTCAGTAGGTGGTCCTTCGTGACTGTTGGAATTGGGCCACATTAGCAATGTGGCCATTGCTAGTGTTTACATTAACAAGGCACTTCTAATGTGTTTATGACTTTGAGAGTGGTCAAAATGCTTTAGATCCTGTTTATATCTGTTATGTCTTCATAACTTTGCAACTACTATGGAGGTAAACAATATATACAAATAGAGAACAATCTATGATTTCCTGAATTTGCCATTTGTTGTTATTCTAAAAAGAGCAGTTTTTAAGCAAATTACTTAAGTTAAATTGAAAAAGAGCACTGATCAAAAATAGAGAACAGCAACAAGTGTAGCATGAAGGAAGATTAAATCTAAACGTTTTGAAGGTTACAACAGTGAAAAACAGGCGCTTGTTTTGAATGACTTGAGCACATCTGCAGCCACAGGACATCACTAGTCTCTCACACTGCTCTGCTGTGATCTTGACCTGCTTTGCTTTCTTCTGCAATATACTGGCTGTAATGTTTCTTAGCCCTAATTTTTTTGCCATGGAGTTTTCAATCGGGTTTAGCTCAGGACTCTGGGCTGTCCTTTCATTATTTCAATGTTTTCAGCTACTTTCAGCTACTTTACGTTTGTGACAGTGATTATTTTCCTGCATGAACAATTCTACCACATTGAACTGTAAGTTGTTGAAGGAGCTTCTGACATACTTTTGCATACACTCTTCCATGTAGCTATTCAAGAGACCCAACTCATGCTGCCTCCTATCCTGTCTTCTTATGCATTTGTCTTTTTGGGTTTCCCTTAGGTGCTCTGGTTTCCCCCCACAGTCCAAATACATGTAGTATAAGTGGATGAACTAAATTGCCCGTAGTGTATGAGTGCGTCTGTGTGTGTGTGAATGAGAAAGTGTGTTGGTGTTTCCCAGTACTGAGTTGTCGCTGGAAGGGCATCCACTGTGTAAGACATATGTCAGCGTAGTTGGTGGTTTATTCCGCTGTGGTGACCCCTGATAAATCAGGGACTAAGCTGAAGGAAAATTTATGAAAAATAGAGCTACAGTGGTTTCCCTGGTTGTAGCAAATTCCCTTTTTATCGCTGATCATATGCGCACTTTCCCCAGAAATTGAGGATTTTACTGTCAGACACATTGCTTTATTCACAATTAATGTTTTTAAGTCACATGTTTTATTGCTAAAGTGCCAGGTATGCTTTTGTTTCACTGTCCGCATAATGATCACGTTAATTATTTGATAAAAAGTAGTTTTGAACAAGTGGTTGTGAACTCATGCACATCCGCAGCAACCTTTTCCCTTGAAATCAGAGTTGGTCAGCTGGCTTACGCTACAGGCACTATGTTTAGTGCTAGGTTGCAAGGCTGTCTCTTTCCCCATGCCATTTCACCAGATTGAATTGCACTGACTCAGTTATGAGTCCCTCTGTGTGTCTGTTCCACCCTATGCCTGTCCGTTAACCTCTGCCCTTAGACCTCAGACCAAAATGCACTTACACACATAAAATGTCAGTTTGATGTTCCAGATGTGGTGTGTTTTATACTGCTGCAATGTGGATCTCCACATCTTTGTGAAATGTTTGGTTACTTCATTGGGAAATATTGCTGGATAGCATTGATGAGTCACATGTTTTAGCGCTAAGGTGCCAGATATGTTCTCACTTTGCTTTCGCTGTCAGTGAAAAGGTCAATGAACATTTGATTAATATACTGACACTTTGCTTGCTCTCTATAGCGTTACGTCTTCCACACCTGTACTATCAGTCAATACAATTAACCAGATCTACAGTTCTCAACATTTGAAGTGAATCAAAATGTCTTTCAAAATTGTCCTTTGACAAGAATGGGTCTATGGGTCAAAAGCATAGGTTTTGATTCAGTTCAGATGTTGACAACTGTACACTTCATGCATTGCTTCAGAAGTCCTCCTTGAAAGCGCTGGGAAAACATGTAGAATTAACATTTGCTCTTTGCGTCACCTGTGGTGTGGAGGGGCTTCATGCAGACACGTTCATTGCATTCTCTCTGCTTCACATTGCTCCTCCACAGTCTCTCTGCTTAGACCAAAGCCTCATCACTTCAAATCATCTTCAGTCATTTATTCTTTAATGAATGGTGTTTGTATAAAGCACAAAACCCCTCATTTTTAGGAAACATTTGTTCCATTTATAGCCCTCAGAATAATTAATATCAAGCCATGCATATATGAAATCATTCATAAGAGTCACTTTTTGTAAATTGAAAATTATACATTTATACATTATATCTGAAAGTTAAATAAGCTTTCCATTGATGTATGGTTTGTTAAGACATGATCATTTTTGGCCAATATTTAACTATATGAAATCTGAGGGTTCAAAAGGTAAATATTGAGAACATTTTCTTTAAAGTTGTCCGAATTAAGTTCTTAGCGAAGCACAAAAAATGTGGTTTTAATAGATTTACAGTAGATTTACAGGTGACCTAGTAGGTCCAAAATGTAGAAAAAAAATTTTCATGGAAGATTATCGTTTCTTAATCTTATACTGAATTCTGGAAAAATAATAATTTTTACCCGTAGATTGTAATTTTGGCTATTACCACAAAAAATCTGTGCAATATAAGACTAGTTTTGTGCTCCTGGGTCACATATTTGTATTGATTAACAATACATTTCATTGAATGGGAATGACAGATAAAAGTCCTGCACAGTGGCCAGACAGATTTTGAGCCATTCTATGTGGAGGAAAACATTTTCTGACTCGCTCCTCCAGAACATCCCAAAGTGGCTCAATAATATTTAGATCTGGTGACTGTGCAGGCCATAGGAGTTCTTCAACTTCACTTTCATGTCCATCAAACCACTCTGTCACCAGTCTTGCTGTTTGTATTGGTGCATTATCATCCTGATACACGACACAACCTTCAGGATACAATGTTTGAACCATTGGGTGCATATGGTCCTTCAGAATGGTTTAGTAGTTCTTGGCATGTGTGATGAACACAGCTAGCACAACTATTGGGCCTTGGCAATGCCATGATATTGCATCCCAAACCATCACTGATCCACCCTCATGCTTCAATCTGGGAATAACAGTCTGGGTGGTACGCTTCTTTGGGGCTTTTCCACACCACAACTCTCCTGGATGTGCGAAAGACGGTGAAGGTGGACTCATTGGATGTAGTTCGTTCTTCGTATGCTGACATTAACCTGGATACCTGGCTCTTGATACATCCCAAAGACTTGCTGTCTTGGTCACAGAAGCACCAGCAAGACACGCACCAACAACTTGTCCTCTTTTGAACTCTGATATGTCACCCATAATGTTCTGTGCATTGCAATATGTTAAGCATGCGAAGACTGGGCATTCAGTGAAGACTGGCCACCAGACTGGTCAAATTTAACACTAAATTGGCCAGTGTTTCAGTTTCATTGTCCATCTCCTGTATGTATACATGCATTTTCTTTATTCCCCACATCTTTTTCAGTCATGTGGTGCTAAATTTCCTTCCTTTAATAAATAATGGTTGATCCCTCTTTGTAGTATTGTCTATAGTAAACAGTATATAGACAGTTTGTCTATAGTTAACAATTAACCTAAAAATGTAACCCAAGATTTGGGTTTGTTCATATCGGAGCCAAAATTTATTTTGATTGTGGGTTAAAGCTCAAAAAACTGATTTGGGTAAAATTTTTACACAATTTTTTTTTCTTTCACAGTTTTGTTTGTCCCTATTTCACACTAAGTTGTATTGAAATCACTCTTCACTTTGTAGTAATGTTTGGCCAATGATAATCAGGGAAGGGGTTTCAATAAACAGCTCACTTGATTTGTCATGCATAATGAATTTGTATGTGGCTGACAGTTTCGACCAGGAGTGTCCTCACAATCCGAGTCATGCCATATAAATGTGGTGTGGTTAAGCAGACACAACAGAGCGAGCGAGATAGAGGTAAAAGTGTTTTGGTGGTTTTTGTATTGACTTGGCCTCATCACATTTGGAGCTATAGATTAACTCTCTGCCTGGTTGAGAACACTAAACTGGCCCAGCCAAGCTGCCCTTATTGGGAGTAGATCTGCCCTCAGCTCAGCTCCTCTAGCAGCTGAACCATTAATCACTCAAGTCTCATATATCTGCTTGCAGTTGCTCCATCTCCTTCCACTTTATATCCCACCACTCAATTTTCTTCCTGGATCACACTGTTTTTTACTCTGTCTTTGTGTCTTTATTACTATTTTTGCTTAGGTTGATGCATTCTGAGCTCCTTCCTTGCTCTCAGCTCTACAGGCTGTGATTCAACAGAAGTTCAACTGAAGACGATTCCTAGATGTATCCTGATCTGCAGAGTGCCTGTGGTTGAGTTAAGTCTGTCTGATGGGTCCAAGGCTAATGCTACTTATTTTACACACCCAGACAACACCCCCCTCCCTCTCACCCCAACTCACCCTAAGCGGCTTTATTGAAACTATGCCAGTGTGGCGTCACACAGAGACTCCTCCTTCTGCATAGCCTCTCTGGACTGATTTGTGACTGTCTGATGTAACAAACAGATTTACTGGGCATTTGCTGTAAGTCTTTTTAATGTTTAATATACAAGTCATTTTAAACAGCTTGTTGTCGTTATTGCATATAATGCCCAAAAATGCTATCTGCAGGAAACTCTTTTCCCCACCTAATGTTTTAAACTAGTGGTCTGCCTCATATTTGTTGCTATCAGACAAATAATCAAGCAATTACACATTAGTTGCACTGTCATAACTCAAATGTACTTTCATTTAATTATATATTTTTATTATTATACATTACGAGTATAATAAAGCAGACTATCTCTTACTGAGTTATCATAAATTATATGTTAAATGTTTATCAATGTACAAGACACCATCAGATCAGAGCAACACACATAATAATGACACTTAAATGATGCAATAAGCAACAGTACAAGTACAGGGTCATGGCAGACATTGAAAAGGTGTGTGTTGGTTGGTGGGGTCGGGACAGCTGAATAAGATCCAAAAATTTAAGTTGATCTAGTTATTAATCACCAGTTTCTAATAAGTTCTGTTCTTTAAAAGTGAGGGGGACATATCCCCCATCTCCCCTGGTTGCTACACCCCTGATGTAATTAACATTAGTTAAATGTAACACAACGCATCCCAATATAATAACAAAACATAAAGAAACAAACTATTGAAATTAAATATAGTCTTATGCATTAGTGATGGCATTAATTGTACGATAATTTAGCTTTCTTTCTTACAAAATCCATGTATACATTTTATTTGGGCATATAATTAATGCTTTTATTTTTACTTTTATAAATAGTTTTTACTTATACTTTTTTATTTATTTTATAAGGAAAACTCTTTTTGAAAAAAAAAAAAACATGCCTATATGTTTGACATGTGATATAGGTAATTATTTGGAACATTTATTTGAGAATATTCATGCTAAAATGATAGCCAACATTAAAAATTATAATAATTTCAATTAAATGTATAATTATTAAATGTTAAATGTAATGTTCAATTAAATGTTTAATTATTCATTGTACAAGGGTTATTTACTTGCATTGATGGTTTCACGTAGAAATGTTATCATGCCTGGAAACATTTCATTCATGATCAAAATAGAGAGAGCCTGTCTTGGTTTGTGTTAGCCGCAGTTCTGCTTGTCGCCGGTAGGTGGTCTATAGTGCGCCGCGCAGCCGCCGTAAATAGTGTGAACTGACGGATCAGGTAAGAGCTGTTAATTCATCCTGTCTGCGACACAACAGCAGGTGAATGAATGACCGCAACCGATCCTTTACTTGGTTATTTTACGCCCGTTGTTGACCTCTACATCAAGGAATTAAAGATGTGATGTGGAACATTCCAGTCGGAATTCTCTGGCTTTGAGTTTTGACGCGTCGCAGACTCTTGTCTGACTTGCAGCAGGTAAATAAATATCATCTGTTGACAGTCACTGGCAGATAGTTTCTTTGTACGAGCTGACAGAATTTACAGCTTTACTGTGTGCTGTAATAGACTATAACTCTCTTTCATGGCCAGTGTTTGTTTTCCTGAATTAGCCTTCGTTTCGTTGCTAACTACTAATCTGGTGAAGTCAGCATATTTAAGTCCATTTATCATCCCTAAAATGGTGTTTTTATGGTGTCTGACCATCTTATAAAAGGAAATTTTCATTTAATTCGTGCATTTTAGACTGTATGTAGAATAAAGTGCTCAGCATAATTGAGTACACCCCATTTTGAAAATGAATATTTGTATCCATTTCTCAGTGAATGTAGGCGATGTATTTTGGTGCATATATTTATTAAACAGATGTATTTATTAAAATAATATCTTAGTCATCAAACATATTTAGAAATTGAAAGATGATACAATTAAATTAATGCAAAATATTGCAAAAAAAAAATGACAACCTACAAAATTTCAACTAAAATTTTCACTTTTTTTTTGCTTTTCTTGATTTTTCCTCTTTTTTATATTTGTATTTAATATATTTCTATAACATATACATTTGAGTGTGCTAGTTTTTGCACCGTTATCGTAAGTTATTTTGTTATAGTATGAAAATATTCATACTATATATTCATTTATATATAAATTTATAAAGCATACACTGCATTCAAGTGTCAAATCAGAGTGATCAGATAGATTTCTGTTGTTATTATTTACACACAACCTCCAAACTTTCATGAGTATTTTCCTTTCATGATATTTACCCTTTTATTTCATTAGACCTAACTGTTATTCTACAATTTTGTTCTATTCTACAAGTGTCGTATTCTAAGTGCTCTGAAGCAATGCAGTAAAATATACTGACATTTAGGTTGCCGATATTATGAATATGACATGATATATGACACACTAGTGATATTAGCTTTTTTGTCAGCAAACTATTTTTATGATGCTCTTCCATCTATTTTTAATCTTTAGATGAATTAGATAATTGATTAGATTTTTTTTTTCTATGATGTTTGAACTGGAGCTATTAAATCAAAGTATTTAATGCAATTTCCAAAAGCTTTTCCAGCAGCAACAACAGCCAAAACAGAGAAATATAACCTAATTTAAAATACATGCAGGTTAGTCGTTAGTCTGCTCCACCCTTTAAAGACGCCAAACTGGTATCTAAATTCATGTATCTCTGTTGTTGTTAAATTACTCGATTAATTAAGCTTAAAAGCGTGTATCTCGTGTTTGATGATCTCATCGTCCTGGCGTAAACATTAGCTCAGTCCTTTACCTCCCCAGAGTGATGTCTGTTCCTACCTGTAAACTGATGCTTACTTAGCAACCCTTACCTAGTGAATGTTTTCCTCTGCTGGGACGGAAGAGAAGCTTCACTTCACTTTCAAGGCTGAAGGCAGTTCCTGCGCTTATTCTCTTAAAGAGACAGTTCACCCAAAACTGAAAATGATGTCAACATTTACTCATCATTTATTTGTTCAAAACCTGTTTGACTATCTTTCTTATGTTGAACACAAAAGAAGATATACTGAACAAAGCTGAACAACCATTGACTCTCATAGTGTTTAGTTTTCCTACTATGCAAGTCAGTGGTTACTGGTCTCTCACATTTTTCAAAATATCTTCTTTAGTGTTTACCGGAAAAAAGAAAGGTTTGGAACCACTTCAGAGTGAGTGAATAGTGAGTTAATTTTCACTTTGGTGTGAACTATTAATTTAAAGGTAAAATGGTTATTTGCAGAGCACTGTGTATGTACACTTCTTTGATCAACATGTGTATCGCTGATATGAACATGTCAAACAAATGTTGTCGTTCTTTGTTATCCCATTAGAGAATGCGTCTTGACTATCATGTTTTCTTTCTTTGCAGCTTTACACTTTTATCGTGGATTAAGGTCAGTTTCTGATATTCCATGCTGTTTGTGATGTAATGTTACGTGTGAAGTTGTCTGCACGTTTATCCTCACATTTTCTTGCTGACTTATTACGTGTGAAGATTCTTAAAAGCGGGCGTCACGATGGCTCGGTGGTTAGCAAGATCGCCTCACAGCAAGAAGGTCACTGGTTCGAGCCCCGGCTGGGTCAGTTGGCATTTCTGTGTGGAGTTTGCATGTTCTCCTCATGTTTTTTCCGGGTAGTCAGGTTTCCTGCACAGTGCAAAGACATACACTATTGTTGAATTGAATAAGCTAAATTGTCCATAGTGTATGTGTGTGAATGCAAGAGTGTATGGGTGTTTCCCAGTGGGGTTGCGGCTGAAAGGACATCGGCTGCATAAAACACATGCTGGATAAGTTGACGAATCATTCCACTGTGGCGACCCCTGATTAATAAAGGACCTAAGCCGAAAAGAAAATGTATGAATGTATGATGTATGTTGCTGCCCTCAAAAATTATGAGCATTCTAGTGCTGAATAATAAAATAAAATATGCTATGAGAACATACTGTAAACATATTTCTTTAATATATAATGTGATTCAGATATACTGTGACTATGAGGTCGTCAGAAATTACTACTTGGTAGAGGATCTACCAATGTACCAAAATAAAACATTGAACATGCAATTAAACAGTGACTTGAAAGGAGAACATAAAATATTAGTGTGATACATTTTTCACACACACACAAAAAAAGAAATATTGAAATGTCCTTCTATGCGGTCACTTTTGATCAAATTATTGGGTCTAAATTGATCAAAATGTTACTATAAAAAAACTAACACCACAAACGGTGTAAACGTTTCCCCTCTTTACATGTACAAGCAAATTTTCTACTATCCGTCAAATTTCTACTCTGAAAAATCATTTCCATCATCAAAACCAACTGTCAATATGTGACGCTGCACATCTTATGTTGCATTGGTATATTTTTAGCAATAGCCAAAATTACATTGTATGAGTGTAAATGGGCGACATGGTGGCGCAGTGGGTAGGGCTGTCACCTCACGGCAAGAAGGCCGCTGGTTCGAGCCTCGGCTGGGTCAGTTGGCATTTCTGTGTGGAGTTTGCATATTCTTCCCGTTAGTGTATAAATGTGAATGTAAGAGCGTATGGGTGTTTCCCAGTGCTGGGTTGCGTATTACACAGCAGAAGGGCATCCGCTGTGTAAAACATATGCTGGATAAGTTGGCTGTTCACTGCGCTGTGGCGACCCCTGATTAATAAAGGGAATAAGCTAGAAAGAAAATGAATGAATGAATGAGTAAAAATTATTGATTTTCCTTTTATCCCAAAAATCATTCGAATATTAAGTAAAGATCGTGTTCCATGTTGACATTTTGTTAATATTACTATATAAAAAATGTCAGTAATATGCATTGCTAAGCACTTAATTTAGACAACTTTACAGCTGATTTTCTCAGTATCATTTTAACCTTCAGGTTTTCAAATAGTTGTATCTTGGCCAATTGTTGTACTAACAAGATTTCACATTAATGGAAATTTTATTTATTAAGCTTTTAGATGACGTACAAATGTCAATTTCAATAAAATCGACACTTATGACTGGTTTTGTGGTCCAGGGTCACATATAATATCCCAGAAGTCAGTGTTTATGTGTTTAAAATCACAGCTGCACAGCAGAAATGCTTGCTGCGTCCCAATTCGCATACTATCCGTCCTAAATAGTATTTGAAAATTGAATTAGTATGTCCCAAATCGCAGTATGTTGAAAAGATTATGCCAAAGGTTCCCGGATGGTTTACTATTTCGGGTAAAAATTATAAGTGTAGAAGCGTCCATACTCTAACCACTGATATTGCCCACAGTACATTGTGCGTTGGACACACAAACGTGGGTGAAAAGTATAAATAAACTACAAACATAGTTGACGCGTGGGACCAACCATCATGCAGAGAGGCCTCAGTAAAGATGCTTGTATGACTGTTAATTAATATCTAGCTGACTGGAAAATATTTAAATCTCATTTTCTGTGTTTTATTTCATCTGCAACAACAATACTGACGTATACGTATTTGGACATTAACGTCTGAATACAGAATTATCCAAGCACCCGAGGAGATTTTTATGCATAAAAGACTCGTGAATGGCAGATTAACCTCCTGCTGCTTCTCCAATAAGGTAGAGAAATCAAATATGACAGAAATGTGGAGGATGTGTGGATGCTTGACAGGGCTCATAACTAAGCACCACAACAATCTGTTAACAAGGAAGTAATATGTCCCAAAGCTTCCTGTTACACACTCAAAAGTAAATACTTTTCCTTCACAAAAAAAGTACATACTTTTAGGGCGTAGTATAAGTATGCGAATTGGGACGCAGCAACTGTTAGTGTATAATGCTCTCTTGCATGCTGTGCGTCTTAATGTGCATATTAATTACACAATAACACCACATGTATATTTTTCTGTCCAGGGTCTGAGTGTCAGACATGCTGTCAGGGGAGGAGATCTTATGCAGCACCCAGCAGGTGATCGCAGGGCTGGAGGCTCTGCGTGGAGAGAACCGCACACTTCTGGACAGCCTGCAGGAAACACTCCAGAGCCAGACGTCCAGCGATAGCGGCAGCCTGGAGCAGGAGAAGACCAGCATCATTCTAGAGTCTCTGGAGAGGATCGAGCTGGGCTTAGGAGAAGCGCAAGTGAGCAGCGAGCTCATCTTTATTCACATTAAGGCAGTCCCTCCAAAATCAAGAAAACATCTGAGAAACTAGCTGGGGGTTTTTTACATGTCACGTGATGTTGTCACTATTATCATTCAGCCAATGTCCACTTGAAGATTGTGTTTAATTGATTGCTACACTTCTTGTTGCTTCACCTTTGCATCTATCACTGTTTCTGATAGCACAATACAAAATCCTATACAATAGACTTTTAGGGGACAATATGATGTATATTGATGTATATGATGAATACGAAACAAAACACCAGCTCAAACTGGGCAAAATGGCTTTTAAAAATAGTGGCTATTGTCATTTATGACCACAAATAAAGAACAATACCGTTTTCTCAAAAGTGTAACATACTAATTCAAAAAATGTATATAGATATAATTTATTGATCTAAAGCAGGGGTGCCCAAACTCAGTAAATATAAATTTACACACTTTTACACAAGTAAATAATTAGACTCAATGATGAGCTAAAAATCTGTGGATTTTTGCGCGTGCAGATTCTGTGGGGGCCTACCTATGATCTAAAGTCTTCAGAAAGATAGTAAGACAGTGATAGTTCACCCAAAAATGAAAATGTCCTCACCATTTCCTCAATTTCATGTGGTTTTAAACTTTTATGAATTTCTTCCTTATGTTGAAAACAAAATAAGATGTTCTGAACAGTGTTGAAAACAGCAACCATTGACATCTATTGTAGCAACAAAAATACTATGGAGGTCAGTGGGTGGTGATCTTTTGTGTTCAACAGAAGAAAGAAAGTCAAACAGGTAAGATAGTGGTGAGCAAAACACATTGTTATGCAGTTTTATCCTATTTGATGAATATATTTTAGCATGATCTTGTAATGCTACTGATTTTACTAAAGTGGAAGAGATTTTTCAACATTTATTTACGCATCCTTTGTGTATGAAATAAGATATGGTAGGCTTCATAGGCTAAGTGGTTCCCTAATAAAAATGTGTGATACAGTTGAAGTCAGAATTATTAGCCCCCCCTGAATTAATAACCCCTCTGTTTATTTTTTCCCCCAATTTCTGCTTAACGGAGATAAGATTTTTTTCAACAAATTTCTAAACATAATAGTTTTATAACTCATTTCTAACAACTGATTTATTTTGTCTGTAACAATGACAGTAAATAATATACTAGATATTTTTCAAGACTCTTCTATACAGCTTAAAGTGATATTTAAAGGCAAACTTGTTTAATTAGTTTAACTAGGCAGGTTAGGGTAATTAGGCAAGTTATTGTATAATGATAGTTTGTTCTGTAGACCAGGGTTTTCCAACCCTGTTCCTGGAGACACACCAACAGTACATATTTTGGATATCTCCCTTTTCTGACCCATTAACTTCAGGTGTTGGAGTCTCTTCTGATGTTATGATAAGTTGATTCAGGTGTGTTTGATTAGGGAGAGGTTGAACATGTGTACTGTTGGTGTGCCTTCAGGAACAGGGTTGGGAAACACTGCTGTAGACTATCGAAAAAAACATTAGCTTAAAGGGGCTAATAATTTTGACCTTAAAATGGTTCATAAAAAATTAAAAACTGCTTTTATTCTAGCCGAAATAAAACAAATAAGACTTTCTCCAGAAGGAAAAATATTATCAGACATACTGTGAAAATTTCCTTGCTCTGTTAAACACCATTTGGGAAATATTTGAAAAAGAAAACAAATTCAAAGAGGGGCTAATAATTCTGTCTTCAACTGTAAATGCTATTTACACCAAGTCAAGATAGTAGTATTTTCTTACAATTATGCTACCTACACTAAGATCAAGTAGGAGGGTATCCTAATTACATTATATGTATAATAATATTTTTATTAAGTGGCACAATAGTGGCAAATATTTGCAGCTCAGTATTGCGAATACATTAAGAAACAGTATGCAACAATACCATATTGAGTGTAAAGGAGAATATTTATCATAGTAAAGCCTGTCTGTGTGTCTGTCTGTGTCCTGTTCCTTCAGGTGATGATGGCGCTGTCGGCACACCTGGGCTCTTTAGAGGCCGAAAAGCAGAAGCTACGTGCTCAGGTGCGGAGGCTGTGCCAGGAGAACCAGTGGCTGCGGGACGAACTGACCCGAGCACAGCAGCAGCTGCAGGAGCGAGAGCAGGAGGTGGTGACTTTAGAGGAGCAGAACAGACACCTGCAGTTCATGAGCAGCATCCGCAAGTACGACCACGAAGAGACGTCTCTGGTAAGTTAAGTTCTACAGTGCTCTTTTGCACTAAACAAGATTCATGGTTCAGCAGTTGTGTGCTAAATCATGAAAATACGAAAATAAACCCTTATAAAATAAAATCTTTGTAGTGTCATTTCAGTTACTGCTCAAATTCTGCATTGTTTAAATGGCATTAAATGAGGAGGGGGTGTTTAATGTTTTAGAAAATAACACCACACCATTGAGACAGTTGTAGTTATCTTCAGATGTCTTGTTTTGACCAATTCATCATGAAATTTGAGATATGTTTTGGTTTTTGTTGCACTTTTACATGTTACACATCAGATTACTTGTTTATATGGTTATAATGCAGTTTTTGGTATTTGATCATCATAAATTAAAAAGTTCATAAAAAATGAGTTAATAAAATTTACTGGCCAACTGCTGAGTAAAACTTTCTCATATAATTTCACCATCACTGATTTTTATGCACGTCTCTTACTGTTCTTACAGGAGGATAAAGATTCTACTTCAGGAAAGGAGTCCCTTGATGATCTCTTTCCTACAGAAGAAGAGGAGCAGACTCACAGTATGACCCTCCTCACACTCCTGTTCCTTTACCTCTTTTTTATCTGCTTTTTAACACAGTTATTTTCATGTTTTACCATGTCAGTTGTTAGATTAGAACAGGGGTGTCCAAACATTTTCTTATGAAGTGCCAAAAACCAAACTAGATTAAGACTAGTGGGCTGAAGATAAATATAGCTGCCATAGGTACTTCCTTATTCATTTAGGAATAATTAAAAATAACTAGAAACCCTTTGCATTGTATTAACTAATACAGTATACATTTTTTTTTGTTTTTATAATGAACTTATTACAGTAAAAACACTCATTTATTACAGAATGGAGTTACGCTTGTCAAGCTGCACCTGATTTTGCCTTGATTTGCTCGCAGATGTCTTCTGCATTGTCCTCTATCTGTCGAGTGACTATATTTACGTTTTTACGAAGTATTTGTTTACGTATTTACAATTAATGTTTAAATGAAACTATTAATTTCAGTTAGCTGTTTTTGTAGCTCAGCATTAAAACAAACAAACAAAAAAGATTATTTTAAACTGGAAATGACAATCTCTGATAAAATCATTCACCCCAGCCCTGCCCATAATTCATACACCTTTCTCAGATGGGATGGTGGGCCAAATCAAAGGTTACAACGAGCCAACTTTGGCTCAAGAGCCCTAGTTTGGGCATCTCTGGATAGGACGCTGGGTTAAGGGTGGTGTTATGTTTCAACCACACTTTTAAGACACCCACAACTAGCATTATAAAATCTTAATAGATTGTTTTATAGCCATTTATATTGGGAAAAGAGTATTGGACAGGGAAGTGAGACCAGTATTTGACCTCACGATGACCACAGCTCAATTATCAGCTCTTGTATTTGCAGTGTCTCAGCCACACAGTAGTGCTGCCGCTGCTGCCCAGCAGGGAGGATATGAGATTCCTGCTCGACTGCGAACGCTCCACAACCTGGTGATCCAGTACGCCTCTCAGGGACGATACGAGGTGGCTGTGCCACTCTGTAAACAAGCTTTAGAGGACCTGGAGAAATCCTCAGGCCACAGCCATCCAGATGTTGCCACCATGCTCAATATCCTGGCTTTAGTGTACAGGTCAGTTCTGCTCTGTTAAACTTTTAATTTTCATCAACATTTTTTTCAAAGAAAAATGATGATAATTAAATTTAAAAACGGTTTTAAGTTTAAAATAAATTACTACAGATATTAGAACATGTTTTACACAGGTTAAATTTTACATAGATTTTATTGAACCACTACGAGACTGTTTAGAGCAGGTTTTAAAAATAATTCAGAATGTTAGAGATGCCCAGAAGAAAAGAGTGATTATTTCATGTGTTATGACAATGCCCAGATGTTCAATGTTTTTGGAGAGAAACTCGGTGACCCCTGTCCCTTAATCACATTAACAAAACTACATCACAGTAGATACAGAGTCCAAAACTGGAAGTCTTCCAGAAAACCTCAGATCTTTGATGTTTTTTTTACTAATTTACATTTGTTTTTTAATATGCATTTACATTTATATGACATTATTTGCCTTTTACCATTTTGTTTATATGTTCTGAAAATCTAATAAAAGGTTTTAATCATAAAAATTTAATATTTTAAGTGACAAAATATTATGAGAATCTGTTGGCGTTGAGTCAGTCATGTTTTAAGTCAGCATAAACAGGAGAATATAGGATGTGCATTGGTATTTTGTTTCCATCCATTAGGACTTAGTGTCAGCAGATGAATAAACCTTAGGAAACGTTGTGCTTTCAGAGATCAGAACAAATACAAAGAAGCTGCCAGTCTCCTGAATGATGCATTGGCCATCCGTGAGAAGACCCTGGGCATGGACCATCCAGCAGTATGTACTATGTGCGACTGTTATGGCTTGCTTAACATGTTGAGTTGTTTTTTGTCATAAAGTCTCCTATCCGATCTATGCAAATCCCTTTCCTTGAGTGTGTGTGTGTGTGTTTGTGTTTGTAGGTGGCAGCTACTCTGAATAATCTGGCTGTATTGTATGGAAAGCGGGGGAAGTACAAAGAGGCAGAGCCATTGTGTAAAAGGGCCCTGGATATCAGAGAAAAGGTAATGACACAGAAAAGGAATTATTCAGTAGCATTCAATAGTTTGGGGTCAGAAATATATTTTTGAAAATAAATAAATAAGCAAGGCAAGGTAAGTTTGTTTATATAACACATTACATACACAATGGTAATTCAAAGGGGCTTTACATAGACAAGAATAAAAGAAACAAGTATAAGAAATAAAAACAACAAAGAATAAAAATGATTAAAGGATTCATAAAAAGTGACAAATTACATTGTTACAAAACGTTTCAAATAAATGCTTATTTTCAATGAAGAATACAAAAGAAAAACTGTGCTTTAACTGTTATAACTGAATAAAAATAACTGTTTTGAATACTCTAATTGAAATAATTACAATTAAATTGTAATAAAATTTCATGATATTGTTGGAATAACTAATGAATTCCAATAAAAAGGTCAGGAGAGGGTTTTTTCAATGTAAAAAACAATGGAATTGATATCCTCAATGCAATGCAAGAATTACATTCAAGAGGTGCGCAACAACTTATAGGCAGCTGATATTAACAGGTGGAGTTTAATGAAATTCGTCACTTTACAATCATTCTCCAGTCCTCCATTGGCCGCATCCATACATACGTCCTCTTTTTTTACGAATTCTCTGCACAACATTAAAAACATAAGACTTCTCAACTGCAAATATTCTGTGTTCAGTTTCAACCCATCTCTGCTCACAGGAAGTTTCGCTGCAGAGCTCAAGTTAATTTTAAACAATCAGGCCTTTGCTTTTATATCAGTGTCATTTACTTTTGCAAAAATGCTTCATTAGTATGCAAAGTATAACATACTCAACAGAAGAAGTTTAGTTAATATATCACCTTTATATCGGCAATACAGCAATACAAAAATACAAAAAAATATATTCCTTTTTCACAACAATATTCAGATTTTAATCAAATAAAGTCTTGGTAGCAATTTTAAAAAATTTAAATATTTAAAAACATTTTTTTACTAAGAATAAACTTTGAAAGCTAGTGTACATTACATCGCAAAAAATAATGTGTCTTCACTTTTACTGTACTATCTTGTTTACATATTAGAAAATCTGAATAAGAAGGAAAAGATATTCTAATCTGAGCCTTTGAATACTGTTTCACACAAACAGGGGTCTTTAAGTCAAAGGTTGAGAAGCACTGGTCAAATCTAAATCTGTAGTCTACGTTTGTCTGCCTGCAGGTTCTTGGGACGGATCATCCCGATGTAGCGAAGCAGCTGAATAACTTGGCCCTGTTGTGCCAGAACCAGGGCAAATACCAGGAGGTGGAGCAGTACTATGAACGAGCGCTGCACATTTACCAGAGCCAGCTCGGCCCTGATGATGCCAACGTGGCCAAGACCAAAAACAACCTGGTGAGAGACACTTCCCTGCAGGCACAGGACGTCAACATAATGTCATATTGACGTTGTACCCCAGTGTACCCCACTGTTGTGGGGAGGTTGGATTTTGTTTGCAGTTCAAAACTGGGTTGACGTCAGAACCCAACGTCAGGCCGGCATCATTGTCCAATGTTCAACCTAAAATCAGCCAAATATCAACATCTGATCATGTTACACCTTGACGTTGTGTGGACGTTACAACTATGACATCTATCAGACGTTGAATTTTGGTCACTTTCCAACACAACCTAAAATCAACCAAATATCAGCGTAATTTGACTTCATTATTGGACGTCAAAATAACTTTGTCCTTAGATGCTGGCTAGACATTGATTTTTGATCACCTGACGTCATGACCTAAATCTAACCTAATATTAAGGTCTTATGATGATGTTGTGTGCCCGCTGGGTTGTGTTTGAGTAATGCTACCAGAAATGTGTAATGTGTGTTCTATACTGGTGCATATGCTCCTCAGGCCTCCTGCTACCTCAAGCAGGGAAAATACAGACAAGCTGAGGCTCTTTATAAAGAGATTCTGACTCGAGCTCATGAGAAAGAGTTTGGCTCAGTGGAGGGTAAAACCACTTGTGCATTTACACTCTATATACAAGGTTTTGAGCTATTAAACATGTCTGTCCAATGGTAAAGCAATGTTTTTGTGTTAATAAAGGAGATGGACGGCCGGTCTGGATACATACAGAAGAGGGCAGCTCTAGACCGGTATGTGTCCAATCCAGGTATACAGTGTCTAATCAACCAAACTTTAGAACGTTCTGTGTGTTTAGTGGAATTGATTTGATAGAGAAAGAAGCTACATTTTCAGACTTTTTTTCTGTGAAAAGTGAACATTTATTTTGTTAAATTACAAGTACACCTGACAAAATAGACAGAGGCGACATGGTGGCTCAGTGGTTAGCACTATCGCCTCACACCACTTGGTCGCTGGATCGAGTCCCGGCTGGGTCAACTGACGATTCTTCTTTGGCTCTCGGCGAAGGCGGTCGCACTTTTTCCCTCTCCGTCCCATATCTCTCCTCGCTAGCTCCTCTTGTCTTTGTCTTATTCTATCTCTGAGACTCTCCGTGCCCTGCTATCCAAACAAATAAGGAATTATGGATTTGATCAACTGGTCTCTGAATGCGATTGACACCATCTTCTCGACGAGAAGTTTGGGCTCGGGAGAGCCCACATGTCCTGCGGGGACGTTTGCAGCTGGATACGTGATGGACGGGTGGGAGAAGTGGCGCGTCCTGTGCCTGGCTGCTCTGTCTCTGGAGGATATTGAAGACATTTACCTATTCGGAACTTTGATAACAGGGTTTCTGCTGATGGGCTTATGCGGGGCCCTGGCGTATCGACGAATGATGAAAGCGGTCAGTGCTGCTCAAAACCCCACCAGGCTGGCCGGCTTGATTGAAGCGCTGATGGGCAGGCTTGCTAATAATCAGACTGCAATATTAGATCGCAAACTGGAAAACATCGGGGTGAAGTTAGCAGCTTTGCAACAAAATTTGGCCAGATCTGGAGACATGTGATGGACATTAAATATCTGTGAAATTGGCAGGTATTGACCTAAAGTTGAAGTATCTTTCCACTCTTTCGGCTTCCCTGTGTTTTCTTTTCTCCTGCCAGACGGCCTCGGCTGGAGGAAAACAACTTCTCCCGGATAGCAAGATAAGGAGACGCTCTGAAATTCCTGCTCCCCGTCAAGGACACCTGTTGGACTATACAGGCTTACGCACACACACACACAGATACATAGCACGACACTTCCTGGCCCCAATCCAACGCCTTCGTATGCTTTCACCCACTGGAGGGGGTGAGCAGGTCTGCGACCAGCGCCTCCATGGCTGCAGGACCTGATGGCTGCCCGCCCTTACCGGACTATTTCCACACCCCCTGTTCCCATCCCCTGTGGCAATGTTATGTCTTGTCGGTGTGTTTTTGTGCTAGATTGCTGGGGCTTTTTCTTATCCCTGATCTCACGGTGCTCTAACTTAAGAGCAAGGTGAGAGGGACTTTTTTTTTTGCCTCTTTTTCCTGACTATCTTATTTCCTGTTCCACCTCCCGTGACCTGTCTTCCCTGGAGTTGTGATGTCTGTGCACGGTCGGGGGGTTCCATTTACCTGCATTTCGTTGCCTTGTACTTGTACATGTGTGATGACAATAAATTGAATCTAATCTAATCTAATCTAAATATGCGGTACAGGTGATGAATAAAGGGACTAAGCTGAAGGAAAATTTATGAAAAAGGGCTGAGTATTTTGAAGCTTTAACATATATGACAACACAGGCAGGAACCTCCTCATAAACAGATGAGTTTTATAAAGTTTATTGGTGTTCTTTCGCTCAAGAATAATCACAGAAAAAGCTGAGTGAAACAACATGATGCATCAGCGGTTTACGTGTGTTTGTTGCCTCATTACAAATATAATCATAAAATTCAACAATATACATGTAAACTAACAAAAAAATCATGTAAACAGACCTTATGCCACTCCGTGGTGGTGCTGAATACATTTATGATCCATATATTTTCATTTCCAAGTAATTTTATTATAAAAACAACTTCTGTTGTGTAAAATGTCATACATATATAATATAATAGCTTTTTATAAGATCCCTCTATCCCCTGTGTATGCACTGTAGGATGGTCTGGGAAACCTAAAACGCAGCGGATCATTCACTAAGCTCCGAGAATCCATACGACGAAGCAGTGAAAAACTTGTTCGGAAGCTGAAAGGAGTCGGAACGCAAGAAACAACCCCTCGAGCTGTTGGGTAATCCTACTCCGCTTATTATTTATCTGTTTTTCTGCAGAAATGAACGCAATGTTTAATTGTGCTCCTCTTTTAATAGGATGAAGAGAGCCAATTCTCTCAATGTGCTTAATGTGGGTGTCAAAGACAATCAAGAGGCTGCTATGGCAAGTGTTTGCTTTCAAATTTAGTATTTTCCATAAGCATGTAATCCTACTCACATGAAACAAATACTATAGTAATTTATGGTAAATAAACTACAGATGTTTTAGAGCCATATTTCAGTAAATGTGTGTATATATTATAGTATTCACAACACTTTGTTGATGAATGATACAGCATACTGTATTAATAACTGTAGTGAACTGATAAAACTAATAAATACTGTTGTATACTTTATTTTTAACTATAGTATATCGTGGTGTATTGTAGTGTAATACATCCTATAGTTGTAGAATGCATTAAAGTACAGTATTTAGTAATTAGATATTACCATAGCATATTTGTTGTATTACTATAGCAATTATAGAATCACCACAACAGATGAATTCAAGAAATTTACTATAGTATGGTCCAAAACACTATTGAATTTACTATAAATTACTATTGGTCCGGTCAGTAACTGGATAAGAGACCACATGGGAAAGCCAAGTTGCTGCCGGAAGTGGTGTTAGTGAGGCCAGCAGGGGGCGCTCAACCTGCAGTCTGTGTGCGTCCTAACGCCCCAATATAGTGAAGGGGACTCTACACTGCTCAGTGAGCGCCGTCTTTCGGATGAGATGTTAACTCGAGGTCCCGACATTCTGTGGTCATTAAAAATCCCAGGATACTTCGAAAAAGAGTAGGGGTTTAACCCCGGCTTTCTGGTCAAATTTGCCCACTGGCCTCTGTCCATCATGGCTTCCTAACCATTCCCATATCATGATTGGCCTCATCACTCTGTCTCGTCTCCACCAATCAGCTGCTGTGTGGTGTGTGGTCTGGTGCAATATGGATGTCGTCGGGTCATCCAGGTGGATGCTGCACACTGGTGGTGGATGAGGCGATCTGCAGTACCATCGCAAATGCAACTGGTGATCTAGGCAAACGACGAGCCTGCCACTCTCACGGTGTTCATGCCACTCTTTGCGGACGAAAATTTCATGGACAAAACTGAAGAGTGGGGTTGGAGGGGGAGGGGTGTCGTGGAAGAAGGTGTAGAGTGTTAAGGGGGATGGATGTGTCGTGGACGAAAGTAAAGGTAGGTAGTTGGGTGGTGTCGCAGATGAAAGTGAAGAGCTGGGGGGGGTCACGGATGAAAGTGAAGAAGGGGGGGGGGGGCGCCGATGACAGTGAAGAGCAGGTGGGGGGAGGTTGGGGTGTGGTTCTTTGGAAAGTAAATAACATGGGAGGGTGGGGGGAAGGTCTCCATGCCGCCCCTAGAAAGATGCCGCCCTGGCTGATTGCCCATATTGCCCATGTCTAAATCTTGGTGTGTCCAGAAAAGCTTTGAGTGTCCAGAAAAGCACTTTGTGTCCAGAAAAGCGCTGTATAAAAATATACGGTATTATTATTATTAATATTATTATAGTATTTTTTTCCATGTGGGTTATTCGCTTTCTTCATGAAAATCATTGTGAAATGCTGATTTAATGTACAACAGTCATTAAAAATTTTAATAAAGTTTGATAACAGCATAATATTTATGTGGAAATTGTGATAGTTTTTTTCAGTAGGCTCTGATGA
Source organism: Danio aesculapii (assembly GCF_903798145.1). Taxonomy (NCBI): domain Eukaryota; kingdom Metazoa; phylum Chordata; class Actinopteri; order Cypriniformes; family Danionidae; genus Danio; species Danio aesculapii. The sequence continues at coordinate 24,905,703 of NC_079449.1, read as the reverse complement.
ATAGAACAGCATTCATTTAAAACAGAAATAATATTAGTAATTTATGTATTTTTTACTAATTTATGTATTTACTTCTAACGAAAAGAAAATGACAATTTAACATTAAAATGAAAATGAATGGAAATTTGATATTTTATCTTTTCAGATGCCCAAGAGGCTGACAGACGCTCGGGGTCTGAGTTCCAGCACACAGAGTTTGACCCGTCGAGCATCTCTGACCGGAGACAGTTAACCTTCAGCCACATCAGCATCAAGATCAACCACATCTGACTGGTCTGTAATGACTGCAGAGAGCATATTTGATAATGATATATGAGAAACAGTGTGAGTGTGTGTGATCACTTCAGAACTCTCTGAAACACACATTTAATCGCAGTCCGTCAAAGCTCACTTTGGCATATTTCAAAAAAAGAAAAGATTTTTTACTTGGTTAAAGTAATTTTCAATAAACTTGATCAACTTATTTTTTAAAGCCATTTGCAATATAAAGTGTCACAAAATGATAACCTTTTACATTTCAGATCAATCAGACTACTTAATATGACTTAATATTTATAGTTTTTTTTTTTTACAAGAACGGGCAAGATGTAGGTTTGGTCAAGGTGTGATCACATATTCTTGCTTGACATGTGCTGCGTCCCAATTCACATACTATCCGTCCTAAATAGTATTTGAAAATAGAGTTAGTATGTCGCAAACCGTAGTATGTTGAAAAGAGTATGCCTTTATTTTATGTGTAGAAGCGTCCATACTCTTGAATTCGAACTACAAACGCGGGTGAAAAGTGTAAATAAACTACAAAAATGGCGGACGCGCGACGGTGCGAGACCAACCGTCATGTGGAGAAGCTTCGGTAAAGATGTTTGTATGATTGTTAATTAATATCTAGCCAACTGGAAAATATTTAAATTGCGTTTTCTGTGTTTTATTTCACCTGCAACAACAATACTGAATTTATACAAAGACGTGTTTGGACATTAACATCTGAATGCAAAATTATCCAAAGAACTGAGGAGATATCTCTGCATGAAAGACTCGTGAATGGAAGATTAACCTGCTGCTGCTTCCCCAATGAGGTAGGAAATTAAATATGACCGAAATGTGGAAGATGTGTTGAGATGATTGACAGGGCCAGGACTCATAAGTTAGCAACACAACGATCTGTTAATGAGGACGTAGTATGTCCCAAACCTTGCATACTCTTCTGTTACACACTCAAAAGTAAATATTTTTCCCTCACAAAAAAGTACATACTTTTAGGTCGTAGTATAAATATGCGAATTGGGACGCAGCAAAAGTTTCATTTCAATAGGAATCATGTGTTCAGCGTTTTATGTGAGGACGTGAAATTCCTCAAACATTTAGCTCATTTTTTTCCAACTTTGTTTTTATTCATTTAAATCTGTTAATTTTGTCACAAAAACACAGTGAACAATATAGAATACTGAATTATATAACATTTCAGAATGTATACAGCTGACCATCTAAGACCAGGCTGCAAATGGCTGGAAACCAGCATGGAAATGGTCAAAACCCCTCTAAAACCAGGCTGGTCGACCAGCTAAAACCAGCAAACCAACCTTGGCTGGTTTAAGCTGTTTTTTTCAGTAGGGTATTGTCTCAGCCAACATTTAACAACAAAAAAATGTAAGAAAATTACATATAAACATTAAACAAATTGTAATTAGTTATCTTTCCACAGAATTCCATTTTATCTATCTGTTTACAAATGATCTGAAAGGCGACCACACATTTTTGAAAGCCTCTGATTACACATCTTCTTTCTCAATTTGCATTAATTGTACTGACATATTTTAAGGATAAATATGTAATAAACAAAGTCACCACTAAAGCACCTCCTTCCAAAATATGACTTAAATATTTGTTAGCAGTGCAAATTTGCTACATTGACCAACAGAACGTGACTTCTGTGTGAGTAATTATAACGGATGCGACCACATCTCGACACTGCTTATTTGAGTGTTAAAGCATGATGTGAAATACATTCCTCATGCCATCAATGATATTGATGTTACATTACAAGATGAATTCAGTTTGTTCATTCCTGAGCTCGTCAAACAACTTTTGCCTATAAAATAAGGGATTTTTTTTATTTCAAGCACAAATTGTGTATATGTTGTGCTTTAGTACTGAATAGGACAGGTTTTATATAAAAGCAGAACTACGGAGCACAAGAACAATGTACAGTATGTAACTCCATGTAATGGAAGTAGTAGTTATTGAGAGGTGTTTTTGCGGCTGCTACATCATCTGATCAGTTGTACATTTTAAATGGTTGTTACATATTTATGAGCTTTGAGACTATATTTATGTACTAATTGTTGCTGATGAACCAAATAAAACTCTTCTACTTTCTATTTAAAGTCTATAGTGCTTTCAGATATGACAGCTACTGTAATATGTGCAGAATTCAATTCAAATTCAACACTTAAATTTGTGCATGCATACTTTTATAAATGTTGGATTGTTGCCATATAATACGTTAAAATCCACGCAAACATTCAGATTTATAAAAAAAAAAAATATTTGCATCAGGTTCTGAGCAGAATTGCTGATCACAGCATCTGAAGGTGTTTTTTGTGATTGAGTTTCTTTGAATTACATAGTTGAACATTTGAGAAACGTTCTTTGATTAAATGTAGGATTACTAGACTCCTGGGGCCTCTTTTATAAAATTTTGTGCAGAAACCTTTATACATTTGTACTAAGATTATTTTGCAAAAATGCGTAAGTGCAATTCAGTGAAAACAAACGTACACACAGAACCTTCTGTGTATGCATCTCTTTCAGATTTAATTCAATTCACCTTTATTTCTATATCGCTTTTACAATGTAGATTGTGTCAAAGCAGCTTCACATAGATCATAGTAAATTGAAACTGTGTCAGTTCAGTTTTCAGATGTGACATTTATAACAAATGATCTTGACAATGTGTGCAGCTGACTGCTGTCAGAGCTCCGCCTTGTTAATGTCCCCCAATTAATATCATTACCATATAAAAGAACACACACCAATATCTGAGAATCTGAGTTTGAAATCACGGTCCTGCTGACAGAACAGTTGGATGTTTCAAATCATAAAAAAATGAACAATTACACAATTATGGTCACTGGCCTAAAAATAAACCCCTGCATGTGGTTTGGCATTTCTTTATATTTACAGTTCACTACTACTGCTCATATGTGCATTAACATACTGACACAAAAATAGATTTTGTACAAATATTACTGATGTAAATGACAAAAAGAAAGTTTAAGTCTGATCTCTCAATATTCACAGAAGCAGCAGATGTTTCTGTATTTTGCATTTATTTTTGGGGGGGATTTAAACATTAGTAAATCAAGACTTTGCCAATTCTCTTGTAAAGTAAAACAAAACCAACAACGTGGAATAAACTGTAGCCTACAGAATGTGTAAAGCATTCTCTAGATCAGGGGTGGGCAAACTCGGTCCTGGAGGGCCGATGTCCTGCACAGTTTAGCTCCAACTCTGATCAAACACACCTGCTTTAAGATAATTAGTGATCTTGAAGACACTGATTAGCATGTTCAGGCGTGTTTGATTAGAGTTGAAGCTAAACTATGCAGGACACCGGCCCTCCAGGACCGAGTTTGCCCACCCCTGCTCTAGATCAATTTAATCTCGCAAAAAGTCCTCTTAATAATAATAAAATAAATCTGACTACACTGCACAATTAATCTCTCACGCTGAAGAGTTGTTTAGGATTATTTAGGTGGACGTACACCGCTTTCATTAGATCCTCAAATAGCTTCAGTACAACTTCACCACAAGAAAAACTGTGTATACCTGCTTAGACCTTGATGCGGTGGTAGTTTTATAAATATGAACATTTCTGTGAATTTAAGTGTACACACGCTTTATAAATGAGGTCCATGGTGTCCTCCTGTGGTTTCCTATAATGTGGACCTCTGCAGTTGTGTTTAGTGTGTTTGTGTGCCCTCTGCAGCTGGATCTGGCACAGTTTGTTTGTCTTCAAATAGTAGAGAACAACACCGGATAAAGAACAGCATTTATTCATGCTTCAGGTACTGTTGTAGAAAACACTGTATAAAACTATATATACATTTACACATCTCCCAGAGTTTATTTGTTAGTTTTAGAGGAGAGTTCAGGCTTGCTGAGCGATCTGGGCAATTTTCTGCAGCATGTCCTCAGACTGCAGCTGTTCCAGAGTCAGCAGAGACAGACCCAACTGATCCTCCTGCCACACATAAAATATATATATGAAAATTAGTATCAAAAATCAAAACATGCAGCTCACACCCTCATCCTTGCAAAAATAAACCTTAAAATATTAATATTTACTTTATCATACACTGCCTGACGAGTCTTGTCGCCCATCCAAATTTTAAGAACAACAAATAATAACTTGACTTCTAGTTGATCATTTGGTATCAGAAGTGGCTTATATGAAAGACAAAAGCCTCTAGATTACGCTTATTTTACAAAAAAAACATTTATTATTATTTAATTAGGACAGTAAGATCTGACTTTGCTTAGACAAAAGTCTTGTCACTTAACAGAAATAATGTTCAGTATAGAATATAAAGTCATGGTGCTGTGGAAAAATAATTTATATTGTGTTTTGACTTCCATATGCACAACACTTTGGCTTGTTTCCCTCGCTCGAAAGCTTGACAGAGCCCCTGCGCGTAGCTATGGTTGCTAAGCCACGATTGGTGGGTGGTGGTTTTTGGGTGTGGCTTAGCGAAGGGTCAATTAAATGACTTGTCTGCTGAACAGTAGCGCAAGGGATTACTTTTACATTTAAAGGTAATTTATTTACAAATTACTTATAATATACTTGCCTTAAATACTGTACATATATTCAACAGTTCTGTATAAATAGATTCTGAGAAATATACAATTGTATTTTTACAGAATAAATATATTTCTAACTAAAGTTCACATTTATTTTCCAGCACTGGGTCGCAGCTGCAAGGGCATTCGCTGTGTAAAACATATGCCAGAATAGTTGGCAGTTCATTCAGCTGTGGTGACCCCTGATAAAAGGGACTAAGCCGAGAGAAAATGAATGAATGTGTTTACATTTATTAAAATGACTGCATATTCAATGAAAAAAATATAGAGTGAGAAATGAATGACTAAAGACCCTGTTTGACTCAAGTTTAAAGAACTAAAAGAGTTGAATTTATATCACCTTGGGGTTGAGATTTACAGGGATTTTAAGTAGTATTTTTGAGTCAAGTGATTAAATTATTTTAAGGCAAATTAAATGTAATTTAAATACAATTTTAATGATGTAATTAGTAATTAATTACTTTTATAAAAGAACTTACCCAACACTGACTGCAATATGAAGAAACTAATAAAAATACATATTTGATGTTTGGCTATATTTAGAAAAGAATCAATCCCTATGAGGGGTGAAAATATTTCAACAGAATCTTTTTTATTAATATTTTTAGTTTGAGTATGAATCATATTATGGCTTAATGTTTTGAATTAATAGTTGTTATGTATTTTGTGTTATTATTTTACTAACAAACATATTACAATTGAAATACTGTAAGAAACTGAGTAACCAATTTAACCAATTATTTTATAGCAATGTTAAGATTTACTTCTGAAATTATTCATGATCAAATGTTAAACGATCAAGGTTTTAGTTTGATTACATGTGTTAGTGTTTAAGCCCAAGCTAATGTGCTAATTTCGCTGCTTTACAAAGTTCATTTTTGGTGATGATATTTGGTCATTAGGTGACACCTTTTGGTTTAATTCTGCAAGATTGTAGCGTTGCAGTAAGGTGCAGCAGACTGCACATTTTTACATTTTGGATGTACAATATGTTGCATTAAATCCGTTTTAAGTCTAATGAATTCCATTCATCTGCACAATTATGAACAATCCAAAAATTAAAGTCTGAAAAAGTTGTTAGGAGTCGTCTTAATTCAGAAAGTATCGAAGTGCGAGCGTTGTGATCAGCATGACACGTTTGGATGAGTGAGCGGCTGATCCATAGAGGCTGAGGAAGGTTAATGTAGTCATGTTACCCGTCTGAAAGGCTGTGCCATCTGTCGCAGGAAGTGTTTGGATAACTGCACCGTCTCATCGATGGTCAGATTTAGGCTTCCGTCCGTAAGGTGTTCCTGGATCCAGCGGGGCAGCTTTCCTCGCTTATCCGCTCGTGCGTAGCGCTGAAGAAAAAAATGATTAACCATCTACCCTCTTTTTAATGCTCCTTTTCCTTTAGGTTTATATACCTTATCCGCAAAGATCATCAGGCCGTAGTCAGTTTTTCCTCGGATGGCTCTGCCTACACACTGAGCTGCGTGGCGCATGGCATCAAACGTCAGAAAGTCATTCTCCCGGATCTGAAACTGGTCTCTGAGGTACTCCAGTCGTGCCTGATTCAAAGCAAACACGTCTCAGTAAGTTTCATAATGTATTAGCGTAATGTGTGAAAAGCAGCTTGACAAACCTTGAGGATTCGGCTCTGAGTGTACACATACGGCACTCCGAACATGATAACAGCACGGCCAAAATGATGAACTGGGGAACAGAACAATCCTTTTTTTAACTTAATAGTTTACTTAAAAGTTAGAAATCCTCTGAACTATTCAAAGGACTAGTATTCACCAAAATCAATCCCCTCTGACACCTTCCCTCGTGCCACCGAGAGCAGAATTGCTCCTCTGCCGTTCTCACAGGCCTAAAAGTGAAAGATAACCTTTAATACAGGACACTTAAAATAAAGTTAACATTACACAACCTGATTAGGAGAAAATAGGATTAGGGAGCATTAAAACCCAATGTTTACTGACCTCCTGATACTTTTCCAGAGCCATGCTGGTCTCTGCTGCGTCCTGGGTTTCTATGAAAATGAGCTTATTCCTTTGGATGTTTTCAAGGATCCCCTACAAATCCAGCAGGAGAATTGTTATACGTGATTATCATAACAGCAGTTTAAATCATCAGAGAAGGAATCTGAAGTTGCTTCTTCATACCTGTTCATACCATGAGGCCACAATGTTCTCCATGTAAATGTAACTGGTGAAGAAGGCCACAATCCCATCGGGGACGATAGCGGACATTTCCAGCAGCAGGTTTCCGTAATTACGGATCACAGCTACGGCACGATTAACAATGGTTATTATTCAGCTCCATAATTAAGTCAGTATTACAAACAAAAACTACAAAGCAACTTACCAAAGTCTTCTCTGGTCTCAAATTTGGAGGTCATCGCCACCTGATCATTCCCTCGACCAACAATCTGAAAAATTGAGGGTGGTAGGACAATTTGAAAAAACATTTAATGTAGTAGTTTTCAAAAACCACTAAAGCCTTTCAGGGTATATACAGGATTCAGAGATAAAATTCAATATCTTTTAAGACTCTTTCCATACATTTTAAGACCTTATCGCCACTTTAGGTCTGTGTATACTATTCATATACTTTATAAAAATGTTAATCCAGAAGGTGTCGCCTATAGAACAGCAGAAATAATGGTGCTGCCTTGGTTACTGCAGTAAACAATGGAGTGTGACATCAAATATAGCAGGATTTTATAACTTTTTTTAACTACACAGCATCCCAAAATTTCAAACTTTAGCATACAACTATAATTATACAATAGTAGGATCAAAAATGATGCAAAATTGATTACCTTATAACAGCATTATGAGCCTTAAATATCTCTAAATTGATTTATCAACTTTTAATACTTTAAGACCCCGCAGACACCCTGGCTTTATCAAACTTCCATTTAAAGTATTTAAAAATTACTAAATTATTAATATACTAAAACAAATTTATATTCTATTAAATTAAAATGGCCGTGCCCAACTGAGCCTGGTTTCTCTCAAGGTTTTTTTTCTTCACTTTCGCCATTTAGTGAAGTTTTTTTTCCCTCTCCGCTGTCGCCACTAGCTTGCATAGTCCGGGATCTGTAGAGCTGCGCATCGTTGGATTTGCTCTTCAATATTTGGACTCTCAGTAGTGATTATTAAACACACTGAACTGAGCTGAACTTAAACACTACAAACTGAACTACACTGTTCCTATTTACTATGACCTTTTATGTGAAGCTGCTTTGACCCAATCTACATTGTATAAGCGCTATACAAATAAAGGTGAATTGAATTGAATTATTAAAATAAAAAAAAAAGATGCAGCACATATTAAATCAAAATGTTTAATTAAACTGCATATAATTTTACAAACTAACTTCTTTAAATGGTAAACTACACTTATGTGGAGATCAAAATTAGAAACCTTACAATTTCCTACATTTTGAGGTCACTGTTTCGTACTATTTAAATTTAAAAAGGAATAAAAAATACCCTTTTTTAAGTATATTTCGTGTGTTGCGTATATTCTGAATCACAGTATAAAAGCTTAGTTATTTAAACCACTTTCAGATCCTCACACTTATTAGTTTTACTGCACCCGATAAGAGTTTCCTTATTTAACTGTCAAAGCCTATTCAACTGGTCACCAAATCTTAGTTTTCACTGACTTTGCAAAATGGAGAGCTGTTCTCTAAAATGACCAAAACCCTCAGACAGCAGATTCTCCAGATGAAGGCCGAAGGGACGAGCCTTTCAGCCATAGCTAGAGAAGTCGCTCATTTCAAATGTGTGATTTCTAGGATATTCTGTTAAACTAATCATCTAACATAAGGACAGTTTAATGCTGAGCATTTCAATGATCCATCAGTTCAACACTGGAGTTGGAATTCTCTGTAGCTCTGAACAGGGTAAGGATGTCTCACTGCTTATAGTGTCTATGCATTTACAAGAATTTACACTAATCCATGAAAAAAACCTCATCAGCAGTAATGTTTCTAAATGGTTCTCTAATTTTGATCTCCATGGTGCATTTTGCTGGCACTGCCTCAGTCATAACTCACAAGCGGGCACAAGCAGGTTCGTGCCAGTGTCATGGTGAAGGATGCCATGGTGACGGGGCGGAAATCGAGGATGCGTGGGTAGATGTCCAGCGGAGAGAGTGTCTATTAAGAGACAATCATAAAAACATGGTAAAACAAAAGTTGCTATAGTGAAGCTGGATACAACAAAACTAAAATCTGGAGCTTTAGATGTTTTGCATTAGATACTGTATAGACTACTGATGTTGGATGAAAAGAAAAGCAATTTAGCAAGCTCATTTAAAAAAAAAACATTTGAAAGTGAAGACTGTCTTACACAGATGGCATGTAGAGATTAGAGAGCAGCGTGTGTGTGTAATCTCATATTCAACAAAGACATGGACACATGGGTGGAGAAGCACAGCTTACCCCTGATGTGATAATAACTGTCTGAAAACGGCCAAACACTGGCTTTATGGCGATAGAAGGATCCATACAACTGTAGACAAAGGAGCAAAGTGAGCAACAATGCTAATAAACTGACCTCAATAGACAATCAGTAAAAACATATGAAAAACTATACTACAGCAGACCTGAAGTGAAGAACAGGATTTGCTATTGTCGGCGTTTTGTCCTCAAAGGGCTCTATGATGATGGTGAAGCCTAAAAAAAAAAAGAATGAAAAATAAAACTAGCAGGGGAAGTTTCTGTGGAGCTTTGGGCCATGTTTCCACCTAGTATTATTTATTTTCAGTGGACTTTACAATCTTAAGTACATGAAGTATAACTGGTCTATTTTTGCTATTCAGATGAATTTGACCACAGAGCATTTACTCTGCGAAAGCAATGCTATTAAGGATGTAATATTCTCTCGATTTAACCATAACGAACTTATAACATGATTTCTTTTTACGATTTTTCTCATGACAATTTATAAATAAACTAATTATAAATAAAAATAAACTAAAGAAATATACCAAATTCAAAAACAAAGTACAAATCAAAATGATTCAGAACACTAAACGGTTTCTCTTAAGTTTGATTTTTTAAAGAAACACCATAAAGCTGAGATCTATGCACATTTACAGTGTCCTCTGACGAAGAACAACCCTAATACCAGGTGTAAATTGAGACTTTGTTACCTTTGCTGTACGTGCTGACAAGAGTGGCAAAGTGTGATATCAGAGTAATGGGTGAGAAGTCTGCGATGTCCGCAATCTCCAGAGTCCGCAGCAGTGACCGTAATCTTTCTGCACAAAATCTGGAAAAGCAATAAATGTACATTTATGCTGGGTCCATCGGTTAATAGTGACCATCAGTACTTGTGTCCACTGACCTCAGGGGTTTGCGGTCAATGCAGACCTTCTCATAGATGTCTTTGAGGAACTGAGGAGCACTTTCCTGCACCACATGATGGATCCGCAAACGGGCCTTCAGATACTCGAGGAAGCGCTTCATAAAGCCTACAAAGTGTTCTGCAGTGCGGATGCTGCCAGGAACAGCCTCTGTAGTGAAAGTAACACATGCTATGATTTAGATTTTATTAAATACGCTACACACACACACACATTTTATAGGAGGAAACGGCTTAAAAAGTACCTCTTCCAAACATACTTGAATGCTTAAGCTACATGTATGAATGTCTTTATAGATCATATTTTCAAAACAAGTGGTATTTAAAGGAATATACTGACTTCTTCACAAAAAAATCTGTTTTGTTTCATATGTTAGAACAGATATTATATATTTATTGCTCAAAATCAAGACTCAAAACATTAGATGTCAAGTAAAAAGTGACTTTGGGAGTGGTTCTTTACAAAAATGCCTAAAAATCTTTAGGTAATGAAGAGAAATATGAAAGTTGTGTGCAGATGACACTTCAAGAGTTCACACTTAGCTGATGATTGATTATAAAGCGTTTGGCATGCTATCCCAGGAGAGAGCCCCGAGCTCATAAGATCCTTAAATCATGGGCTCCCTCCCGTTTGCAGCTCAGGTAGATCTCAAGAACTCCCCTGTTGTTTGTATCTAATAAGCAATTAGGGATTGTTAGGAGCATGTCTATAGTGACAATTTGGATTAGTCAATTAACTTAGGGGCCTCACAGCAAGAAGGTCGCTGGTTAGAGCCTCGGATGGGTCAGTTGGCGTTTCTGTGTGGAGTTCTGCGTGCATGTTCTCCCCTTGTTTGTGTGGGTTTTCTCCAGGTGCTCTGGATTCCCCCACAAGTCCAAAGACATGCGCTATTGGTGAATTGGGTAGGCTAAATTGTTCGTAGTGTATGTGTGTGTGTGAATAAGTGTGTGTGAATGTTTCCCAGTGATGGGTTGCAGCTGGAAGGGCATCCGCTGCGTAAAAAACATATGCTGGATAAGTTGGCGGTTCATTCCACTGTGGCGACCTCAGATTAAAAAAAAAAAAAGAGAGACTAAGCTGAAACGAAAGTGAATGAATGAATTAATTAACTTAGGTTGCATGTTTTTGGACGGTGGGAGCAGGGGGAAAACCCATGCGAGCACAGGGAGAACATGCAAACTACGCACAGAAACATCGACTGGCTTGATAAGCACTAGAGCCAGTGACATTCTTGCTGTGGGGCAACAATTCTAACCACAGGGCCACCATGCCGCCCATCTAGGAAAGGAGGAGTAGGGGAAGAAGGGGGTTCTTCAAAACGAAGATGACTGTGGTATGGAACATTGGTTATTTATGGAGACTTAGGAATCGTCTGATTGGTGAATCATGAAATGGCTAACCAACTGTGATCAGTCATAAGCACGTGATCCTCTCAAAATAGTTTGAGAATTTATAAATAAACTTCACTTAATTGATGAATTTTTTTAAGTCTAGATGATTTGTAAGTTGTTAGAAACAACAAAATCTGACCTTGGAGGATTTCATCAGGCAGAACTGGATTGGACAGATAAATGTCAGTTTCTCTGGCAACATTAGCTTCTTTAAGACCCTCGACTAATCTTCTGTATTCTTCTCGAAGTTTGGCAGCATCTGTTTCTTTAATTCTTTAAAGTACATTGAACAAAATGCAGGACATTAAACTCATTAAAGGCAGGGAGGAATACATAAGTTGGCAATTAATTCCCACTCTTTTGTCACACCTGCTAATGGTGTTTTGCAGGGTTTCCACATTGGTCTGGCAGCGATCTAGTGTCCTCCTGGTAATGTTGACGCTCATGGAATCAATACACACATTATCTAGAAGGAAACAATGTGAGCTCAAATAACAATAATCAGTCCACATGATATGAATCACAGTGATAAATACTCACCAATGTTGTGAGCCTCATCGAACACGACAACTGATTTCTTTGCAAGCTCTTTTGAGACCAGGTCTGCGATTTTCGGATCTAGTAAGTAATGGTAGCTGTACACTACTATGTTTGCGTGAAGAAGCTGAAATAAGGAACATGTGAAAGAATGAAATCAATTACATGCACAACAATCGCACATTATATAAACCATAGCAAAGCACTCACTGCATAACGTGCCAGGAAGTAAGGACACCAGCCTTTTCTACGCCCAAAGTCCTTCAGATCATCCAAATTATATATACCAGGGGGAATGGGCACCTGTCTTCCTACATTATCAAATTCCTGCAAACGGGAATCAATTTCAAACTATTATTAATTAGTTTTTACTTTTAAAATGTTTATTATTATTATTATTATACTTTTTTAAAAACATTAAAATATATAATTACATTTTAAATCTATTTTAAACAAAAAAATAGAAAGAAAAAAATAGACTTTACACTGGAAAAATAAGAAATAAACTCGAGTGAGACAAACTGTGCCAGGATTGTATATGCTTAGGAAACATGTCCCACCTCATAAAACTGGCAGACAGGCTGATTTGGGTTACTGTGATGCTGCGCTCGAATATACGATGCTGTCAGACTGTGACATTTTCCATCTACTTCTTTTCCAAAACGCAGAGAGCTCACCTGTAATCACACATTCAGTACTATTTAATATGTTCACTGCGCAGATTTTACTGAGACCACAGACAAATCTTCCCATTCGGCGGCCTCTACCTCAGGATGAATGCACAGGTTTTTCCTTGAGGAAAGTGCCAGTGCGAGGAAGTCATTTTTTACTCCTGTTTGCTTTGAGTAATAATCCATCAGTTTCCTTAGCTCCTCCACAACCTGCAGGGAAAACAAAAGATGCATAAAATGAAGATTCATTTATGAAATGTGTATTTAGAAAGCAAAAAATTGTTACGAAGGTAACAAACATCTATTTAAAATCAGTCTACAAAATACCTTCTCTATCTCAGGCACTGTGCGAGAGCAGTACACAAGCTTAGTGACTTCTAATGGGTAAGTCTGTAAGAGATTAATAATATATATGAATCAGAAATATTTGTAAAGGTACTGTCATTTAATAAAGTGTCAAAATATTTAACCGTCGATAGAAGTCACCAGTCACCTTCTGGTAAGCAACGATGAGGGAAAGAAGAGAAATGGTTTTTCCTGTTCCTGAGGGCATCTCCAGAACTCCATGACCCTTTAAATACATAATAAAAACAAAATAGAAAACAGCTATAGAGAAGACAAACACTTGTTTATACACTTTTTACTTTCACCCAATCATGGCTCCGTTTATGGGGCAAATACAAAAACATAAATATCCCATCTAACATCTCCAATAATGCAAGATTACAAAAATTGCTTTCATAATCACTCTAAAAACATTGGGGTAAAGTTGGCTTTAAGTTGATCAACTTTATTAATCCCACAAGGGGAAATTAAATTAGGGCAGTGGCATCATGATGCAACAAACACAGAGACAAATTACTTACAAACAAATAAAAAAAAACACAATCCAGCATGCTTCATAATTACTCCATAAATAGTACTAAAAAAACAGCATTAAGAAAAGACCCATACATTAAAATTTTTAAACTTGCTAAAATGTAAGGTTATAAAGCCTTATTGCCTCAGAAACAAAGGTGAATTTATATCTTTTAGAAGAGCATTTAATGCTTCTAATGCTTCTTCCAGAGGGCAACATACAAAAAAAGGCTTCAGAGGATGAGAATCTCCTATCACACTTTGAATTTTATTGAGGTAAAGTTGGTTTTATATTAACCCATTCGTTCAGTGACATGCTTCCTTTATAATTTACTGGTATATTTTGAATATTTGGTTTGAAATCCTATTCAAGTATGACTTCAAAACAACATTAGCAATCTTTTTTGGACAGTGAACAATGTTTTACTTTGATAGTCATTGCATGCTAATATGATTTCCCAATTTAGAATTTTCGAAGAATAATTTTCTAAAATATATATTATTAGGGGGAAAGACAGAATGTGTGGATATAACTTTAACTTTACCCAACTTTGAATTTTCCTTATCCACACACTACTTTTTATACCCACAAATTCAGTTTTCTCTATTATTATTTATTGCAAAGTATTCTTTGCAAATTCTAAATAGGGAAATCATATTAGCATGCAATGACTATCAAAGTACAACATTGTTCACTGTCCAAAAAAGATGACTAATGTTGTTTTGAAGTCATACTTACATAGGATTTCAGACTGAATATTCAAAGTACCATGGTAAACAATGAATAGAGCTTGTCACTGAGCGAATGTGTTAATATAAAACCAACTGTACCTCAATTCTAAAAATAACGCTGTATGAAGGAACAGAAAATAAATTTTAAATAAGTTGTATATCAAGTATAGCTGCATCTTCTGGCCTATGTCATCATAACATCCAGCCACAATACAAAATTAGTTTGATGTATGGGTGTGTGTGTATAGATACCTTTGCATCCAGCGTCCTCTTCAGCTCAAGCATGTACGAGTATTGTTCGGGATAGATGTAGTCATACGGAAAGTAAACTAATAACCCGTCGATATTCAGCCTAATGAGATAAAATAGGCATTAGAGGAAAAGCAAAACTTGTGTTAAACGAGTGTTAAACCAGCGGTAAATTTGACCGTTTACTTACTTCATATTTGCAGGTACTGTTTCTCTGCAGCACTTGGGTGTTTCTCGTTTTCAGTTTGTAAAAAAATGTATATTTTCAGACATATGTCTGTCTATATAACTGTCACGAACGTATTACACAAAAAGACTTCTATGGATCTCATTAGAGCAAAACGCTGTCGCAGTAAAAATGCGTAATGTATTTTGCTTCATTGATTGGATGTTCGCTTCGAAGCCCTCCCTATCCTGTCAGCTCATTGGATGACACGCACGTCATTTCAATCTCTTGGCGGAAGTACATTTATCACCATTGGGGTTAGATACAAAAAATAGAAAAAAAGTCCGCACTAAACTTTACCTGAAATTCTGTTTTGTCCTTTTCTGCCATCATTAAAGATATTTAGAGTAAATTTTCAAAACCACAAAGAGCAGTATTTTTAGTCAAACGATTAAACTATTCTGTATTTTGAATAAACAAAAGAGATACTTAGAAAAAAAGAAAAACAAGTACAAAAAGTAAAAGTAGATTGCACTAAAATTACATTTTCAATAAACAAGAATATTATGGAAAAAGAATCAAAGAAAAAAAATTAAAGCAAGCAGAGTACAGTAAAATTACATTTCATTTTTCCTTTGGTATAGTCCCTTTATTTATCAGAGGTCACCACAGCGGAATTCATTAAAGTTACCATCACTACTGTGTGTTTCTAACCTCAGACGCAGCCTTGCACACATATTTTACTTAAGGCTGCTATCTTGTGGGCTGTTGTATTTGAATTTGGGGATGAGTAGATGGTAGTGATAGATGATAGTGGTCATGTGTCCTCTGAATACGTTTGAAAAGATTTATTGTTGAGTTTTAATTTTACAATGTTTATTCTGATGATTTGTAATCTTGCACCTAACAAAAATCCCAATTTACAAAAAAAAAAAAAAAAACTAACACTGAAAGTATTAAAAACTAAACTAAAACTAAGAAATTTCAAAATATAGAAACTAATAAAAACTAGTAAATCTACCTCTCAAAACTAATTAAAACTAATTGAAGCTAAAAAAAAAAAAAAAAAAAAAAAAAAAAAAAAAAACTAAAACCAATGAAAAATACTAAACTATTATAACCTTGCTGTGGGGTAAACCGGAGCACCCGGAGGAAACCCACGCAAACTCAAACCAGCAACCTGCTGAGGTGACAGTGCTAACTACTGAGCCATCATGCCACCCCACTAAAAGGACATTTTAAAAAAAGATTAGGGGGGAAAAAAAGAAAAAGAAAGAACCAAAGAAAGGAGAACATTTTTCATTATTAAAAGAGTGGCACTGAGCATCACGGTGGCGCAATGGGTAGCACGATCACCTCACAGCAAGAAGGTTGCTGATTCGAGCCTCAGCTGGGTTAGTAGGCGTTTCTGTGTGGTGTTTGCATGTTGAGGAAAAAAGAGGAAGAACCAAAGAAAGAAGAACATTTTCATTCTTAAAACAGGGGGCATATATTTATATATTTTATTTACATAAACATTTTATATCATATATTACAATGCAATAAAATATACAGTATTATATTTCACACCAACAAAAATTCATCTTCATGAAGTGATTTCCTTTGTACTCATAGGCTGGGTAAAGACCACAGTTTAGACATATTAAAATATTTGCATGAATCCATTTTGGGTCATTCTTCGCCAATATTCACCTAGACTGAATAAAACTATACTTTCTAAACTTTTATAACAAACGTCCTGAAATAACCATAGAGGCAAAATCACAATTCCCTTCCCTGTAATACGTAGCTTAATAAGTAACATCAAATATAAAAACAAACAAATTTTAATGCTCGATTATTTAACATCTCCAGTTGGGTCAAAATGACCAAAACATCACATCACTTCTCTAGTGATGCCATCCACAGTTATAGCATTACCGTTCATCATTACTGGCATGACCTCTTCACCTTATGCAAATGAACTGATCACTGTATTTTTACAATGACAGAGTTGAAGCTGTAAAGTTTATTGCCTGTTTTAGATGATTGCATGTGGATAAAAATATAACTCTACTGGCACAACCAGATATTTCGCTAACATCCCAGTCCATTCAATGTCCTTTAAAATAGGAATACCAAGATGGCTGACACCAATATTATGAGAAGTTTCTGGATACAGACACGATGCAATCTTAGACATATGCAAGCTGAGCTGCATGTAATGCTTTTAAAGCACATACCTAACCCCACTCCTAACCCTTACTCCTCACAGTGACGTCACTAACTCCATTGAGTGCATTGTGTCTGAGATTGCGTGTCTGAGATTGCATGTCTCAGCTTGCATATGCAAGTCTGCAGTTAGACACCACTGAATATTATAGCATCTGAAGAATTCCCCTTATATCTCATGTCTCTCCTCTACGCTCTTATAACGGTCCATGATCCTAAGAACGTCCTCCAAAATGGATGGCCCCAAATCCAGGTCTAAACCCATTAGAGATTCCGAGCGGGACATGCTAGGAGAGACAGCCGGAGACTCGCAGTGTTCGCTCCGAAGGTCCTCATTGCTGAGTCCCGCATCAGAGTCCAGACTCAAGCCTCGCTTCGGATCTAACGGACCACAGCCTTCAGACATGGAGTCGTCTGATGAAGCCTCGGATAAGGAGCCAGTGGAAGGCATCATGTGTGGCAGGACTGGGATTGAGGCCGACAGGGTGAGCTCGTGACATTTCCCAATCCCGTCCTCACACACAGACATGGAGCGCTGCTGCTGCTGTGGGCTATGATGGTGATTCTGCTGCTGGTGGTGAACAGGAGATGGCTGCTCATCTAAATGCAGACGTGGAGGTTTAGGAGGAGGCTGCACAGGCGCCATGAACACAGGCATGGAGATGGTGGTTTTGAGGAGTGAGTTATGGTGGCCTCGGTGGTAAGTGTGACTTTTGCCGCTCACGTCGAAGATCTCATCCATTCTTCTGTCGATGCTGTGAGAACGAGATCCGGGCGCTTGATTGAGGCCTGGAAGCATGTCCAGTTTGCCATGCAAGAACCCAACATCACCAAACATGTCCCCTTCTCCATCCGGCCCAACATGGGCACTGTGGCGCACATCACCCAGCGGTGGGCTTATCATGTCGCCTGATAAAACGTCCCGTATTTTGGGCTTCTTCCCTCGCTTTGGTGTGGATGTCTTTAAGTAGATGGGTGTCTTGGCTGGCATTCTGTTTCCCAGTATTTGGGGTCAAACGCCTGCGCTTGTGTTTGTAGCCGAAATGAAGAGGAACCAAGTCCTCAGTCTGATATTAGCTCTTTCATAAGTTACGATTGGTTTGTGTCCTTTATTTGACTTTTAAATCTTCCAGTTGTAGATGGAAGTGGCCTGCTTTATGTCCAAAGCTCTTCAGGAGTCTCAGGAATGTTTCATCACAACAGCGGATCTGAGTAACAAACAAGGAGAAGAAAGATTTACAACCTGTGAACGTTAAGACAGCGTCTAGAATTTCAAGAAAACACAGAAAAGATCGAAAAAATACGAAAAAATACTTTTTTATTTTGCCCTGAGTGGTGATTTATGTTCAGTTACAGTGCATATAAATTTGGGTATACTAGTATTTGGACCGTTATTGTAAGTTATTTTGTTAGACAAGCTCCAGATTTGGCTTCAGTACTGACTAATCTAATGTATATGCACAAATATAATATTGTATAGCTGCCTATTCAAAATATGAATTTAAAAGAGAGATTTGTGAGGGGTGTACTTATATATGCTGAGCACTGTACATACCTGTAAATTACAACCCCTCAGGCATTTCAGTTGTTCCAAAACTCGACTTTCATAACATAAGATGGCATAGACAAAAGTCATTATTTGCATGCATGCTTTTATAAGTATATTATGAAACTGCCCCAGAACATTACTGGCAGAGCAGAATGAGATTAGAAATCCACAGTTCAGTTCTCCTTTAAACTCTGGCCACCAAATTGCATCCACACCGACATATGCTATTGTGTTTAACATTTTATTGTAGTGATTGCACAACATTTTGGAAAGCTTCCTTGAACTGAACACAAAAGAATAACAGCACAGTTTAATTATTTACTCGGAGTGTCTCTAAGATATAAATGCTTTTATTGCTACTGAATAACAATTTCTTACATTTACAATACAGCGCTAGGAGACTGTAAAACCATATACACTGTTTATTATTTAAAATCTTAAAAGGGTTATATTAAACAATACAATTTTAGCTAGGGCTGCACAATATAGAACAAAACTGACATTGCGATTTTTATTTTTCTACTATATGTTTTCATCCATTCATTTTCTTTTTCGCTGCTTAGTCCCTTTATTAATCTGTGGTCGCCACAGCGAAATGAACCTCCAGCTTATCCAGCATATGTTTTACGCAGCGGATGCCCTTCCAGCTGCAGCCCAACACTGGGAAACATCTATACACACTAATGCACACACATACTCTATGGACAATTTAGCTTACCCAATTTACCTATGATGCAGATCTTTGGACTTGTGGGGGAAATCGGAGCACCCGGAGGAAACCCACGCAAACACGAGGGGAAACATGCAAACTCCACACAGAATTGCCCAGCCAAGGCTCAAATCAGCGACCTTCTTGCTGTGAGGCGATTGTGCTCCCCACTGCGTCACCGTGATGCCCATACTATATATATTGCGATATCAAATATATAATTTCACCAGATGAAATGAACGTCTATTTGGAAATACTTAATAATTTTTGATAAATTGGGATGATTTTGTAAGGGAGTGCATCTACATAAACTATAATAAACCAATCATAAACATTGAGAAATATAGTACAGCAACAGCACGGTTCAAACTAAATATACAGTGCTATAGGATTTTCTGGAAATCTAGCAATATTTAGATGCACAAATTTATTAATTAATTGTAAAATAGCACTATATAGTGTATATACAGTGCTCACCTCCCACAAATCTCTTATTTAAATGTATATTTTCATTAGGAGCAGCTATACAATATTATATTTGTGCATATACATTATTTTAGTCAGTATTGAAGCCAAATCTGGAGCTTATCTAACAAAGTAACTTATGATAATGGTTTAAAAATTAGTACAACCTAATGTATATGTTATAGAAAAATATTAAATAAAATTTTCAAAATTAGCAAAAATCAAGAGAAACAAAATATATATATATATATATATATATATATATATATATATATATATATATATATATATATATATATATATATATATATATATATATACAATTTAGTTGAAATGTAGTTTGTATTTTTTTTTTGCAATATTTTGCATGAATTTAATTGTATAATCTTTCCATTTCTAAAGATGTTCTGTGACTAAAATATTATTTTAATAAATATATCCATTTAATAAATCTGTTTTCTTCAAATGCACCAATACATATTACCCATATTCACTGAGAAATTGATAAAAGTATTAAATTGAAATGGATAAAAGTATATACATAAATGCAATAAATTTTCCTTAAAGTTAAAAATGTAATTTCTTTTGCCTGAATACTTTTAAACTGAATTAAATGATAAAAACACACATAAATTATATATGTTTTGGTAACTTCATGGTAAAAACTCCACAAATCATGAGTGTTTTCCACAATCTGGTCAATAATAATACTGATTCATACTGAAACGATATATTGTGCAGCCCTAATTATATGTGTAGTTTTTTTTCTCCTCTTCATTAGAATGTGTCCTGTTTGATAATACAAGAAATACTAAGTAAAAAGTAATAACTATCATACACTTTTACCATGATTCACAAAAAGCAAAATATAAAACAACATTTTATCTATGAAAAAGAAAGATTATTTAGAACAATAATCATTTAATGACAATAAAATACATTCTAATAAATCACAGTGTAGCAGCACAATTTTAATTAATTGTAATTTTAAATCTTTACACTTTACCACTAGGTTTTACCTGTTAACAAGATACAGATCTGAATTAAGTGTATTTCATATTACATAAAACTATATGTTATGCTTGATGTTCTTCACAAAATGTATTCAGAAATATGACACTTTATTTGCATTTAATATATTCTCTTTGTATGTAAAAAATAACTATTATAAACTGCTTCTCCCAGCAGACTGAATTTAATTATGCTGCTAATTATACCATTGCTGGCAGAGGATGCATTGAAACAAGCACAATTCTGTTATTGTTCCTCTATGAGAGCCATATGTTTTTTACCATTCGACTGTTCACAGTTTGTTGCTGAGATTTATTGGCAAGTGACGCAATTGTAAAAACATGCTTGTAAAAAGAAAGACAAATATATAAAGTGAATGCTTAAAAGATGTTCTGTCAGACAACTAATATACATCTCTCATATGACACCAGTCCTCGTGACCTTCACAAAATCTCTTGGACCAGTTACACTAACGCACTCCTATTATGTAATGCTTAAACACAGTTAGTCCTTGAGATCAGCCAATTCCCGGATTTCCCTAGTAAACCACATGGTGTCATTGCTTTAGCACTGCTGAGACTTCAGTCTACACCCAACATGGTGTTTAAAAAACGAGTTATTTTTATATGTTAATTTAGTAAGTGCACAGTTTGGACCATATTTGCTAGATGAGACAATAATTTAGATGAAGTTTAATAGATTTTTGACAGTCATCAAGACCCTTATTTTTGTAATGCCAAAGCAATATGACAGTACAGTTATAGTACATGTTCAGAAACACAGTAAACAAGGTGTTCATCATGATGTAATAAGATTTTACTTAGCTTTTTAATTAAATTTACAAATATTTATGTAATTTCTATTTGATTCTAGCAGTTTTAGACTACAGTTTTTTAGTTCAATCATTAGAAATGAAATAAAAAGTCATTAAAGTGTTTCATATTACTTTTAGCAATAAAAGCAGCTAAGTTAATGGATTTTCCTATCGTACCACTGACAGTGTATCAGATTCAGCCAATAACCACAACAGACTCATATAGAGACAGTAGTAAATCTCAGTTTAACAAAGTGAGACTTAAAACACAATATTCAACACTTCAGGTGAAAGTATCTGTACTTGCCTTTAATATCTGCGATGAAACCCTCGATTGTTCTTGTAGGTTATTCCTGGATGTAAGTGGATAAGCTGTTCTCTGTGCGCGCTCTCGGAAGGGTTGTTATAAACCTCTTAAGCGCGCGCTGAAGCCGAGAGTGACGAGCGGCAGAAGGGCAGGACGGGGGCGTGTGCGCGCATCATGCTCGTGAAAGAGGAAAAGAGGACGAACAAAGTGAGTTTGCACACATTGTATGGCGATTATCGTTTAAAAGTTGCATTGAAGTGCGCACTAATATAGGCACAGACACAGTGCGGTTTGTCCAAACTTCCCCCCTCTGATATTCATTGTATTTAAAGGGACAGTTCACTCCAAAAAGTCCCAGGCTTTCTTTTTTTACTGTTTGGTTGAACACAACAGGAATTATATATAGTTTAAAGTCTAAACTGCTCATTTCCAAACGGTTGAAGTTGTCTGACCAACCACATAGATGTTGTTTATGACATGCAAGTTTATATTTGAATTTTACATATATAAAATGGTTGTGGCTGGAAGGGCATCCGCGGTGTATATGCTGGAATAGTTGGCGGTTCATTCCGCTGATAAATAAGGGACTAAGCCGAAGGAAAATTAATGAATATGTAAAATGTTATATATTCAACATATATTTCCAAATATTACAAAAAGGATCCGTTTTGTACATATATGTTTAAATATATTAGATTTACTGTTATATATGTGTTGTGGACAGGATTGTTGGTAACAAGCTGTTTTCATTAGTTTGTCTTTTTTAATGTTTCTGTTGAACCACAATTCGAAAACAGTATCTGATTTTCAGTAGTTTTTTTTCAGTCAAATTTGATTATTTTTTCACTTTCAAATTACAATAATCACATAACATCTATTTTATATATGTGAAATCCAAATATTAACTTGTATGTCATGTGTGTCATTTACATATATTTTCATGTATCAGATTTATATATGGGCAGAGGTCAAACACAAAACTACTTGTTAGTCTGTTCCTCACACAATGCCATCATATGATCACTAATGACTTTGAACATTGTGACATCTTTTATGATGTTTTTATGGTGTTTTGTTGTCTGTTTTTACGCTTGACAGCTCAGTGTGACAATAGTCGAAAGAGTGCAGCTCCAACATTCCGTTAAATGTTTCCCTTTTGTGTTTCAAACTAAAATCAGGTGTTTGGAATTGTGGCAGAAGTTTCATTTAGTGATGAACTATGGCTGTTCAGACCACATAGGATTGCAAATGCTTTTCTCCCAAGCTGATTCTGCATTGACTCATAGGATAGACGAGCCCTACCCTGTCTGTTTCATAAATAAAACTCAGCAAAACTGATTGCATAAGCACAGGAACAGAGTTGTAATATCCTGTATACTGGTAACAACACCTGAAAAAAGGGATGTCATTAATATTACTTTTTGAGTTATCAATATTTGGTGGAATAACCCAAGCGAACATGGGGAGAACATGCAAACTTCACAAAGAAATGCCACTCGGTTCAGCCGGGACTCGAACCAGCAACCATCTTGCTGTGAGGCGACAGTCCTAACCACTGAGCCACCATGCCACCCTGTGTTAAAAACAGTTTACAATAAACATTTTCAGTGTTTTGAAGGGCCTTTGTAATGACAGAATGTTCCAGAAAGACTGATAAGTGAATGTGACATGTTATCAGCTTAAAACAGAGTTACAGAGTTGAGTTATTTGAATACTGACTGCTGGATCATCAGTGCACATAAAGACAAAACTGCAGGTTAGAGCACCTATAAAGAGGTTGAAAATGGCAAAGAAAGCCCACTTTTATTAGATGAATTTTCTCCAAATTGGAAACATTTGTTTAACACCGTCCACACAGTTTCAGTAAGACTGTGCTGGGCCAAGCTGATCTCAGACTACAAATATGCACACAAGGCCCTCTCAAACCATCCTTTAAAACAGGTCTCTGTTTTACAGCTCTGTGGGTTTAAGCTCCAGTTAATGTTCAAATCAACGACTACCTCGTTATCAGACTTCTGATAACGGAAGTCAGACGGACTATTATCAGACGGAATTATTATCAGACTTCTAACATTCACAGAACTGACGTTTATCATTTAGAGCCAGATCAGTCTCAAAAATAATACATTTACAAAACAATTCATACATCCACAACACAATTTACATTTACAAAACTGAATTCGTAAATTCAAAACATGATTCATAAATACACAAATCCAATTCGTACGTTCAAAACGCGTTTCACAAATACACAAATCCAATTAATAAATTGAAAACACGATTCAAAAATACACAAGTTCAATTCGTAAATTCAAAACACAAATAAATACACATTAATTCGTAAATTCAAAATACGATTCATAAATACACAAATCCAATTTGTAAATTCAAAACACTATTCAAAAATACACAAATCCAATTCGTAATTTCAAACACGATTCATAAATACGAAAATCTAGTTCGTAAATTCAAAACACCATTCATAAATACGAAAATCCAATTCGTTAATTCAAAACACGATTTAAAAATACACAAATACAATTTGTAAATTTAAAACATAATTCATAAATAAACAAATCCAATTCGTAAATTCAAAACACGATTCATAAATAAACAAATCCAATTCGTTAATTCAAAACACGATTCATAAATAAACAAATCCAATTCGTTAATTCAAAACATGATTCAAAAATACACAAATCCAATTTGTAAATTCAAAACACGATTCATAAACTAATCCAATTCGTAAATTCAAAACACAGTTCATAATATAAACAAATCCAATACATAAATTCAAAACACGATTCATTTGGCGAAATATTACTTAGAAATTCACAAATTGTGTGCTGTATTTATGAATTTTGTTTTGAATTTACAAATTGGTCTGCATGTATGACTTTTATTTTGTAAATGTATTATTTTTGAGACTGATCTAGCTCCATATTATAAGTAACACACATTCAACCCGTCTATATTTCACAATTACATACATGTTTAAATAGGTCTTCCAAGTTTTCCTGTAAACTTCACATTAAGCTTCATAGCGATGACCCATATGACAAAATACTATTCCATAATGTCTCATTTTCTGAGAGAAAGACGTTCCTAATGATTCATTGACCTAGAAATTCCCCTTGCTCTTCTGACAGACAAAATATAGTGGCATAAATGCTTCTGTGACATTTTGAGTTTTTAATAAGGTCACATACATCTGTTAAAACGCCAAATTCACAGATTACTGCAGAAACCATGTGAGAATTAAGAGCGTCCTCCTACACATAATTTTTTGGAGGATCTTATGTCTGTTCGGGTTGAAATAATCACTTGAGGGTTCAGTTGCTGGTCATCTCTGACGCAGAGGGCCAGAATGAACGCCCCGGGTCAACCAGCGGAGTCATCAATCCTTCAAAGATGTTACTGTGTGTATTGAATGAATGGGCAGTAAACGGGGAATGCTGAACGAGAGACCTATTTTGCAGGACAATTGATGGGCTGAGCGACCCTACCAGTGGGAATTCTGGGAATTTTGAGATGTGACATGTGGTTTGCATTAGTGCTCGAAGTGTTTTCGCAGTGTTCAGGCCTGTCAGAAGGCATACTGGGAGGATGACACACTAAGCCGAGATGGAAAAAGAGCTGTAATTCTGCTATGAAATCACTCTGGACTCTAGACTATTGTGGCTTGTGATAGAGCTGCACGGTTTATCAGTCATAGAATGCAAGCTTGATTCAAGGACAACCATGTGGTTTTATATTGTTAATGACAATGATTTTGTTATGTCTATTAAAGCTTTGGTACAAACACAGCAAACATCCAAATCTGACAGATAGAGAACAGTTGTTATTATATATATATATATATAATAGTTATTAAACTGGGTACATTTTTAAACATTGTTTTAACTTTGAAAGATATACATTATTGTATAAAAGCCAAAATATATGGTAAAAATCTATACATTTTTAAATGAGGACAATTACATGTACTGTATATACCCTCAGATATGTATATGGAACATTTGACCACTCTAAAAATGTTAATTTATTCAAAAAAAGCTGCATTATTAAGTAATGAAAGGTGTAAGTCTTTCTAAATGAGATTTCACATTATACATTTAAAGGGGGGCTATTATGCAAAAAACTTTTATAAGGGGTTTAAACCAGGGTGCAAATTACAGGGAGTTTGGAGGGGATTGTCCCCCCTAATTACAGTTTTTCTTGTTTGCTTTGACCTGGTTAACGAAACTAGGTTCCACTTCATTTTCATTATCACTATCCCAGCAGAGCAGAAGACAGGTCTTGCAAATGTGTAAACCCTTTCTCATTGAGTTGACACATTTTCCCCACCATTTTTCAAAACAGTCAACACTGATGTCATTCAAGCAGTCCAAACTCCATTGTTTTAGCTATGGTAACCAAACAGAAACCATCTATTCCTAAGCATTAGAAACTACCAAGATCAGTATGAATTCACTGGAGCACCGGTTTGACACTCCTTCACACAAATCTTCAATTAGCAATCAGTCTGCAAACATTAAACATGGTAGAAGGTCTGTGTTCTGTGCCAGCATGGATGGAGGAGGTCAATAGTGGCTATGTCCTATACTCCCAATAGATTTGACTGTATATTGGTTTACATGTGTTTTCTCTAATATTTACAGTATTTTATTACTTTTCTCAGTTTTTTTTTACAGTATTTGAGTTTTCAGCCACAGTTTAAAAAAATGTCATGGATTCAAAATAAATTTAATCAAAGCATTTCTTATTCTGGATCCAATTCTTTGCAAATAGGCAGATTTGACAGCCCAAATAGAAAGACAACAAATGACATGGCCAATAGGCTACAATGTCAAGCAATGGTGCACTGATTCACACTGAGTTTTGTATTTAGTGTTGTCCGTTGTGTAATGATTGATTGAAAGAGCTCATATACTTGTTTGCAAGTTGTGTTGTTTGAAGGTAAAACTAGCCTTTGTTGCATATTTTAAATGTTTTGACACGGTATGTGCGTTTTGCAAGCAAAATGTGTCATTTTGACCATGAGTGCCGCTGTGTAGACCTGTGTGTTAACTGTTTTGAAAATGTGGAGTTTCAGTTGAAAGCTGCATCAAAGCAATCAAGAAAAACTGTAATGCTTGATCCCCCTGAAGGACATCAAAACAACATATTTGGGAGGTCATCCTGAACAGTTTGCTCTGATCTGTATCTTAAATACTGATATTACTAATTAAAATAATAAATAAATATACATTTGACCACTTCTATAATGGATTATGCCATTGTGATTTTATAATTTTGTCAATTAGTCTACGCTGATAGACATGGTAAGCATTTACAAGACACTTTTCTTGTAAAATAGGTGTTTGTTTCTATAGCCTAAAAGTAAAGTAAAATTAGATGCATATTTAGTATAGTTTGACCTACTGTACTCTCTGAAATAGCTTATCAGAGAATATTGTAGGTCAGAATACACAAAAATACCCCACAAAACACTGAAAACTTTTTGTTTTATTAATAAAATATATGTCAAATAAATAAATACATACATTTGATTCACTGAAGGTGACGCAGTGGCACAGTAGGTAGTGCTGTCGCCTCACAGCAAGAAGGTCGCTGGTTCGAGCCTCGGCCAGGTCAGTTGCCGTTTCTATGTGGAGTTTGTATGTTCTCTCTGCGTTTGCGTAGGTTTCTTCCGGGTGCTTCGGTTTCCCCCACAGTCCAAAGACATGTTGTACAGGTGAATTGGGTAGGCTAAATTGTCCGTAGTGTATGAGTGTGAATGAGTATGTATGGATGTTTCCCAGAGATGGTTTTACGCAGCTGGAAGGACATCCGCTACGTAAAACATGGGCTGAAAAAGTTGGCGGTTCATTCAGCTGTGACGACCTCGGATTAATAAAGGGACAAAGCCAAAAAAAATGAATGAATGATTCACTGAAGGATGGATTACACAAAATAACATTACAGAAAAAGTTGAACAGCCCTGAGTGAGAAGCAGCCGTCTGCCGTTTGAGTTTTTGAATGTGCCACTGTGCTGACACACAGGCGTTTGTAGCTCTGAATTTAAAGCAATAGTCACCAAAATATCACAATTTCGATTCTAAAAGGGTGAATTTCGAAGAGTTCTAAAAACTTATTTGTGGGGTAATTTGAGCTAAAAACTTCACATACACACACTAGGGTCATCAGAGAGTTTTCTACATCTTGTAGAAAGAGGCATAATATAGGTCCCCTTTAAGAAATATTTTATAAAATGTTTATTTATCAAGTAATGAATCATTCATTCAAGAGATTCATTCAAAAATGCTGCTTCATCAGGTAATTTGATTCATCAGTAAAGTATTTAAAATAGCGTTACTGGATCTGGACTTGCTAATTTATGAAAAAAGTAAAGCATTTATAAGCAAGTCATCATTCATTAAATAGATTCAATCAAGAGATTTATTTTAAAAGACTCTTTATGAGTAATTGGATTACTAAATCATTAATTCAAGAGACACATTCAAAACAATGGTTCTTCCACTAATGAAACACGTGAAGTTTTCATATAGTGGGTCACTGAATTCATGACATTGACTCAAAAAGGTCGATTTATCAAGTAAAGTCTTTAAACATGAGTAACTGAATCATTTCTTCAATAGATTGACTCAAAAACCTTGCTTCGTTTGCTTCTTTATACTTGGGTTATTGAATAATTAAATAAAGAAATTCATTACAAAAAAACACTGAATTATTAAGTAATGAAACAGGTTAAAAGTTATCAAATACATAGTTTAGTAGATTCATGCAAAAACATTGATTTATGAAGTAATTAATAAGTGAGTCTTCATAAGTGAGTCAGAATCACTGAATCAAGTGATGAAAATAATGCTTTATCAGGTGATGAATTTACTGATTAAACACTAAAGAAACATTCAAATAATTTTGATGTATTTTTTAATGCAATTGAAATTGTCAGAGACCATGTTACTTTGTGCAGTTGTTCAATTTTGAATGTGAATTTATTTATTTAACAGGGACATGCTCCAAAATACAATGAGCTCAAAAGGACTGATGCGTTGTGCCATAACAAAGTTGCTATTTTCCATCTGCAGTCTCTGGACAGGCACATCTTAAAAGAATAAAAAGATAATCATTTAATAATAATAACAATAAAAATAAAATTGCCATTTAAAACAAAGACTCAATTCAAAAATCCAATAATGAATCTCCAGAATCATGCAGTATATTATGTGGCATATTTTGGACATCTCAGGCTGTTTATATAACTGCTTATTTTGTTCTGTTTACAGAATAATTAAATAAGTTTATGTACAGACTTGAATGCAGTTTGAAATGTGGAAGAATGTCGTAAAAGCCCGCATGCCATAAACAAATTGACAAAATGGAAGCCAATTTTTAAACTATTAACTAATTAGTCACACTACATGTTTCCATTCGTGGTCTATTTAGTCTCTGCTCTTCACGAGGACGTGTTGCTTTTTGTGTGAGTGGTGAATATACAGTTTAACATACGAAAAAATGACACGAGGTAGGACCGAAATAGAATGACAAATTATTTATTAGTTCAGAAAGAGCTTAACACTTCAGTTTCCGCAGCATGTTAGAAAATTTGCTGTGATTTACTACAGCAATTTTATGAGATCAGACTTGGGAAAAGGCACAGCTCAGCAGGAAAAGAAATAAACAGAGCTTATATGACCCATTTAGTGCAGATCATTCCCAGAGGGCTGTGGGGCTGCTGTGGGAACTCAGTGGTCTCTGTCTGATTTCACAACAGTCATTATCATTAAACGGCTCTTTCACACACAGACAATCAGAATGTATGTTGAGATGAAATTGGCAGTTGCTTAATTGGTTGAAGTGTCATTGAGCATAAATGAGTTGTGTGTTTTTATTTTGTTTACTTTTGTTTCTGTTTACTTTTAATTCATTTTTGTCAATTTTAATTTTAGCTATTTTTTTATTATTTTACTTTTGAATTAAAATTAAACTAAATCAAATGATTAAATATTTCCCAGGAATTATTTTAGTTTTCTGTTTTATACTCAATTTGAATCATTTGATTATAGATGTATATATAACAAAGTAAATTCAAAGTATATGATTATATTCATATGTTATGACCTGAAATTTACACTTTGTCTTAAATATTTAATAAAAAACATTCTACATTTTTTTCAAAATATATTTTATAATTATTATTTAGTTTTTTATTTATTAAAATCTCTGAATGTTGCTTACAAAATGTAACTAAAGATTAAGATAAATATATTAAAAGCATAGAAAAAACACTAAAGAAATCCTTTTAAGGATGCATCAACAACACGAAAGCATGGACCCATCCTGCCTTGTATCTATGGTTCAGGCTGCTGGTGGTGGTGTAATGGTGTGGGGGATATTTTCTTGGCACACTTTGGGCTCATTAGTAATAATTGAGCATCGTGTCAAAGCCACAGCCTATTTGAGTATTGTTGCTGACCATGTCAATCCCTTTATGACCAGTGTGCCCATCTTCTGATGGCTACTTTCAGCAGAATAACGCACCATGTCATGAAGCACAATCATCTGAGACTGGTTTCTTGAACATGACAATGAGTTTACTGTACTCAAATGGCCACCACAGTCACCAGAACTCAATTCAATAGAGCACCTTTGGGATGTGGTGGAGGGGAGATTCACCTCATGGATGAGCGGCTAACAAATCTGCAACTGTGTGATGCTATCAAAACCTCTGAGGAATATTTCCAGTATCTTGTTGAATCTATGCCACAAAGGATTAAGGCAGTTTTGAAGGCAAACAGCGATCCAACTGGGTAGTAGTAAGGTGTTCCTACAGTATCAATGTTGCCGTTAGGTGTATATAAACACTTTTGCATTTAATATTGTATGAGTATTATTAGTTATTTTTCTTTTATTAGTATATTAGTGGCTTTTAATTGATTACAAGATCTCACAATAAAACAGATCAATACAATATGACAGATAAAGTTATGTCAGTTAAACTGCTTTTCATAATTGTAGTCTCTTTTTTTGATACTTTACGCAAAGAGCTTTGAATATCCCAGACTATTTCTGTCACAACCGGTGCATTATTTTACATAACAATCTATTTTGAAATGTTATTTCCCCTTGATCCCCACCAGTGGAATAGGAAGAAAGTGTTTTGAATGAAAAGGAAGGCTCCACTCATTGAGTGACTGAATTTCCCTGTCTGTTTTTTCCAAAGGAAGCCAGTTTTGTTTTTGAGGTCTCTTAAGCAGACATCTCGTTCCTGCTGCAGAGCCTGGCTCAGATCAGTCGTCCCAAGAAAAATGAGCACTGGGTGGAATTCCTCAAACAGGGCAGGAAATAGGGTGGAGGGACACAAGAGAAGGTTGTATTTGTGACCACATGGGAGTCAAACATGATGGCTTTAGAAATTTGGCACGACGTTTAGTATCCTTAACAGTTCTTGATTAGGAACAATCCAGAGAAAGTAAGCCTAAAAACAGGCTTATACTAAAATGTTTTCTAAATTTTTCCACAGTAAACATTTCAATTAATTGTGAATTAAATGGCTGAGACCTTCACTTGTAATGCCATTTAAAGCTTTATAAACTATGTTTGCAAAATAAAGACTCTTATCTTAGATTAAAAAGAATAATGAATATACTGAGGTTTTTGTTGTAACTTTAAAAGGAAAGTGAATTAAGATGAAAAGTCTGTCATCATTTACTCACCCTCCGCTAACCTTCCGAGTTTTGAAACTTCTTTATTTTGAGTTTTTTTTTTTTTTTTTTTGAGTTCACTACGGATATCAATGGCTACTGGTTTCCAAAGTTTTTCAAAATATCTTCCTTTGTGTTGGAAACAGAAAATTATAAGAAACAACTCAGCGGGTGAATGAATAGTGCCTATGCTATGGTGATCTATCCTTTAAGAGGTATTGGATTTTAACTTTTACATATTCCTTTCAAATAGTGTTGATGGGGTCTGTGACAAGCAGCTGTAGTTTTCTTCAGAGAGCAGCTTTGCATTCTGCTTTAAACAAAGGAGCAGGTCTAAATTAAGCTACTTTATAAGCACATTACGCTAAATTAGCCTGTTTAATCAAGGCCAGTTTCTCTCGCCAAAGCAAATCAACACACTTGCAACTGCAGTTATAAAAACAGCAGGGTGTGTCAATACCCTATATAGAAAGTGTTTACAGTGCACTAAATGTAAAAACATAGTCAAATAGTATTCTTTTTTCAGTGGTTCCTCATTTTAGGGTTCAGTTTAGCGGCAGAGATTTACAATTTTACCTTCCCCTGCTGAAAAATCCAGCTTAAACCAGCCTAGGCTAGTTAGCTGGTTTTTGCTGGTTGACCAGCCTGGCTTTAGAGGGGTCTTGGCCATTTCTAGGCTGGTTTTCAGCCATTTCAGTCTTAGCTGGTCAGGCTGGAAAATGACCAGCTAAAACAAGCTTGACCAGCCTGGTTTAAGCTGGACATAGCTGGTTTTGGCTGGGCTCCCAGCCTGGTTTTAGCTGGTCATTTTAAAGCCTGACTAGCTAAGACCAGGCTGGAAATGGCTGGAAACCAGCCTGGAAATGGCCAAAACTCCTCTAAAACCAGCCAACTAGCCTAGGCTAATTTAAGCCGTTTTTTCAGTATGGTCTCCAGTTGACACCAGGGAGAATCTCGAGTTTGAAGTGCCATAACTTCGCACCCGAAGGCATAGTTTGCCCAAAAGTTAAGATTCTATCATCAGTGATTATGTTTGGTCATCAGTATTCGAGTTCCTTGCCTTAATCTGAATAAGACAATAAAATGATAAAGGTGTTTACATGAGTTGCTTTTTGAAAGCTCCATTCTTGATCCCGCTTTACATGTTTACATGGTATAGCACATAATTCGATAAACATTATTGCCACGCTCCACATTTCCTGTTTCATGTAATTGCGGGCGTTTCATTTTAAATTTGTCGACTTTGACTGTAGTTTGTCACTTTCACTCAGGAACATTTCATTCCCCCTGACAAACGAGCTATTGGATGCTGCTGAAAGAGTGTTGTTTGAATGAGATTTGATAACGAACGTCGTATGCGAAAAAAACCTCCGCAATTAGCGATGTGCGTCTGTGGTCATTTTGACTTGGTAGGTGCAGAGAATAGTGTCAACAGCCGTGTGTGTATAGACTATCCTGTTGCAAAATGCGGCTAAAATCCTACAAGACGGTAATAGTTTGATGAAGGTGTTTAAATGTCTGTACTGAACTTTAATAATGCGACTAAAACCGCTGTTTACATGCTAGACTCTTAATCAAGAGTATTGTCTTAATCGTATATTGGATTAATGGTGTCCATGTAAACGTACTCACTTATTTACCGACATATTTCACTTTGTCATGAAGAATGTTAAAGATGTAAAGAAACTTTCTATTCCACAAAGGTTTCTTTTACAGTGGAAAAAAAGTTGTCAAGATTATTAAAATATTTTTCATACCAAGAAACAAATTGTTACATTAAAAACCGTTCACTTGAAGTTTAGGGAACCAAAAATCATTATTCAGTGTAGTGTACAAAATATGAAAACATGTTTTTATGCTAATTTATTTAAATCAGTTAACCATGTTGTCGATGCCAGTGGTGTAGTGGTTAGTGCGTCAACACATGCACTCTAGTGCTCACGGCCACCCGAGTTCGATTCCCGCCTTGTGGTCCCATGCCGATCCTTCCCCTCTCTCTGCTCCCCACACTTTCCTGTCAATACTCTCTACTGTCCTATCAATTAAAGGTGAAAGCCCTGAAAAAATAATTATAAAAAAAATAAAAAATCAAATTAACCATGTTTCAACTCTCAAAATAAACAATTTTTTTTCTATCGATAAACAAAATGATCAATTCAATCATGATTTATTTGGCATTTTATTTATAAACCATATTCTGTCTTATTTATTGTATGTATTTGTTATTTTAAATATCCCCAGGAATACATTAGTTTATCTGTATACAAATGTTTGAATATGTAATATATGTCTGGAATAAAATTTTTTTTGGCTCTTAGTTATTTTCATAAATTCACTATTTGTAATGTTTAATGTTTATAAAATTTGTCTAGAGTCTAATCAAGAACTGAACAATCAAAAAATAAAAGCCTGCAAATCAGAATGATTCAAATCAAGATTTTATTCTATACCCTTCCCGAGATATGAATGTTACATGGGAAAAAATGATTTGTCTTACCTTTTTACATGCCTACTAACTTCAGAGATAGGAATGTTGAAGACCTGGAATTTAGGGGAAATGACTCATATGATTCTCACACTCGTACAAGAGAATTAACCATGACAAAACCACCACCTCCACTGATTCACCCATAGTTTGAGGCCCTGCTCATTTTCAATCTGGTATTGCGTTTATTAAATACTTCACAACTTCACCTACAACGAATGGTTACAAAATGTTACCTTTTGTCAAATATGGACACTTCTCAATTTACAAAGCCATCATTTTGCAGAGAGGCAACCCAAAAAAACAAAACTCAGGAAAATTCAGAGCCGTCATTGAGACATACCACCTGTTCCAGGAAAAGCGTGACAGAACTGTGAGAGAACTAAAGAAATGACATGATATATTTTACCATCAACATCAGCTGTTGCACATTTCCAAGTTAATTTACAAACCAGATGGGAAGAATATGTACTATACACATGTATATATTTATATTTTATGTATATATATACATTCATAAAATGAATCAATGTGACAGCCACGTTACAAAGAAAAAGAAAAGAGCAGACCGCTTAAGTATAAAAAATAAATTAAAATGATTTCACATGTCAAACATACAATGGTAGGTCTCATTCATGGAGTGGCATCAACACACTAAACACAAATATGTAGCAATGGGAATATAAGGATCAGTCATACAGACATGAAAAAGGAGCGAACTAGTCTAAGCAGAGCGGAAACAGAGCTAAAATTTCTTAAAAGGATCTGATTAATTGATGGGCAGCAAATGAAACGTGCCACTAAACAACAGGAACTCGTTCAGTTCCTCCACAGGACGCAGAGGGAGTGGCAGTAAATGAAGTCTCTCTGCTGTCAGTCAGCCGGCAAACTCAAGCAGGCTGGTCTTAATCCAACTAACCTGTTTGGTATATGCTGATCAAATTAACTGTCTTTAGTAATGCCAAAATGTATGCAATTCTGTGTCTTCTGATCTACACACCACCCATAGAGGTCCTTAAAATGAACATTTATTTAAACTTTCTCATTTGGTTTTAAAATAGACATTTAATTTTCATCTTTCCATCACTTGTACAGACATAATCCCTCCCTATCCCAACCGTCCATTAGAAATCTTTACGTGAATACTGTGGCGTGAAACCTGGCATGGGAGGTTATCTATATACCGTCTATCTGTGAAGCAGCACACCTACAAGTCCAAAAAGCAGTGCACAACACAGTACTTTCACTGGCAAAATGGTGACGCTGTGGGGTCAAAGCCTTTGAAAACGTCTTTTAAAGAAGCATTGTCCTGTTCAGCCGTATCAGGCTGTGCTGGGCTACTGCCGCCAAATGGGCTACCAGTGCCGCTTGGCTTGTTGACCTGCTTTACCATGGTGAACAGTGTGGATACAGGTAGATTGTGGACCGCTGCGGGTTGCTCTGCAGAAGCGGTAGTGCCTTGACCAGCTGTGGATGGACCACCGGTAGCTGCCGGCGTTGCGGCAGTCCCTGCATTGGGTGAGGGTGAAGGTTTGGGTCGGGGGCGGTTGTAGCTGTTGTAGCGATCTGTAGTTTGCTCAGTCGAGCTCTTCTCTGGTTCTGGCTGGTCCAGTGCAGACTTGCGCACAAACAGCGGCTCTTTAGACTTAGGTTTAGCTGAAGCCGTTGTACTTTCGCTTGATTTGGACTCAGGGGGAGGACTAGTGTTTCTAGTAGCCACTGAACTCTCTGTCTTGTCTGAGCCTTGACTCCGAGGGTCGTATAAACTGATGCCGCTCAGCACACTGGTGCCACTGCCGCTACTACCTACACTGGCAGATCCCACACTTCGAACCGTGCCTCCTGCTGATAGCAGCCGAGGATCATAGGGTGCAATGGTGGGACTGGAGGAAGGTGGAGATAAGGAGCTAGTAGGGGGAGATCCTTGAGGAACAAGTGGCTCTGAGGTGGTCTTAAGGGCAGATTTTTGAGGCTGTAATCGGGGGTCTGCAGGGGCTTTCCGTGCCATACGAGGGTCAATGGGCTTTTCAGATGAGACGGACGGAGGTGACGAGATTCCTGTAGAAGCGCCTTGAACGGGGCTTGATGAAGAGGCGTTAACAGTTTTGAGGATGCGGGAGAGCAGCTCAAAGTCTGGTAGGGAAGAGGAAGACTGATTCGATTGCTCAACAGGAGCAGGAGGAGGAACAACAGTAGGTGGGAGAATAGAGGAGTGATGAGGGGGCTGTGTGCGGGACAGACGGGGATCCATGGCAGTGACTGGTGGGATGCCAGGGGGTAGTGGGAGCAAGTCTTGTTTAGGGATGGGGATAGGGATGAGGTCTTCTGGACTCCACAGCACCGCCTTAGAAAATGAAGGCTTTTGCAGAACTACATCCTTTTTGATGTGGCTGAACTGCTGTAGTTGTGAGCGGGGATCGCGTAAAGCCATGCCCATTAAAGGGTCAAGAGGGATGGGCACAGGCTTGTCCCTCAGCATCCTTTCACCCTCCTCTTCCTCATTGCTGGCTGGAGCGGTCAAAGGTGGCGGTTTGTACACAAGTGGTGGCTCGGGTTTAGAGGCATGTGCAGCTGCATGTCGGGCAAGACGGGGGTCTGAAGGAGTAGGAGAAAGGGAAGATGACGCCTCAGGTGCCTGAGAAGAGTCTGTGTTGCGGGATAGACGTGGATCTCGTGCCAACCTGGGGTCTGCTGGTCTGCTGGGTGCCGGTGTAGGCTGAGATTTCTGTAGACGAGGATCACTGGGAGCTCCATCGGGCTTGGCAGGGCCTTGGTTCTGGGTTTGTTGTCGTAGTGTTTTCAGAATTGAAGTGACGCTGCCACCACCATCCTCATCTTCACTGGAATACCAGTTTGCTGAATCTCCTGTAAGTAAATAAAAGTGAAAATATTCAAAGTTCAGTCTGTTTTCTTCACTGGTAGTCTATAATCTGAAACATTAGCCCAGGGGTGTCCAAACTTGGTACTGGAGGGGCGGTGTCCTGCAGATTTTAGCTCCAACTTGCCTCAACACACCTGCAAGAATGTTTCTAGAAAGCTTAGTAAGAGCTTGATTAGCTAACCCAGGTGTGATTGATTGTGGTTGTAACCAAACTTTGCAGGACACCGGCCCTCCAGGACCGAGTTTTGACACCCCTGCATTAGCCTGTGTAAGTTTCAATCAGTGATAGAAAGCACCATCTAGTGGAGAGACATGATTATTTTGTGGCAAGATTGCACAACCCCAGGCCAGAGGATGTTTACAGTATTATGAGGTCCTGGGCAGGGTCAAGCTCTGAGCAAAGTCCTTGAGAGGTTTCCTTCCCAGAAATAGCTTTGGCAACATATACATTTGAAGTCAGCCACTAACAACCTTTTCTATTTGCATAACAAAAATGTTATAGAAACCAGAGATTTATTCTCATAGGGCAATAAATTACTTTTTAAATGCTACACTTGCTGTTTATAACTGAAATTATATATAACCTTTTGTCAACTAGTACCAAAACATGGACTTGTGGAGTATTACCTCCTTCATTCTCCCTCTCAGTTCCTCCTCCATCAGCCAGCCTCCTGGCTCTCTCCTCATCCTCCTGCTGCTTCTGCTGGAGTCTCATAAAAAGCACCCTCTGCGCTGGAGGCAGGAAATCAGGCACTGCCATTCCAGTCTGATTTGACGGGCCTACATTACCTACACTCTCCATACTTCCAGAGTTGTGGTTCCCAGGTGACTGATCATTGAAGTTTCCACCACCCATGCCTTGAAAGTTGTCACCTGTACAGTGAGGCAAAGAATGGGATTAAATACTAATGTTTCAGAAAGAAAACAGAATAGGACAATAAAATACTTCACAGCATTTGTTTACAATAAACTTAATTACAACTATAAAGAATGCATATATAGTTCTTAAATGCATTTAATTAGTGTAAGACCAAATGGTAAAATTACAATTAAAATCAAACATTAACTCACAGTCTCTTCCACTTCCATCTATCGACATTGCTTGCTGTTGCTGGTAGAAGTTATCATAGAAGTTGTTGCCAGAAGATCCACCACCTGGAGACATCATGCCTGGGTTTGGTGGTCCTTCACCCTGGGCAAAGTTCTGCATCATTGGTGGTCCTGTACCCATTGATGGAGGGCCTTGATTCATATTAGATGCCCCCATAGGAGGCCTCTCATGAGGACCACCTGGACCCATGTGACCTGGTGGTGGGGGAAAGCGAGGTGGAGGTGCACCTGGGGGACCTGGAGGTGGTCCTTGAGGTCCTGCAGCGCCTGCAGAAGCATTGGCAGGAACTGGTCCTCTGTAAAGATAGGATCTGTGTCATTATATTCTGCTTACTGATAAATAAACATTACCTCAAAAATAAAGAGGAATAGCTAACCTGACACCTAGTTTTTGTGCAAGCTGTCCTGTGGGCTTCACAACAATTTCAAACAAGGAGGGGATCTTCTTTCCTGCATTTCCTCCACAAACAGGTGGTGGGCCCATAGGAGGTGGAGGGCCAGTTGGAGGAGGCCCTTGGAAGGTGCCTCCATCTGGGCAGGGAGGAGGGGGGCCTGGGCAGGGCCCAACTCCAGGACCAGGTCCAGGAACAGGCCCAGCACCAGGGCCTGGGGCCGGTGGACCACTTGGAGGGATGTTGCCATGTGGGGCACTAGGCATTCCAAACTCCATGGGCGTTGAAGAATCCCCTGGGGAAGGTCTTGGTGGAGTTGGGAGAAGACCAACACCAGGGGGTGGTTTAGGAAGAGGGTTAATGCCTTGCTTTTTCAGTTCCTCAACCTCTTTCTCATCTTCTGCACCAGCTTCTGCATCCTCTGCCAGCATCTTCATAAACAAATTAAATAAAAATTATATATATCATTTTTGTGTTTGTGTGTGTGTGCATGTATATATATATATATATATATATATATATATATATATATATATATATATATATACACACAAGTGGTGTACAGAAAAAACAATTACAAAGCTTGAGCTATATTTTTCAATATATATGTGAAGATTACCTTATCCAGCAGCTCTTGAGTATCTTCTGTTAAGGAGTCATGGGAGAACATGCACTCCTCACCATTCACACAGTTCCCTGTGGTATGGAACAGCTTGCAAGGGAAATCACGTGCAGTGAAGTCAAGGAGTTATTAACACATTTGGAAACTCTTACTCTTTTACATATATTAGTGGTGCTGCGTTAACACAAGACTTTTATCAGGCAATAAAAACAATAATCGCCGTTAATCTATTCTCAAAGTTGGGTTGGGAGCTGGGTCTATTCGACTCAAGCTATGATGACTTTCATGTTGATATTTTGGCGCGGGTGTATACCTGACCTGTTAACCGTCTGACAAAAAAGTGCCCTTCTGAATCAAATCAGCAGGATGCCCTTCTGGATCTTTCACTTACTTCGAAGACATTACTGACTACGTTTACATGGACATCTGTAGTCTAGTTATTTGCCTTAACAGACAATAATATAATAAGGGGTTTACGTGAAGTGCTTTCATGTAAGAGTTTCCTGTAGTTTAAGGTGACTAACTGCAGTTCGGCAGTTCCACTTTCACTCATGAACATTTCATTCATGACCCCATGACAAACTGAGATTATTAGACGCAAATAAGGAGTAAGGACTGGTGAGAGTGTTATGTAACTTAATAACGCATGCCAAATGGGAAAAAAAACCTTCCACATTTCGTGATGTGCGCGTGTGTGTGGTCCTTTACCGACAGCCGCGTGTGTGGATCTTGACGAAAAATATGGCGAAAAGTCCTACATGATGGTAACAGTTTGATCGCAGTGTTTACTTTAATAATGCCACCAATCTATGCATACTCCACATGTCTTAATTCCATATCTGTTAAGTTCTGTTATGACTTCAAAATTCACGTTTAACTGAATAAACAGTTAGTAAACACAAGTACATGTTATTGAACAATTTATTTTCATCACCAATTATCATAGTGGAACAGTTTCTCAATCAGTTTGTGATGCATTTTCGAAACAGGAGATGAGCCCCTGGTCTAATGCGCCACCTGGCTTGAGAAACTCGTTCTCAAAGACTTACTTTTAGTCATTATTTGGGTATTATATTACATAAAATATATTACATTGGGTAGAATATTACATAATCTGAATGCCTTCGGCGGAATTCAAATGAGCCATTTTAATCTAGATTAATTCCAGGATTACAGTGAGATTGATCTAATTAAAAAAATATTAATCTATGCCCACCTATAATATATATGATAATGTCAGACTCAGCAAGCAAAATGACCAAAGGATATCATGCATGTAGGGACAATTTTCTGCTCGTGCACAGAAGCCAGTGATGTAGAACTTGCATAGTTCTTTCTTCTTGGGCAACTCAATGTCATGGCTGAAATTACAGTGGTCACCCTGAAGATAAATTGACAAATTAGAACAGAATTAATTTCCTATTGTCAACGAGTGATGTTATTTTGCATAATCTCATAAATTAGACATGACTCATTTATATCAATGCTATTATATACCAAACAAACTAAATTACGTTAACCAAATTTATTTGCATTGTCTTCCAAATCTGAGCTTACCCATGTGCAGCGACCCTCAATGTAGTATTTGCAAATAGCTTTTCCCTTCTTCTCTGGCCCATGTTTCTCCTGATCATTCCTTCTTGGGGCACCAGATCCATCCTAATTTAGTCAGTAAGGTACAATAATTTAGATGCTAATTTACGTTCCGCCGATAATTACAAAATAAAAAGATAATCTGAAGAACTGTCTCACTACCATGTCCTTATCTCCGCTGTTGTCATCATCAGGACCTTGGTCACCTCCACGGCCCCTTCCTCGATTCCTCCCTCTTCCCCGATTCATTCCTCGAGCTCCTTTCCCTCTGCCACGACCTCGCCCACCTTTTCCACCTGAAGAAATCAAAAGGTAAGATATATAATTACAAACACAATCCACTTCTTTGCTGACCTAAGATTTGGATGTATTCCTACATCTATAACTCACCCCGCCCTCTGTCTTTCGTTTTCCTGTATTGGTTTAGTTCTTTTGAGTAGTCATCATAGTCATCCTCTCCCATGTTGTCATAGTCCTCATCTCCATACTGTTAAACAAAGGTAAACTGACTTAATGCTTATACATTTCCTAGTAACAATGACAGATCCCATTTAAGAGACAGACAGCATATCTAATTTTGAATATTTTTCATATTTGAACAACACTCATAAATCTGGTTAGAGAATTATATAAGATATTCCATATATTTATTCTCATGGCAATGTCATATATTTTTCTGGAAATTAGAACATCAAAGTTTCTTGATTTTTAATAAACTATGACCCACCTCCATATCATCTCCATACATGCCATCACCATCTTCATTCTCTCC
This sequence comes from Danio aesculapii, assembly GCF_903798145.1. NCBI lineage: Eukaryota > Metazoa > Chordata > Actinopteri > Cypriniformes > Danionidae > Danio > Danio aesculapii. Next base: position 24,864,238 of record NC_079449.1, on the reverse strand, counting down.
ACCCATTTTGCCTCGTCCTCTCCCTCTGCCACCTCCTCTTCCACCACGTCCCCGCATTCCTCCTCTGCCTCGACCTCTCAGGTTCTTCATGCGGTTTTTGCCACCTTTGTGACAGTAATTAAGATCACATTCTCATGAACTTACAAACATGATTCTTGTCATACTAATAACACTGCAGCTAAAATACATACTTAACATGACCACTACTTAAAAATAGAAACAAAATACAGTGCTTACATTGATATGTAACAACACATTCTGCCAAAACCACTAAATTATTAGCCATATATTAAAATAAACATTCACCTCTGCCACGTGGACCTCCAACCTCTTTGGCCTTGCGGTACTGGTTCAGCTCCTTGGCGAAGTCATCATAGTCATCATCACCCATGTCCTCATCATCTTCACCTTCATATGTTTCCTCCTCGTAGTCATCATAGCCACCATAGCCCTGCTTATCCATCTTCATATAGCCACCTTTCTTTGACATGGGACCTCCATGACCAGAGGGTGCAGAAGAGTAGCCTCCTTGAGACTAAAAAATACAGATAGAGATTAAATCTCAATCCCAAATTAAGTATGTGAACAAACAAGTGTATTACAAGACAAATATCACATCAGACACAAAATATGTACTTTTTTGAAGTTAAACTTTTTCCAAAATTATGAAATTTAATCACGTCATATGAAAAAATGTTTTTGATTCACATTTAGTGTGGACAATTACTTTCTGCTGGAATCAATCTGAATCACATCTAGTTAGGACATGTTGTCAATAACTAAACACAAATGTTTTACTCACAGAGGGGGGATATGGAGGGCTGTATTCCCTGTACTTCCTCTTTTCAGAGGGACTGTAATCTGATTCGTCACTGTAGTCCGAGTACTCATCACTGGATGACTGGTGACGCTGTATCATGCACAAAAACAATTTGAGAAGAAATACGCTACTATTTAAATACATTTTTGGAATTTTTATTCACATTTACAAGAAATCTATTAATTTTTAACTTAGTTTGATTAAATTTAAATAAATCAAGACAAGATGAACATAAAAGACTAAATAAAAACATATCAACATAAGCACTTACCTTGTGCTTTGATTTACGCTTTTTCTTGGCCCTCCTTTTTTCTTTTTCACGCTCTCGCTCCCTCTTTCTCTTTCTCCTGCGCCGATGTGACTTTTCATCATCGTTTGATTCACTGGCATGGTGCTCCTTGCTGTGGCGAGGTTTATCCTGGGGATCAGCCACCTCTCCACTGGGCACCTCTGCCTCTCCACCATCATCCTCCAACTCACCTTCTTCCAATTCCCCATCTTCTTGCCTGTTTAACATGGAAAACAAAAGATGAAAGTCAAAACTCAAAACAAAAATGACAGACTTTTTTTGACTCAAGAACCCTTTTTTGTTCTTCATCTATAACAGACAGCTGCACAATAGTTACTGTTTTCAAAACTATGGGAAAGAGTGCATTCACTATATTGATTAGCTATTAAATGGGCCTTCATTCTTAATTCTGACATGGCTATTTCTGCTGGTCTGGCTATTAACAATTACTTGTCATTACAGTGTAAAAATCTGAGCAAACTGAACTGTTTAACAGCATCTATTCTTTAAACTTTTAGACTACATGCAGTGAACAGAAGTGAAGAGAGATCTCTTTATTAACACTGCTGACAATCTACAGATGCAACACTGTAATTTAGTTGTGTTGAGAATCACACTAGGGGTGTAAAATCTTCACTGCTCATTTGTGAACTCTAAGTCACTACAGAGCTGCCCTGTTTAGGGAAGATCTAACATATAGAACATATACTACGCAATTATTAGTTTCAGACAGGACTGCACTTTAAAACAAAGATAAGGAGCTGTCACATAAGACACACAAGCACTGCTACACTAAACATTCCACACTGACAAAACATGATCAACTAATCACTCAACTTTACTCCTGAAAATGTAAACTTCTGGAAAAGGACGTGCTAAAACATGAACTGAAATGCAAAGCTACGGGTGAGATATGATACAAGATAGATTTTGTGTTTCCACAAAAATTAAACCAAAACACACATTCACACATTTATATTGTAGTATCTCAAGTAACTTAAACTAGTTTAAAAAAAAGCTTTATGCTATAGTAATAACAACAACAAAACATTTACTCAGAAAGAAGGTCCCTTTGCCAAACTTTAAAATATCACTTAAATATAAAAGTTTTGTCTTTAAAGTTCAAAAACTGTTGAAAAAGTTTTTAAAATCACTATAAAAATACAAACATCCTCATTAGTGGGCTGTAAGAACCATATCTTCCATTGCTAAACTCAAGTCATCTGTTCTTCTGAACAGGTAATGTTTTTAAAACAGTACAGAAAGAATCAATTGATGAATGTTTACTCATGACTAACTAAAATTTATTCTACAATCCCCATTTGTCGACAAAAGTACTTCATGAGTATAGCATGTTGTGAAACAAAATAGTTATATAACATAGTGGGACCTCAGTAAATAAGGAGACCACCTTTTTTAACAACCTTATTTACTTCTTTAATTTTTCAGTCTAAAGTTATCGAATACAATATCAAAACAATGTGGTCAGACCAAATTATAAATGGGGCCCCCTCACATGATTTACTTGTCTAACACACCTTGTAATAACATCTGAAAAAATATATAAGTTGCCAATGTAACACAAAAAAAAAGGATTTATCCATAAAGTGTTGCAAAAAAATCTTGGCAAATACAACTAACTTAAAAAAAGAATAATTATTCAAAGTATGTTCACTGTATGTATGCAAGTGACAAAATACAATCGCATGCAAAGACAAACAAAATAACTTGGCCTGTACATTTCTGGCAATGAACTGGCAATACTTACTGTGAAATACTAATGTATGCATAAAAGGGGTGAAAGGTTGCTGTTTGGGCAATATGGTTAGCACTTGTGTGTTCTGATAAGACCTTGAATGCTTCTGAGACATTGGACAGCACTGGACCATGAAGGGATGTGCACATTAGGCTAACTAAATAACAGTAAAAGAAGTGTATGTATAACAGGGACACCTGTTGTGGCAGATTCACCAGATTAATAACAATTTAACATTTCTTTCTACTGTCAACAATGTAATTCATGTGGAGGACTAACCCAGAGGAACAGCATTTAACCAAAATAAAGAAGCCCATGAAGCTTAAAAGTAAAGGAACCTGAAATATCCCTGTTAATTCGGATTATAAAAATATGTCGTGCTACTTATGAGGCGTTAAAATATAAAAGAAAAATTCAAAATAAATAAATTCATATACTACATAAATTATGAAATACCAGTATATTTTAATAACATATTTTTTTTAAAAAAAAAAAGCGAGGAACGGTTGCGATTATATAGCTCTTATTAACGTTAAAACACAAATGTAACGCTCAGACATCCAAACCCTAAAGGAATAAAAATATTTAAGTTATTTTAGTGACGTCTCCAATAAATCTATGTGCGTAGCTCGTGACACTTAGCATACGCGCTAAGTGCTAAAGGGTGACAAATTAACATCGCATACTATAATTTGCGATATTAAGTTAAGATAAACTAAATCGTATTGTATTCGATGACCAATTAAATAAAGAATAATTAATCAGACGCCAAGGTATAAACCGTGTTAGTCCGTCGCTATTCATTAGCTTCCGTTAGCCGTGTTTTTGTTGCTAAATCGTCGGCTAACTGTTAGCACTGCTAGCTTTAGCTTTGTCCAGGCCTCGCGATAAAGAAACAAATTCCTTAATGCGTAACAAGGGATTAGTTTTACCACATTACATTCGGTTTGCGTGATGATACTAAATCGGAGTTTAATTTTAGGTCGATAACAAAAAATATTGTTAGCTCGTGATTTCTTTTGTCCATCTGTTCTTTATCTGTGATGAAAACACTGAGTTACAGTATCAATGTTTTGACGTAGTGGTGGCCCCATGGTCTTCGATCACTAAAAAACCTTCGAAAGTGACTGAAAATGTCAATTTGATCATATTCTGAATGTTTTCCTGATTCGCTTGTGACCTTCCAGATTGCGCTGTGAAACGTTTCAAGATGGCGTTTCGTTACCTCTGTACGTTTCCCAGAAAAGGCGACTTTAATCCCTTTGAAAGAAAAAAAGCAAATGCCCGTGCTTTTTGTTTTTGGAAAAAAGCAAAGGACAAATCAATAGTTGGATAGAAATATGATGATATTACTCGACCTTTCGTCAGTGAGAAGGCTGTTGTGTTCGTGGTTGGCTGTTGGGGAGTTTGGATGGACAGTCATGCTTTCCACAGCCATTTCCTCTAACGTACTACATTCAGTGCAAAAAATCAACTGTCTTATGCGTTACTTGACTTTGATCTACTTGTTGATTGGCATTAGGAAGAGATTCAGTTCATTGTAGTCAATTCCCCACTAACAGTTTAAAAGAGAAACAGGTTGAAAACGTTCCTGAGGTTCTCCGTCCTACAGTTGCGATGTGAAATGAAACTCATTCTCTTAAAATGGCGACGCTTCTTCTCCGAAGAGAATGGGCGGACTTACGTGACGTCGACTGTCACGGAAATGACCGATCGGGTCATGAAAAAACAAACACATTTTTGACTTCAAGCATCATGTATAAGTTAAAAAATATATGTTAACTGTAATCATGCACATGATATCGTAATATAAAACATTATTATTATTATCATTATTTATATTACTATTATTATAAACAGTATTACTGTTGTATCAAATAAGGGGCCTTGTAGTTAAAACATATTATCTACATTACATTATCTTTGGTATCAGATGCTTCAAGAGCATGAGTTATATATATAAATGATAATATTAAAATTAAAATAATACATCCAGTTATGGTCATGACTATACAATGTACCTTTCAATAAAATGGATTGTTTTTACTGCAATACTATTAATATCTACTATTATATCTACTAACTATTATACTACTAAAATACTGCAATATATTTTTATATCAAAAATGTTGAAAATAATAACACTAAAATATCACATTTTTATACAACTCGACATTTTATATGATTTTATTTTGCAAGCACGGGTCACTCCAATAAACATAATTCTGTCACAGTTATGTTTGTTTAAGACTATTATTATTGTAATTTATATTGTTACATTTTGTTCGAATTGAAAATCTTATTTTTCCAGTACTGGGTTGCGGCTGGAAGGGCATCCTCTGCGTAAACATATGCTGGATGAGTTGGCGGTTCATTCCGCTGTAGTGATCCCTGATTTATAAAGCGACTAAGCTGAAAAGAAAATAAATGAATGAATGAAAATCTTATAATAATTGTCAAATAATTTGTCAAATACTTAAAGAATGTTTTTAAAAATAAAGAAGACTCTTTATTTTGTATATTATTTAAATTATTTACTATTTATTATCTCTTGTGATAAAAAAAATACTTATTTTCTTTTGTTCCATTTTTTTGCAAGTAGATTATAACACAATAACAAAATACACATATTTCACTCATATTTGGACAGATGTGTTAAGTTAAATAAAAACTAAGGGCGAACCTTCACTCGCAATATTCATTAAACATGCAATTAATCATATGTACATGCCACATTTTGATGGATTTTAAAGCTTCAGAGTTGCTATAGATATAAAGGATCCCTGGTCCATTGTTGAGCTCTGATTCAGGCACACATCTCATACGTCATCATTACGCGTCTTTACGAGTATCACTAAGCGGCATTTTTGTCCCACTGAATGGGCAATAGAAAAAACAGAGCGTAGAATAGTCAAACTAACCTGTAGTTAACTGCTTACAGCGTATCATCAGAAATACAAATATACCGAGATGATCGATACCATCGAGAAAGAAGACACTATTATCAGTGAGGAGGAAGCTGCACAATATGATCGCCAGATTCGCCTGTGGGGTCTCGATGCTCAAAAGAGGTTCGTGGATATAGGTTTCGAGCAAAAAAAGAAAACTTATTTGTATTTTATGTATCTTGTTTTTAAAAGGTGTGTTTGTGTTTACTAAAAACATAAATCATAAGTTTGATTTCTAATGTAATCCATCTTTCACAGTCGTCTGAAATGCAGTGCATGAAATGATTTTCGTACTGGTTGTATATTGCCACCATATAATAATGAATTAACCGTATGTACTTGTTCAGTACTTGTCAAATGTTTTAAATCTTGATGATTTAAAGGTTATATTATAGTCTCTCATGCTCTGCATATGCTTATAATTTTGTATTACACATGTAAATATATGATTTCTACTATCTAATATGTTATGTGAATTTCTGATACACACACACACCAAACATGGCTACTAGTGGCTAGTGGCTCACAATCTCTGCAAAAAATATTAGCATAAGTGGCACTAAGTAACTGTTTTCACCATGAATAATATGAGACTGTTTTATACAGTTATACATAATATACAGGTGATTTCTGAAGGGTCATGTGATGCCTAAGACTGGGATTTATTAATAATCTGATCTTTTTTTTTAACTGAATTTTGAGCACATAAATTTACCAATGGTGAGCATGAGAGGCTTTATCAACATCATATAAATCACCATGTTTCCAGTCAAGTACAGTAATTAACATAACTATATTTTCAGACTGAGGGGATCACGAGTACTTCTTGTTGGACTGCGAGGTCTTGGAGCAGAAGTAGCAAAGAATCTTATTTTGGCTGGAGTCAAAGGACTGACCCTCCTGGACCATGAGCAGGTATCAAGTAAAATGATGTATAACATAGTAGCAGTGTACTCATCAGACATTGTTATTGCATGGAAAGGAGATGCAGTAAAATTGAATTATGAGCACATTAATGGATATATATTATAATTTTTTTTCTCCATCAATCAGGTGACTGAGGAGTCCAGGCGTGCTCAGTTCTTGATCCCTGTGGATGCAAATGGTCAGAACCATGCTCAGGCCTCTCTGGAGAGAGCTCAGTTCCTCAACCCCATGGTGGAAGTGAAGGCAGACACTGAACCAGTAGAGAGCAAACCAGATGACTTTTTCTTTCAGTTTGATGCGGTGAGTTCCAAAACCGATATATTCCTGCAAATTCTGCATAATTTACATAAATAAAGCATACAAATAGGCTTTTATATGTAATAATAATAATAATAATAATAGACACTCTTTAAATAATAACCACAGAACAATAGTTCACAAAGGTAGAGTGCTAATTCAATCCTGAAACTCTTTATTGCTTAAAGAGAGTCATTTCATATTAAACGTTATTATTTGTAAATGGTAAATAGCTGAAATTAATATCTAATCAACTACCACTAAACTACCACTAAAATGTGGTATTATTTACATAGTTCAGGTTATAAATAAATAAATGTGACGATACGAGATTTTGAAAATATTAGGCATACGAATAAGAGTAAATGTGTGAATAATTCAAAAGTGTTTTTTTGCAAATAATTCACAATAATCACAATAAATGCCTAAAGTAGATCCATACTATAATATGTATGCTTTTGTTTTGTAATATTAAATTATAAACGATACATTGCAGTAAAATAACTTCTTTAAACATATTTATATTGCATTTTATCTCTTTAAACGGTGGTCTAAGTCTATTACAAATTTTCTAAATTATGTTTTGGACTCACTGTCTGCTTGTTAAGTCATGACGTATGGAATACTGTTTCCGGGTCCAAGCCACTACTCATTTGAATTAAACAGATATTTTTTATGACCATTTTTTTGTCATATCACACATTAAAGTGAATCTTATATAAAATCATGATGTAAACAACAGTCTCTGGACTTGCTGCATCACAGACACTAATAGATTATAAAAAATTCATCACTTTTTGGCCATCAGATATTAGGCATATATATTTATATTGCGATCGTGATTTTCATCTCTTGAGTATTACACGCTTTGTAAACGTTTATTATTACCATTTGTTGAGCCCTCCCATACAGTTTGATAGAGGGATTGGACCCGGAAGCCACTTCGCATGACGTCACACTTAACAAGCGAATATCGATATATATTTTTAATTAGAATGTTTAAAAATATATGAAAACGTATATAAATCCTTTTAATAAAAGCACTTTTCTCATACTATTATCCGAGTTTGACAATACAGGAGACATTTTGTATTCTCAACATATTATTAGTTGTACAAAGGGTAGTGAAATAAAAAAAAAAAATGTAAATGTTATTTGCAAAACTTTAAATGATCACATTGAATTAAAGAAGAAGAACTAGTTTTCCTTCACCATTCTATACTTGTTTGAATACAAGTATAGAATTAATGCTTGTTTATACAATTTGTTTGACTGAGTATTGAAGGAATGGTTGTAAACTTGGTCTTATATTATGTTTTGTGCTATTATTTAATGAATGTTGTAAGAAAAATGAGGATGACGTAGAAGATCTTAATGAAGATGTTTATTCAGCATAGCAGTCTCAAAATACACGGCAGAACCCTGGTTTCATGTTAGTCAGAATTAACCCTCAACATTCTTAAAATCAAACCTTTTATACTGTTATAGATGTTGCCTTTAGACTTGCCTTTAGGTGTTAATGAAGTTTCTCCTTGGCTGTTGACACAGCTGTTTTTTTTTCTATCTCTTTACTGTATGTTAATGCAACTTCCACACCATTGATGAGATGGTTCTCTGTGCCACATACCCATCCCCATTCTACAGTTGTTACCTATTGGTCAAGATGTAGTCACCTCAAACAATGCAGAGACAACAAATTGTTGAGTTGTCTTCTCTATCATAATTCAGCCCTTTTGGTAAATGAGCATCAACGCACCATTTAGAATAGAAATTGGGTCTAGGCAGACCTCATTTCTTACAATGTTCAAGAAAATTGTAATTGAAATAGAGTAAAATCTTTATTTGCAAAACAGCATTTAGGTTCGGCCCTTTACAACACACATTAGAATAACTATACAAAACTAACCTTTCCAAAATCCCTTATTAAATGTAATATTTCGATGGAAAGTGTCTGTTTGACTGGCTGTAATTTTAAGATGAAGCGTAAAATCTATCATAGTTGTGATGGAGATTTATCAACACATCAATGATTAATTAAGCATGAATATTTTAAACGAACCATCCTTTTTTGCGCCTTTCATGTCCACTAGATGTCTCAATACACAATTGAGCATTATCATTTATAACTTCTGTTTTTGCCTCTTTTTTTACCCCTCAACCTCAGCATGAACCCATCTATGAACAGCCAGCGTCAGATCTAGACTCAGACTTTTATCTAAGGCTTAGTTTGGTCTTTTGCAAGCTTGTGTTCCTCTTTTTCAGGCATATAAGATATTCCAGGCCACATTTTCTTTAAATCAGGCCTGTTGTTGGCTGTGGAAGGTGCAGGCAGCATACATAGCCTGTTCAAAGCACAGACAGGCAGTCTTTCATCTCGTCTGTGTCTGGGCGCTGTCTGAACTTTCCCTCTGGGAGCGTTAGCGAGAGTTCATGAGGAGGAGGGAAGAGATGCTGGGACACCACATTATCTATTCTCTTTTATCTGATTCTCTCCATTTCTTGAAATGCACAGGAAGTATTGTGTGTTTATGCCTTTGTCTTCTCTTGTGCATGTGTGGTGTTATTTGGAAGCAATTTTGTCAAAAATGATGCAAAATTATTCAAGAGGAAGCAAACAATAGACTGAATTAATTCATCGTCAAGATGATCTGTACATGTGTGAATTGATCATTTGAGGGATCAAGAACAAATGCTAGGTGGTACAGGGCATTGCTAGTGCTGGTGATGAGGACATTTTTTTTTAAGTAACCAATTTATATACAGAAAATAAGTTGTATGCATTATTAACTATTGAATGATCAGAATCTCATAACCTAAATGACTATTTATTTATACCTATTTTTAAATGAATTTCCTATATGTATTAAACTATTGAGATATACAAGTAAGTAATGTGTATTTATATAGTGCATTTTTATCGTGTATGGCCATAAACCCAAAGCACTTCACCATCATTAGGGAGTGTCTCTCCACACCACCAGCAGTGTGTAGCATCCACTTGGATGATGCGACGTCAGCCACAGGATAACAGCGCCAGTTCACTCACCACACACCAGCTATAGGCGGAGTGGAGAGGCAGTGATAGAGCCAATTCAGTGGATGGGTATGATTGAGAGGCTTTGATAGGTAAGGGCCAATGGAGGGAATTTGGCCCGGACACCGGGGCTACACTCCTACTCTTTACGAGAAGTGCCATGGGATTTTAAATGACCACAGAGAGTCAGGACCTTAGTTTAACATCTCATCCGAAAGACAATAGCTTTAATTATACCTTAGCTGAAATATAACTTTAGGCACAAACACTGATGTAGCAGTCAAAATGGAGTAAATCACCAGTTAAAAGAAATTTCAAATGTTAAAATTAATATTGAGACTTCAAAATGTTCAAATGAATATGGTTTTACTTTCATTGTTGTGGCACTTGGTGGTGACAAGTAACTACTTAAATTAATTTAAAAGGATAAACACTGCTTTAATTCAGTAATGCTGTCTGGTTTTCTAGTTTTAAACTGCTTCGATAAAAGGATTGATCACCCAAAATTGAAATTCTTCCATCATTTACTCACACTACACCTGTTTCAAACCTTTGAGCTTAACAAAAAGGAAGATATTTTGAGGAAAGCTGCAAACCTGTACCCACTGATCTCCATAATAATTGTTTTTTCTACTATGAAAGTCAATAGTTACAGGTTTTCAGCTTTCTTCAAAATATCTTTTTATGAAAGAAACTCATAAAGGTTTGGAACCATTTGACGAAGAGTAAATAGTGAGTAAATTTTAGGAGAACTATACCTTTAATAAGTAATTTGTTCAATAGATTTGCTAAAAAATGCTGATTCATCCAGTAATGAAAGAAGTGAAGTGCTTATTTTAAATAATAAATAAATCAAATTAAGTAAATGTTACTTAAAGAGACTTCAAATAGTTGCTAGGTTCTCTATGTAAATTATTTGTCATTTTGTTTAGTTGTCTATTCAAAGATGTAAGAGAATTGTTATTTCTGTGGTCCAGAATAATGAATTTCTAATTTAAGGCAATTTCTGACATATTAAAATAAAATCATTTTAATTATAGGACAAAAGAAATGAAGACTAAATCTGATAATTATTACTAACAAAATATGGCATTTATTTTTATGCCATAATTATGACTTCTCTAAGTATGACAATGTTGACATTATCATTGTAATCTTTGCTATGAGTTCTACCATGACACTCACTTCTCTCATAATTTCACATTTTGTCTCGGTAGTTATGACATACAGTTAAAGTCAGAATTATTAGCCCCTCTTTGAAATTATTATTTTTTTTTTACATTTTTTAAAATATTTCCTAAATTATGTTTAACAGAGCAAGGAAATTTTAACAGCATGCCTGATAATGTTTTATCTTCTAGAGAAAGTCTTATTTGTTTCATTTCGGCTAGAATAAAAGCAGTTTAAAATTTTTTATGAGCTATTTTAAGGTCAAAATATTAGCCCCTTTAAGCTATTTTTTCCGATAGTCTACAGAACAAACCATTGTTATACAATAACTTGCCTAGTTAACTTAATTAAGCCTTTTAAATGTCACTTAAAGCTGTATAGAAGTGTCTTGAAAAATATCTAGTCAAATATTATTTACTGTCATCATGGCAAAAATAAAACAAATCAGTAATTAGAAATGATCATGTTTAGAAAAGTGTTGAAAAAAATTTGAGAGATTCAAGGCAACCAAAGGACAACCAAAGCCAAGAACTTAAACTGAATTATAGATTTGCCACCACAGACATCATGTAATGCCAGGTGGCAGCCGTTTAGCAGTGGCATATGGGAAAAGCTGGTACCTCTGATTGATATTCCAATGTGGCATGTTTTGTTTTGCCTTTCCATCCTCTAGGGGTCACTGCCTGATAAAGATGTGCTCTTTCGAGTCGTCTTGCTGCCTGGAGGCACATAATGCTCACAGGAAGAATGTGTCAAAAGACAATGTCTCGCCGTATGTTTCGTAATGTTTCTCGAATTCCCAGATGAACAAGAACAGTGAAGGTGTTATTCCTCCGGGCACAACTACACTGCAACAGTAATTTCTGAGAAGTGTTGTTGATATTCAGGTGTGGGTTACGTAACCTTTGAACATCATTGGAAATAATCCTGCTTAGATAATCAGTTCATTTTGGGTTTACTTTAAATTGAGCGGTTATGGATGGTGTTCTGACAAAAGAAAGTAAACAAGCAGAATCCATGTCAGCAGATAAAGTGATGATTCAGTTGTCCTTGAAGATCCACCCAGTTAACGCATCATGGCACGTGCCATTAGTATCACAACTGGATATTAATACGCCACCCCGTTCTTATCTCAAACCCAAAATGTGGGGTGTGGGATGTTTGGGACCTTGGATAAGAATGCAAGTGTTTTGGTCAGTTGTTTGTCTTTGCCAAATATTTTCCTCCCAAGTTTTTGGTTCTAGTGGCAAAGCAAGGACCAAGGTGGTACGTTTGTGTGTGTCAAAAAAGAAAATAATCTCTTGTTGGAAGAGTGCTGATGTAGCAGGTGTGCTCTTCTAATCTGTGGTGAATGTTGAAAGCTTAGCATCGTCATTGAGATGGTAACAGATCCTGAATGCCACTCTGTGAGAATTATCTGAAAGTATATGCATTGTTTTATGTAGTGTTTGGCCCTTGCTCTAAATAAATGTGATCTACTATGTTTAACCAATGTTTGGTGAAGCTACGAACCAAAAACAACATTATTGTTTGGACACTATACCTGGCACAATTATACCTGTTGTATTCTGATAGTTGAGCCCTTTAGAATGATGTATCTGCTATATGCTAAACAGATGTCATTGACAATTTTTTTATTTAAAGTTTCACAACTTAGGCATAGATTTTTGGCTCAAATCTTTCACTTTTTCATGATTTGCCAAAAAAATAAATTTCAACCTTATATTTATCCCAATGTGTTATAAAATTTAGATTTAGGTCCATCTATTTCACCAAAAAAAATGTCAAATGTCTGGCCAAGCCATTGGGTTTTCTTCATAATATGTGTTTTTAAGACCCATCAAGGTCACTGATTTAAAAGCAGTTGTGTAATAACGTCTGTTGTGTGGTTCAGGTTTGTCTGACCAGGTGTTCCAGAGACCTCATGGTTCGAGTAGACCAGCTGTGTGCCTCCAGGAACATTAAGGTCTTCTGTGGAGACGTGTATGGCTATAATGGGTACATGTTCTCTGATCTCGGGCAGGAGTATCACTATGTAGAGTAAGTCAGGAATCTTGAATGAAAAAGGGATTGTGTCTGATTTTTCATGTGAACCAAATTCATGTTCCTGTTCAAACTTGTCAGAGAAAAGCCCAAAGTGGTGAAAGGGTCTAACGAGGCCAATGATGGTCCTGAAGCAAAGAAGCCAAAGATCGACCCCAATGAGACTACAATGGTGAAAAAGGTGGGAGTTTTGGTAGATTAATTTCATCAACTATATTTCTCAATTTTCACTTTTAATGTTGGGCTATCGCTTTATTTTGATGGTCCCTTTAACGCATTTTGTTGAATTAACATACATTGCATCTGCATGCCAACTAATTTGCATCAGATTTTAAGTAGGCTGTTAGGTTGTGGTTAGTGTAAGTCGTCATGTACTTGCAAAGTTTCTTACAGTCAGTTTAATGTCTGTTGAAGGAATAGTTTCAGCAGATATTAAGCAGACACTGACAAATGAGAAGTAACTGGCATGTAGTTGCAATGCAACTTTTGGTCAACAAAGTGTACAATACAATCTTACCAATGTTAGTTATTGTAACTTTTCCACTTCCTTTGTCTTTGTAGACTATCAGCTTCTGCTCTCTGAAAGAAGCTCTAGAGGTTGACTGGACTACTGAGAAAGCCAAAAGCAGTCTGAAGCGCGTTCCTGCTGACTATTTCCTTTTGCAAGGTAAACTTTTAGATAGGGCCAGGCCGATAAACAATACCATATCAAATCGCGATTAAAGTTTTTACATTTTTACTTGATATTGATCCTAAGTGCCAATCACACGTCTAAAATAAGCAACAACAGGAATATATAATTGTGTTGATATTAGAGATTCACCAAATTTTTGACCGCTGAAAATTATCGGCTGAAAATAGTTCATGCTGCATCACCCAGTATTGTTTAGTGCTCTCAGTTCACTTTCCCGCCAACAGTTCACTTTCCCGCCAGCAGTATCTGCCTTCAGCCATGGTTGGCATACTCTTTTAAAAGTGGAAGCATTCAAAACTAATGTCGAAATGTGTATCGTTCAATACAGAAAGGAATTATCGAGATTGCATTTTTGCCATATTGTCCAGCTCTATGACTATAGTGGTTAGATTTATTTAATCTCATAACCCATGAAAAATAGAAGATGAGAAATGGGCTATTTCCTTTCAAAATAGTGAAGTTTACAGAGTTATCGTCATGTGTGCATGTTGAGAACTGCTGGACAGAACAATTCTAATAAACACTTTGAAATGTTTATTATGAAATAACTTAAAAATTCAGCAAACCATTGTTATAGCTCTATTGCTAATAAATAAACTTAGTTCAACGTGCTTTACAGGTTAACAACAAAAAAAATTAAATAGCATAAATAGACGACACTAAAAATAGCAATTAAAAAGTTGCAAATATAAAGTAAATAATATTGAAAAGAATACTGAATTTGCAATGCAAATTAACAATACTGTTAATAATTTTGGGGTTGTTTTTTTTCACAACCCCAAATCACTATCTTTTCAAAAATACAGTCCTATTTTGAGATGCTGTTTTAGATGCTAATATACAGTAAAAGAATTGTTTTTAAATGTAGTTAAAATGTTCCCTGCGTTGGCACAGATGAATTTTCATCAAGTCAAATATGCATCACTTTTCCAAAGCAGTTAAGTGTTTTATAGTTGAATAAAATAAATTGTCCATAAATTGACAATACAATAATTGCCTATATCTACAAAATAATTAAAAGATAAAACATTAATTACATTTATATTTTATATTTAAATATAATAATAATAAAAATAGATACAATTATTTTATATTTGAAATATAAAATAAACAAAAAGCATAAGAAATATCCTTTAAAACATTAGAAGCATTACAGGAAAATGTTAATAAACAAAGATAACTATCATAATAGATATTTTACACTTGGTTGACCAAGCTGTGATTGAGTCGCCTGAGACTGACACCAGGTGCAGACAGGACCTTAAATGGTTCCTTTTGCTGCAGTTTGTTTGAGCGACTGAAGGCAGTTCGTGCAGTCTGTTGTACACCGTTATCAGGGGGAGGGCCTGTTGATCTGTGTAATTATAGTTGATGTTTCTCTTTTTTTTATATCAGCGCTCACCTGGTCTCCTCACCAAGACTGGCTTATTTTCCATCACAGGCTGTCCATGGCCAGTCATGTGCGGTGGCTCTCAAAAACAAAACATGCCACCTCCGCAGCTCTCTATCATTATAACCGCACCTCCTCCCCTCCCTCAACATCTACTATTACATTTATGGAAAAAATAGCATTTCCTATTTGTGCAGCGAAGCAAGACTTTAAATAAGTCGCTGTGCTTAAAAATACCACACATCAGTTCAAACAGCTTTTGAGGAAGAGCCGTTTCCTCTGTCTTAACTCACTGATTTATTTGAGGTTTTATCGCCCCAGTGGTGCGACTATTACATCGATGATGTTTTTTTTTTTTCCAAAGCCTCAGATGTTGTTTTCACAACCCGGAGAAAATTCTATAAAGAAATTCAGCTATGAAACTTGAAATTTCACCTCTGTGGCAGATAAAGTGAGATAAGGTGAATGAGTGGGAGTGTGTTTCTTTGATGTGTGTGTGTATGTGCTGCGCTGCCAGGTGGAAATGCAGTGGGCTGAGGTTCATTGTGTTGCAGTTGGTGGGCAGTCAAAAAGGAGAAGTGATACTTTGGAAAATAGCCTAAAGGGGCTGAAAGCCTTTTCACGTGCTGCGCACATCTTCAAACACATCTCCCCTCCACTCACGTCCTGTTTTAATGTGGAAAACCCACTCTGTCTCTCTTGCTTCCTCCAACAGTGCTTCTGAAGTTTCGCACAGATAAAGGTCGCGATCCTCAACCTGACAGCTTTGCTGAAGACTCTCAACTGCTCTTGCAAATCCGCGATGATGTCCTTGAGACCATGGGCTTAAGCTCGGATTTGCTCCTCAACACCTTTGTCAGGTACTTGCTTAACCAAAAACTCAGTGTTGGCATTCACTCTCTTCACCATCTTCCTTTATTACCAACTGAGGATGTGGGTGGTTTGCATGAATGACTTCTTTTGACCAAAATAATTGGTCTGGTTTCAGATTCCGCAGGCTGTTTTTGAGTGCAACAGAATAGAACTGAATCTAGGTGCTTTCGTGCCATTTTAAGAACAGCAGTGTGAAAATGGCCACAGATTCTAGAGTGGTGTTGAAAATATATGAGATGAAACAGCGTCCAAATACACCTACATTACATTTAAAAAAATCGACATTTCATTTTGCTTTCAAACTGCATTTTGTCCTTGATCTCCATGTGCACAGCTTTTGAAGTTGAAAGTTTAACAGTGGGACTCTAAAGCTGGATTTATACTTTCGCCTGGCGCCGCATCGCGCATCTCAGCTGACTGCGCGCGCACCTCACTAAACGGACGAGGCTTTTATACTTGCTGCATTTGCCGTTGTGGTATTCTTTAAAATGACAGGGGGCGGTCAAAAGAAACCCACTGTAAAATCAGACGGATAAACGGAAAAGTAGGAAGTTTCCGGAACTACGTCATATCAATAATAACATTCAACATTTTCAAACTAATTATTTTTATAAAGTATTTTAATGATTTTTAGAACTATTCAAGATTTTTTTAAATCAAACTTTGATGCATCACTTGCTTTTGTTCATATCTCGAACAGTTTTACCTTTTTAAAGTTTATTAATATTAATGACAAGAGAACATGAGTTGCTCTACAAATATATTTTTATTAGGGCAAGAATAAAAGCAAAAAAAGTACACTTACTAAAAAATACAGATTTTTTTTTGATTTAGCCCGCTCCACAGTTCACACATTACTGTCTGGCTAGCTTCTGTTCTATACTTATGCTAAAAAGGCAATAATGGTCCAACATTCCTGACCATTATCACCAATAAAGCCTAGAAAAACAGGCTATCAGTATATTTTCAACCGATAGGTTTAAATATTCCTTCCCAGTTATCAAATAAATAATTTGTTCCATAATTATAGTTTTGTAACTATTAAATTGTTTTGAATTCAAAATTGCAATATATAAATCAGTGTTAAACCTATGACTGGTGGAAAAACATAATTCTGTAATTGTGTACATGTGTCTCCACTTTTACCATGGCCTCTTTTGGTTTTAACAGACTTATCCTTCAGGTTTTCCCAAACCTTTTAACAAAAACTTTCCTCCTTTCCCACGGCTGTTGTAATTTCTAGCCAAGAATTATTGATCATTAGGTTATCTTTATGATCGCAGATCATAAAGAAGTCTGTACAATCGTACCTGTTTCAGACAAAATCTCTTCAGAGTGTTTCGTATTCAACTCAAATCAAACGCGACGCTGCGCAAACTGTTCACTCGAGTCTCAAAAAAAAACATGCGCACCGCCAGCCGAAATCATGTCGCGTGCACATTCGCCCGCGCATACTCAAGGGAACTAGCGGATGCATCGAGTATAAACCAGGCTTAAATTAACAGCAAAAGCGCTGAGACCTGCATTTTAAATGTCAGAACAAGACAATCATGTCCGTTCAAATGTTAAAGTCAGTGTGAACTGGAAGTTGCTGAGACTTATTTGGGTTTGTTACTGTTCTTTCAACTGAAACTAAATATTAAATAATCATCATTCCCTCATAGAAAACTAAAGGTTAAAGGGGTGTGGTTTAGGGTACAGTGGTCCCTCCCTCACTATAACTCCGTTCACTTTTCGCAGTTTCGCAGATTTTTTTTTTAAGCAATTTGATATGCTTTTTTTCTACAGTGCATTGTGTTCTGCGTCCTGATTGGCTGTAGACCATTGTCAATCAATCTCCTCTTGCTGTGTCTTTTGCACAGCACAGAATGCATTCAGCTTGCTAAATTTACATAATTCTTCAACCGCTAACAGTGTGACTCTAAAGCGCTGTACTGTATGTTTGCAAGTTTTCTCCCCACAATGTCGACGGAACATTCTGCACCGTCAAAGGCACCCACGGTAGCACTAAAAAGGCAGAGGAAGATGCTAACCATTGTACAAAAAGTTGAACTTCTGGACATGCTAAAGGAAGGTAGAAGTTATGCAGCTGTAGGGCGCCATTATGAAATGAATAAATCAAGATCAAATGGTTTTGGTCTTTGGTTTCATTCTATAATTCTGGACTTATTTTTCTACGAATGTTTTAACTTCGAGAGTGTTTAAACAACAGAAAAGTGTGAAAATGTTAATGCCTGTCTGAGAAAAGTGTATAAAGTGTGTTGTGAGGGGTTTTACGGCCTTAAAACCTCTATAATAATTGTAAAAATTAAAGCTGACTACTTCGGGGATTTCGCCTATTGCGGGTTATGTTTAGGATTTAACTCCCGAGCATAACGAGGCACCACTGTATTGTAGCTGAGGCTGTCAAACTGAAGTCAACAGAGAAGGACTGTCACTCCAAACACAGAAGCAAATGGCCAGACTTTGTGGAATAACTTGCACATATTAATAGCTCACCTAAAGAGTAACAACGTTCACTAACAAAATAAACATTGTACATTTTGATTTCCCACAGAATTGTTTTCAATTGTCAGTAACATTTACTTTGTACAATTTTTCAACATTAAGTGTCGACTGAGCAGAGATCA
The DNA here is from genome assembly GCF_903798145.1 of Danio aesculapii. Taxonomy (NCBI): domain Eukaryota; kingdom Metazoa; phylum Chordata; class Actinopteri; order Cypriniformes; family Danionidae; genus Danio; species Danio aesculapii. The sequence continues at coordinate 24,845,367 of NC_079449.1, read as the reverse complement.
AGGTCCCAATTTACATAAATGAACAGAAAACCCCCGTGAATCACAACATTCCCCATGAATGTTTGTTCATTTACAGATTTAGTTTTTTTACAATGTGTGAAATAGTGCTGACTGTCTGAGAAGTTATTCATAAACAGAACTCAAATATTATAGCCAATAACAAGCTAGCAGGTCTGGACTGCATCAGAGGAAATAACTGACTGTATCAGCAATTACCAATAGCCTGTTTTCAACATTTTAAAAGGGAAACTGAAGCTGGGACTTCAATATATTTGTGTATTAAAATGAGCAGGTAAGATGACATCAATTTAGAGGAGCCATCTGCGTTTGATCACTCCTACCACACTTTCATGGCCATGACTCATTTGCTGAGCTCATTCTCCAATCAGAGTAAGTTCTCTCTCTCATGATGGATCTTAGTTTACCCTGCTTAATCTGACAAAAAGCCCCCGACTGGTCTGACACATGTAAATGCAAATAAACCAAGAAATAAGCTGCCCGGAGCAGAGTTTCGTATTTTTACTATTTACGTAATTTCTACTTTAAATTACTTTCAGTTTATAGCAAATATATTTGTATATGTATGTATTTTTATCTGTTTATTTTTTTGTCAATGAGGGAACCCTTCTAAAATAGACTTTAAAATGCATCAATGTGTACATTTGTCAGCTGTTTTCAAATGACAGACAGCCTTTTCTTTTCTGTTAATTTTAATTATGAATTATTCACATGGTGAATATGTGACCGTGACGCACGACTGACTGGAATGCAAGTGGGACATTTCACTGCTGAAATTTCTGGCTTCACATGTGTCTGGAACACAGCATTAAAGCTCGCATATACATACTTAGTAAAGGACTGATGCCATTTTTGCCATCTATGAAAATTTATTCAGACTAAAGCAGGAACTGGGAATGGAATATAAAGAGTCCACTTACTCTTCTTATACTTTGAGATTCGTAAGTTTTGAGAGTAGACATTTTAACAAGACACTAACAAAAAAATAATAAGGATAATTATGCTATAAAGTAAATAACTATACATTTCAAATTAATCTGTAATTGTAAAATGTGCTTTGTATTTTGTGCATTCTTTTTTTAAATAGTTTTAATAAACTAACACAAGAACATTTTCATTTTACCATCTATTTTGTCTACTATATGTTTTTCACCAACATACTTCCATCTTTTAAACTACCACATATTATGGTAGTAAGGCCAGCAGAGGGCGCTCAACCTGCGGTTTGTGTGAGTCCTAATACCCCAGTATACTGAAGGGACACTATACTGTCAGTGAGTGCCATCTTTCGGAGGAGACGTTAGACCGAGGTCTTGACTCTCTGTGGTCATTAAAAGTCTAATGTCACATCTCATAAAGCGTAGGGGAGGCCCTTACCCATCATGACCTCCCAATCATCTCCGTCCACTGATTTGGCTCTATCACTGTCTCTCCACTACACTATAGCTGATGTGTGGTGAGCGCACTGGTGCCGTTGTTCTGTGGCTGCCGTCACATCATCTAAGTGGATGTTGCACGCTGGTGTGGAGAGACCCCCTCATGATTGTGAAGCGCTTTGGGTGTATGGCCATACACAATAAATGCGCTATATAAATGCACATTACATTACTTTTGCGATGGCCATCCGTTTTTGTAAATATGATTTCTGATTTGACTTACAATAAACATATATAAAAATCTATAACTATTGGACTATATAAAATATATATAAAAGTATAAAAAATTAACTGAAAAAAAACCCCAAATAACTGAACAGCAATTTTTGCCCAACTTAATTAGCGCTCCTGGCTTGTGTTTTCTGCTCACAGTTACTGCTTCTCTGAGATGTCCCCAGTGTGCGCTGTAGTCGGAGGAGTTCTTGGACAAGAGATTGTCAAGGTGAGATTTAAAGTATTCTTTGTAGATTTATTATTTTCTTTTGTTTTTATATATATATATATATATATATATATATATATATGATGAGCAGTGTGATATAGCTTAGTTTCCCACCAGTGATGATATACAGACATACCGCTCTGCTTCAAGTGTGATATTACATTTATACAACAGTTCGACGGCATAATCATGTGTATAAAAAAGAAAATCAAACACGCAGAGTCTAACAACCCTTTTTTTATGAGGAACAAACTTTTCCACCATTCACATCTGCAGCTGATGTCAGAAAAGCAGAAATCGTTGCTACTTCCCCAATGTCACTTTAGAGCTAGTATTTGACTGATTCTTTAGCGTAATGTCTGAAGTGATGACAAAACAGCTGATTTTGTTCACATTTTAAGATTATAAAGCTGAACAGCATGAAATGCCATCAGTCTACAATGATTTCCCAGTATTGAAACTCTGTTTCAATCGGTAGATCATAATTCTTAACCCCGAAAAAGCCAAAGCAATGCAAACACTACCAGATCACTGTTGTGTTTGCGATAAGGAAAAACGCTAAACACATGCGGGCTCTTCTTTTATTTTACTGAACTAGTTTGCAGTAACGAAAACAGGAGACGCATTAGAAACAAATGGCCAACCAAAAAGTAACTCCGGGTTATACAAAGATTCAAAATGAATACATTCCTGATATGTGAGTCCCATCTCAATGTTACTCAGCAGTTTTATAATGATTTGATCAGCTGTAGTTTGAAAATATGCTGATATTTTCTTATTATGCAGTCTCTGTCGTCATGTTGTGTGTATGGACAACGTCGACAGGCTGATGGATGCCGACGCGCTGCATCTCAGAAATTATAAATATTTAAAATAGGCGCTGTCCTTATAAATCAACTGCATAGTTGCAATCTAAACAACTGCATTCTCGACTAAAAAGCCTTGAAAGTACATTATGTTGTCCAACAGTTGCAGTATTTGTCAAACTGTAGTGAGTTTATTGATCTGCTGTCACTCTATGTGGGTGGAATAATACAGAAAGGTGAGGAGGCTGTACGAGTTCTGATATTGCAGAATAATATTTCAATCTCATTCTCCACCCTACACTTTCATAAGAAAAAAGAAATTGTGATGAGGCGCAGTGAGAAGCGTATGGCAGCTGCCCTCTCCATCAGGATCTGGGCTAAATCCAAATGTCTTTTCTGTGATGGTGTGTAAATGCCAGAAATGACAAGGTAATACTCCGGTCACTGATGAAATCCAGCGGAGAGTGGCTGAAATCTTCTCATATGCTCCATAAACCGTGCGAGATTAAATAACCCAAAGCGTAGTGATGTAATCAGTCGGCCTAGATTGGATAATTACCTGGATTATGGACTGTAAAAGAGGATCACCTATACTCTGGTCCACCTCAAAAGCACGAACCATTACCACCCCCTACAACAGTCTTTGGTGAATGCTAAACGTCAATATCGCTCTAAGAGGGTGATGTCATTGCACCGAGCGGGATGCGGTGTGGTCTTTGTATGGGGTGTTGGAGTGAACGCCATGGCTGGGCAGGCCTTGAACCCACATGGCGGTGGAGTGAAGCCAGGCTGTCTCGCCATCTCCCTGCATGATGAAACAGGCTGCAATTGGCATATGGCTCTCTGTTCCTCGCTGCCCTTCGTCCATCAGTCTCCGTCGCCACAACAGAGAACGTGTCCGACGCCTTCAATCAAAGCAGTTCATTACCCAAGCGGTTCTGTGTCAGCGGCGCCTGATGTGATTTGTTTGCATGTGTTCCGCAGGCGCTGTCTCAGAGAGATGCTCCGCACAGAAACTTTTTCTTCTTCGATGGCCTGAAGGGCAGCGGGGTGGTCGACTACTTCAGCTCCAAATAAGTGGCCTCGGGAGAACACAGAGCCGTGCATGTGGAGCTCATCCTCTGCCAGTGGCCGCAGGCATCAAAATCTGTCTTTTGGACGGTACCTTTGCGTAGCTTTTTGCCACACGTCAACTGATGCCAAGAGCAACCAGAACATTTTGTCCACACACTCTTGAATATTCATGCACACACGTTTTTTTTCCACCAGGGTTGTGATTTCTACTTTTTGTATTAAAATAATAAAAGACCAATAGAAATAAATGGGTGCTTCTAGTGTCGTTTCTTGAAGTCAGCCGCCTCTGGTTTAACCTGCTTACTAGAAATGAGTAATTAAACACTACACCAATTTTACACCAATATTACCAATAAAAGACTAGTAGTGGCACAGCTACAGTGCTCAAATTAGTAAAGCATCTTCAAGCTTCTCTGTCTCCAGATTAGTTTCCGATGCATTCATTTGTGGTTCCTTGTAAGGAACGGATGACTAAATGCTTGACCTTTTTATTCACCAAGAAATGGAAAGCAGGATTCACACCAATAACAACAACTACTGTGTAACAATAACTTGTACCTGTCTTTTTTATTCTGTTTAATATAAGAGTTTTAGTTTTGTTACAGTAAGTTATATAAAGATTTTTAAAACTTTAATTCATCTGAACCAGCTGCTTTGCAAAAATGATTTGTCTTTTCAGACTGCTTGAAATGTCATGTCATTTACTGCAGTGTAAATATAAAGGTTTTTTTTTTAATAGTCCAATTGTGCGGTGGCCGAGAGAGCTTAAAGTTCTGCAATTTAAGAAAACACATGCTATTACAAAAAAACGCCAGCAAATTAAGAAAAAATCTTCATCTGTTTGACAGCACACATACTACAAATCTTCACAATGCAAACACATAAACGCACTGCATTTTCCCACAACGCAAACAATTGATGAAAACGCACTGCATTTTCCCACAACGCAGGCAAATTAACAAAACATGCAGCATTTTCACAATGCAAACAATTTACGAAAACGTGTACATATTCTCACAATGCAAACAATTTGCAAAAATGCAAACAATGAATGAAACGCACTGCAGTTTCTCACAAGGCAAACACCTAATGAAACGCACTGCAGTTTCTCACAAGGCAAACAATTAATGAAACGTGCTGCATTTTCTCACAACGCAAACAAAACGAAAACACGCTGCATTTTTTCTCAACACTTGCAAAAACATTGCAACACAACAGAAATGTTTCAAGGAAGCCCAAAAACGTGACAGCCGCCGCTGTGCCATGACTATTGCTCAGTGCAGGTGATCTTTGACAGGTGAGTTATTTGTTTGTTTATTTTAACATTCTGATTCCTTTGACTTTTATAAATTATTATCCTAAATAACCATAACTTAAATAGCCGGGTCCGTCACATTTTTTGGGGTCCTCTTGAAACATTCCTGTTGGATTTTGTGCTATTTGAAAGTGTTGAGAAAATGCAGCGCGTTTTTTGCAAATTGTTGGCGTTGTGAGAAAATGCAGCGCTTATTTATTTATTTTTTAAGATTTTTATTTATTTAAAATTTTTTGGTTTGTTTGTTTTGTTTTCGTTGTGTCACGGATGAAAATCTTTTCTTAATTTGCTAGGGTTTTTTGTAATTGCATGTGTTTTCTTAAACTGCAGCACATTACGCTCTCTCCACCGTACAATTAGGCAATCAGCCAATCATCTATTGAAGTGTTGTTTGTTTTCATTGCTTAAATGGGTCATCAAGAGACCATTAACTTCTATAAATGTGTCATTAACTCTACATATTTATGGAATTGACCTCAGATCAGGTAAAAACCAATATAGACAGGTTCATGACTTCAAGCAGCAAACCACAGAAAGCCAGAAACATTTCAAAACACTTCTGATGTAACAAATGACCAGACTTCAGGAGTTTGAGACATGATCCAAACCACGCTTTCAGAAAAGTATATTGGCAAAGCTTCCAGAAATAATGTTTAGACTCTGCAAAAACACATTGCCCTGACAAGTTTTGGGTTGTGGTTGGTTATTTTTTAAATACATTTAATGTTTTGTTTTTGTTTTGTTTTTTTAGCAATCAAAACATAACAATAAATAATCATTGTTGCTAAAGTTCTCACTGTTATTGCTAAAAAAGATGGCGTTTAAAATGAATGCAAATATGTCCCTCCCTTGAGTCATTTATTTCAGAAAATTCAACCACGTGAATGCACTGCTTCTTCTGACGCTTGTTATCATTCTGACATACTAGTGAAAGCCTGAGGCGTATCTTGACGTATTTTAGTCAGCTCTAGGGATTTTTTCAGGTATGTCATTACTGGACTGGTACTGCAGGGTTTATGCCCCCAAGGCGAATGGGAAGTCATGTTTAGATTTTTCTGTTTTGGTTGAAGGGAATTATCCTGCCCGTCTGGTTAAAGGAATGCTAAGGCACGTAATGTAACATTTGGTACTTTTGATAGTACAACCAAATGATGATGGGAAACCATAGCCTCATGCACAGGAATAGAACAAACTGTACTAAACGTGTCACGTTTGTTTGAATATGATGATGATGATGTTTGAATATGCTGTGTCTGTGCTGCAGACATGCAAAATCAAGACTTCAGGCTTTGAAATGGATCATAAGCGTGTGCCTTGTATGGCAACACAGAATGGATGAGTCAGTGTGAGTCAGATGAGATTCTGGTCAAACTGGTCCAACAAGTAGGAGTGGCGGCAAATCTTGTAACCGTTTTCGTTTTGTTTTTTTAGGTTCAGGGAAATTGTTGACAGTGGAAACGTGGTTACTGTGTACAGCTAATAGGCATAACTCTTTGAAGATTTTATCATTGCAGGGTGAAATCAGATGGAAAAGGCTTTTAACTGTACTGTGCTAATAATAAAAAGACAGCTATGTTAAAGTTCACTGAGACACAAACTCCCACCATATTATATCAGCTAGTACATGGCATTAGGTAATGTGTGCATGTTCTTAATATGACTTCTGGCTATTATATGAATACCTTGCATGATTTAAAATGAGCTAAAACAAGATAATCAGCAGAACTATATCTAGATTAGATTTTTAAAACTTTTATTCCATTTTTAACACAACAGAAATTACTTTTTTGCGTCATTTAGTCTTGATTAACTGTCTCTTTCTAATAATTAACCTCAAACGCAAACAATTTAAACAATAATAGAACCAAATCTCCACTATTGATTTCTTTTTTAGTTGGAAATACAATGTAAGAACTTGCATAGTAAGTTCAAAATAACCAATACCAGATTTTATATTTGTATTAATCAGCTAATCATTGATCATGTTGATGTTTTAATTCACAGATAATTATAAAAGGAATGTATTTTTATCTCACTTTTTGGAGAAATACTTTATTGTACATATCTAACATTTCTGACTTTCTCTCAGTTTTGTGAGATATCCGTTTCTCACACATCTATAGCTAAAACTGAGAGATACAAACTCAATTCTGAGTAAAAGTGCAAATTGGAGATGTTAATTCACAATTGTGAATAATTTAGTTTAATTTAGGAAGCAGAAACTCTGAGGGAAGAGTTATCAGAATTGGTAGTTTCTAACTTAAAATTGTGAAATGCAAACTAAGGTCTGAGAACTAAGGACTTCTCTAGTTAGAGAATTCTGAATTTTAACTTGAATTTATTTGTTAGGATTTACCTCTTGAGATGTACCCTCATGTTTTCAAGAAGGTCACTTGATGTACCACAACCACAACATAACAATCATTCATTCATTTTCTTTTTGGCTTTTCAAAAGTCGCCACAGCAGAATGAACCGCCAACCTATCCAGCATAAGTTTTACGCAGCGGATGCCTTTTCAGCCGCAACCCAGTACTGGAAAACACCCATACACTCTTGCATTCATACACATACACTACAGTCAATTTAGTTGATTCGATTCACTTATAGCACATGTCTTTGGACTGTGGGGGAAACCGGAGCAAACCCACGCCAACACGGAGAGAACATGCAGTCTCCACACAGAAATGCCAACTGACCCAGCTGGGGCTCCAACCAGCGACCTTCTTGCTGTGATGCGACAGTGCTAACCACTGAGCCACCATGTCATCTGATTTGGAATTTTCTAACTTAAAATTGTGAAATACAAGCTAAAGTCTGAGGAAAAAAAGGTCTGAATTTTAAATAAAATGTATTTATTAGGATGAACCCCTTGAGATGTACCAACGCGTTTTCTAGGGGGTCCCACAATGCACACAACCACAACATAATAACAAAAGAAAACAAATACAAAACAAAAATAACATTACATCTTTGAACAACAACAAATAACAAAACACAAACATTAATTGAAGAAATGAAATAATATAAAAGTTAAAAATATTAACTGTCATAATTATGAGATCTACAATTTTGAGATGAAAAGATTAAACTGCATGTGGAAAACAAAGACCAAAGTGTGAAATAAAAAATGGCGGAAACCATAGTTTGTCCACCTTCAGCGAGTTCTGATCAAATTCATTTCAGATACTTTTATTTAGTGACTCAAACTGTGTTAACACAAGATAAATCGCCTCATAGCAAGAAGGTCGCTGGTTTGAGTCAAGGCTGGGTCAGTTAGCATTTCTGTGTGGAGTTTGCATGTTCTCCCCGTGTTGGCGTGGGTTTCCTCCAGGTGCTCTGGTTTCCCCCACAGTCCAAAGACATGCGCTATAGGTGAATTGAATAAGCTAAATTGGCCGTAGTGTATGAGTGTGTGTGAATGTGAGTGTGTATGGGTGTTTCTTAGTAATGGGTTGCGTCTGGAAGGGCATCCACTGTGTAAAACATATGCTTGAATAGTTGGCGGTTCATTCTGCTGTGGTGACCCCTGATAAATAAGGAACTAAGCCGAAGGAAAATGAATGAATGAATTAAACTTGATCTAATTGCTTGAAAGTGCACAGCTTTTTCTATTCCATGTAAACTTCTAGCACAAATATTCTATTTTCAGTGCTGCTCAATTGCAAACTCGCAGAGATAATGAAGTAAAGTAATGAAGTCCAGTTACTTTAGTACTCCGCATCACTGCCAATGTCAGTGTAGTGAGAAATGAAACTCTGACTGATTAAAATCCACTGCTTTTTCTCTAGTAGAGAGCAGGATTAATTACGGACTCTGCGCTAAGCTTCTCCTTTTAATTAAGCAACCTTGGTCTCGTTGAGAAGAAACCCCCAGGGCGAGATGTTCTTACTCTACAACAGATGTGTTGCTTCCAGCTATAAACTGCATAAACAAAGAGCAGTCCTCAAAAGATCAACACTGCCTTCAGGAACACTGGCCAAGGCTGAACGCTCATGCACGGCTGATGTTCTGAGCACAGGCAAATCAATCTCTCACATCTTGTTCTGATAAGAGTAATGTTCCCAGCATGAGTACAGTCAAACTGTATCGCTGTCTGAAGTATGGATAAGAAAATCATCTTCATGCTCTGCACAAAACACAATGGGTAAAGTATGGAGCGAGATCAGTCTCAAAAATAACTCATTTATGAAATATAATTCATACATCCACTGCACAATCCACATTTACAAAATACAATATGTAAATTCAAACATGATTCATAAATACAGCACATAATTAGTGAATTCACGAGCAAAAATCGTAGAATTTTCATCAAATGAATTGGATTTGTGTCTTTATGAATTATGTTTTGAATTTACAAATTGGATTTTCATATATTTGAATCGTGTGTTGAGTTTACGAATGGGAATATTGAATTGTGTTTTGAATCTATTCATAGGATTTGTTATTTACGAATTTTGTTTTGAACTTCCGAATTGTAATTTTGTAAACGTGAATTGTGTTGTGGATGTGTGAATTATATTTTGTAAATGTATTATTTTTGAAACTGATCTGGCTCCATAGAAAAGAGGTCAAAGATGGTGAAAACTCACTGTAGAGTTTCTTTTTGACTTATTGAACTGAGCATATCAGTGTTTCCCATGAGCCTGCATTAAATGGCTAACCGAATGGATAGATATTAGTTTTATATGGATGGATAATAAGTTTTTGATGTACACTATAAAAAATATCTGTAAATACAATATAAGTATCTTGGTACAATATTTGATAACACACTGTGACCTTTTATGTGAAGCTGCTTTGACACAATCTACATTGTATAAGCGCTATACAAATAAAGGTGAATTGAATTGAACATTAAAGTTCCAGCAGAATTCAGAAGCTGTTGCTAAGAAAGTGCATCAGAGAATGTATGTTCTTAGAAAACTGAACTCTTTCTGTGTAGAAAAACGTATACTGAGAACTTTTTATACCACCTATATCGAGAGTTTATTAAGCTTTTCCTTTTTATGCTGGTTCTCTTCACTTTCCGTTAGAGAGAAAAATCGACTGCAAAATTTAGTCAAGACTTGCTCCAAGATTATTGGTTTACCTCTGAGGAGTCTAGCGGAGTTACATGAACAGCAAGTATTAAGGAAAACTCAAAGTGTGATAAGAGATGACTCCCATCCTCTGAAGCCTTTTTTTGTTCTGTTGCCCTCTGGAAGAAGGTTAAGAAGCATTAAATGCTCTTCCAACAGATATTAATTTACATTTGTTCCAGAGGCAATAAGGCTTAACAACATTACATTTTAGCAAGTTTTAAATTTACATTTCTAATACATGTGTTTTTCCAAGGTTTTTTTTTTTTTTAACTATTTATGAAGTTATACATGAAGCATGCTGGATTGTTGTTGTTTTTTTAACACTGTTTGTTAGTGATTCGTCTCCTTATGTGTTTGTTGTATCATGAAATGCTATTACCCTAATCTAATTGCCCCTAGTGGGATTAATAAAGTTGTTAAACCTTATACAATTTTGGGATTCACACGTTTTCTGTTTATTTACGGTTGTAAATTATATTATGGGATTTTGAAAAATCAACTCAGGAGTTTTAACAGAGTGACTTATTGACATTTTAAGTAGTTTAAGAGAAGATATTGTTTAAGAAATAATATATAGAGAACTACGTTTTTTAAATGTACTGGCAGCTTATTACCTGTTTTTTTGTACCGTAATTTACAACACAAATCCAGACAGTATATCACTTTAAATTGTGAAAAAATGTCAATAAAAGACCGTTTTTAAAAACATTTCAACAGCAAAAGCTTTTGGAGGAAAGATCAAGGTCCAATAAAGCAGATGAAAAGCCTAAAGAAGTGGAATAAAACATGAATCACAAAATACAAAAGCATTTTACCTGTCAATTTACAGATTGTTATACAGTGTAGAGTTTACATTGCAAAGCCTCTACTTTATTCATTATTTCATTCTTTGCTGATATTCTGCCACCGTTTTTATTGTTGTTCCTGAATTTTGAAATCACAAGAGCAAAGAGTATCCTATATCCTACACTATATGGTTAGTGTAAAATATTGATAATGATAACCATGTGTCATGTGAAAAGCCTTGCATGTGTTTAACAAAAGCTCTTTTCTTTTTATTTATTTTTACAAAAGATCCTCACACCGAACACTCTGATCAAATATGTGGACGATATCAGGACATCATTCTGTATCCATCAATGCTTTCTTTAATTTATTCTGTTACATTATAAAAAACTTCTGTAGAAGAAAAAGAGTAAATGTCCTGTTTGTAAAACTACTTAAAAATAAGTCTTCACCTTTACTAGTTGAAATAGTTATAGAATAAAAAATATCTGTAATGTTACCTTTGTATATATAAAAACAACCATATTCCTTAAAAAACATCATGGAGATACAACAGATTTTTCAGTATTTAATACAGTTTTGAGCACTTTATATATGTATAGCTGTTTTATGTTTATTCATTCATTTTACTTCAGCTTAGTCCCTTTATTCATCAGGAGTTACCACAGCGGAATGAACTGCCAACTTATCCAGCACGTTTTACACAGCAGATGTCCTTCCAGCCTCAACTCAGTACTTGGAAACACCCATACACACTCATTCACACACATACACTACAGCCAATTTAGTTTATTCAATTCACCTATACCGCATGTCTTCGGACTTGTGAGGGAAACCGGAGCACCCGGAGGAAACCCACAGGAACACGGAGAGAACGTGCAAACTCCACACAGAAATGCACACTGACCCTGCGGGGCTTGAATCAGCGACCTTCTTGCTGTGAGGCGACTGATCCACGATGTCGCCGTTTTATGTCTAATCCACCTAAATTTGAAAAAACAATGAACTTAACTGAGTTGAGTTGGGACAACATGGAGGATTTGTGTGGAACCCAGCATTTTATAGAGTGTATATTTGCATTTAATAGTAAATAATTCAAATCAACAGACTAACAACAAACAACACACCATCAAAACACTTTTGTAATCCTCATATTTATTGAAAACGGTGAAGAAAAAAAAAACTACAAAAATTCATGTAGAAAATTTCAAATGGCAAAAAGTAGAAAGCTAGAAAATGAGCCACGAGTTTAGTGTAAATCTGACAGTACAAATAAGGCCTTTCTGCATCAGAGAACAGTTTGGTTGAAAGTCACAAGGTGGCCACAGGAAACAGACCACACAATTGTTGTTTAACAGGAAGTCATGAGACAAGCGGCCACAGGAAACACATCTCTGCTCCACAACATGCCATGACCGACACTACAGAAGCCGACGCAAACACAGAAATGAGCGGTTGAAGGAGTTTTCACACCGACCGGCCACAGTTGTTCAAAAGTGGTTTCTAAGGAAAGTGCTTGAAACCCACAACAGTGTTACGTATCTGTAAAAGTCCCAGACAGACCTGGATCTGACACGTTGATTCAGTCTGTTCAAGTATGATCAAAGTTTGGCTCAGTTTAGTCATTTTTGTAGACAAATAAATTACAGCAGAACAAAAACAAAAAACAGGAAATGAAGGGATTTTTCTTACAACCTTCAGGGGAATGTCAACAAATAAAGGACAGAGAGATTTGGTCCATAGGAACACAACACTAATGAAGATCTCCATGCTTATTCAATCCACTTTTGTTCCGCCTATAACAAATGGACGCTAAATTAATTAGCTTGTGCTTCTCAAATATATTCGTTTGAGAATTCTATCCGCAAAGTACATTTTGATTATGGGGAGAGGGGTGCTCACTTATTTTTACACGTCATATTTAAGTAAGTTCCAGAAACAGACAGAAATCCACTGGACTTGAAAACAACTGCATTCCAGTGTCAGCCCCCCCAAAAATAAAGCTCATATAACGAAATGAAACTGAAACCGAAAAAGGAACTTAATGTTAAGTACTTTAATGTCATTTCATCAAAATATAGAAACCACATAAGAAACAAAACAACTCCCTGTTTACTCTATCATCAAAATATGTACACTTGCAAATATTAACACTGCTCTCCAGCCATTTCCATCACTAGTGGTCTGGCTTTCTCCTTTGCCTCCATTGGAGGTGACCAGTCTTTAAATTAAGTGGCAAATCTGTGTCCCGAAGTTTAGATTCAGCTAGGGGGCGACAGTATGGGTTAACCCGCACACTATTAAATGATTGTCCCTAATGGCTTTAGTACAAAAAGGGTGTTCGCAAGGCACGATCCAACTGTGCTCCATTAAAAAGTACACACACATTCCCATTACTGCAGTAAATATCACCCGTTCACCATTAAAAGGCTTCGCTTTGGAAAATCAATCATGTCATCGTATAAATACTCACCCTCAAGCTTCGGGAAAACAAATGAAGATGTTCTGAATGCAATCTGAGACATTTCTATAACTGTAAATCTATTTACTTTCATAGGACTCAGAAAATAATGATGTATTGATGTATTCTAAGAGGGCTTTACATGATGAACTGATTGAATGTATGCTTTTATTTATATTATTAATGCATTGGTTCTTGCATGTCAGGCAGACTGTAAACATTGTTTGCAGATCAGTGTTTATATGTGAATATATAAACCTAAATTAAATCTATTCATCATTAAAAACGATCAAATCTCTTCTTCAGTAAAAGTGAAGGGACTGAAATCTCTCAGATATAATAAAAATATTTCATTCATGTGTTCTGAAAAGAATCGTGCTTTAAATTCACGAATTGTATTTGCGTATTTATGAGTCGTGTTTTGAATTTAAGAATTGAATTTGCCTATTTATGAGTCGTGTTTTAAATTTACGAATTGGATTTGCGTATTTATGAATCGTGTTTTGAATTTAAGAATGGAATTTGCGTATTTATGAGTCGTGTTTTGAATTTATGACTTTGATTTGCGTATTTATGAATCGTGTTTTGAATTTATGAATTTGATTTGCGTATTTATGAGTCGTGGTTTGAATTTAAGAATTGAATTTGCGTATTTATGAATCATGTTTTGGATTTAAGAATTGAATTTGCGTATTTATGAATCATGTTTTGGATTTAAGAATTGAATTTGCGTATTTATGAATCATGTTTTGGATTTAAGAATTGAATTTGCGTATTTATGAATCATGTTTTGGATTTAAGAATTGAATTTGCGTATTTATGAATCGTGTTTTGAATTTATGACTTTGATTTGCGTATTTATGAATCGTGTTTTGAATTTATGAATTTGATTTGAGTATTTATGAGTCGTGTTTTGAATTTATAAATAGGATTTGCGTATTTTTTAATCATGTATTCAATTTACGAATTGTAATTTTGTAAATGTGTATTGTGTCGTGGATGTATGAATTATATTTTGTAAGCTTATTATTTTTTAGACTGATCTGGCTCCATAATGAGTTCAAAGATAGTGAAAACTCACTGTAGCGTTTATTTAGGCTTGACCTATGGAGTCAGAACTGAGCATATTAGAGTTTCCTATGAGCCTGTATTAAATGGCTAACCAAATGGATGGATATTAGTCAACGTTTTGATGTACACTATAAAATATTCTTCACTATAAAATATACATTATGGGAGGAAAGAGTACCATATATCCTACACTATGATTAATGTAAAATACTGATAATGATAATGATTCATGTGTTCTGAAAATGAACAAACTCACGAGTGTTGAATGAAACTTACAAGGTGCGTAAACGATGACAGAATTGAGATTTCAATATTGTGCGAGTGCTTGTCCTGCGCCATTGGTGACTGATAGTACAGCGCAGTTATTGCTCCTGTAAGGCAGCGGAGAGGAAAACCCGTTACCTATAAAGCACTTCTGGGCTCAGTGTGTTTGTTTAAGAGCGACCCGGTGTCATGTAACCTCCAGCACTCCAGTTTAAAATGCAAAGGAGGTCACTAATTTGCCACGTACTCCTAACTGAAGTCTATCCCGGGACACACGCTTCAGTCACTATATGCTACATTTATGAAAAAAAAACAAACAAACACAGATAAAGAAACAAACATGGCGTCTGATCCCGCAGAAGAATCCCAGAGTCTGTAAGTGTTGGAAAGAAGAGCGCCTGCACTCGTCCCATCCTTTGTAACCCGTGTGTTCATCTGAGGCCGTGCTGGTAGAGGGCATTGATGGTGTCCGAGACCAGCGCCATGAGCCCCCGGTACAGGCCTCTCCAGTTCTGCCAGTGTGGGACGGCATTCTGAAACAAAAGAAGAGAGAGCGGAGTGAGATCATCAGCTGTCTGTTTTATGCAATATCAAAAGTGAAAGGGAACACGAGAGTCACAAAGAGCTTGTTTTTGTATATCACCTCCAAGAATGTGAAAGCCAAAAGCTGACAGACAACCCTTCAGAGCTCATTAATCAGCTGACGTGTGAAAAACAAAGTAATTATCTCTATAGTCTCTGACAAGCATATATACCATATTTACCAGTTTAGTATCATTCATTTATTCATTTTCTTGTTGGCTTATTCCCTTTATTAATCTGGGGTCACCACAGCAGAATGAACCGCCAACTTATCCAGCATTTATTTTACACAGCGGATGCCCTTTCATCCGCAACCATCTCTGGGAAACATCCAAACACACTCATTCACTCTCATACACTACGGACAATTTAGCCTTCCCAATTTACCTGTACCGCATGTCTTTGGACTGTGGAGCACCCGGAGGAAACCCATGCGAA
Source organism: Danio aesculapii (assembly GCF_903798145.1). NCBI lineage: Eukaryota > Metazoa > Chordata > Actinopteri > Cypriniformes > Danionidae > Danio > Danio aesculapii. The sequence continues at coordinate 24,829,589 of NC_079449.1, read as the reverse complement.
CACAGGGAGAACATGCAAACTCCACACAGACACGCCAACTGACCCAGCCGAGGCTCGAACCAGCGACCTTCTTGCTGTTAGGCGACAGCACTACCTACTGCGCCACTGCGTCACCCATAGTTTAACCCCCAAAACTGAAAATGATGTCATCATTTGCTCATCCTTCACCTGTCATGAACTTGTTTGAGTTTCTTTCCTCTGATGAAACTGGTAACCATTGACTTCCATAGTCATTTGTTTTTCCTTCTATGGCATTTCATTGGGTACTGGTTTCTAACATTCTTCGAAATATCTTCTTTAGCGTTCATCAGATGAAAGAAACTCATAAATGTTTGGAACCAGTTAAGAAAGGGTAAATCGTGAGTAAATTTTAGCATTTTTCGAAATATCTCCTTTCGCGTTGTTCAGATGATAGAAATTCATACATGTTTGTAATCATCTGAGAACAAGTAAATCGTGAGTAAATTTTACATTCTTCAAAATATCTTCTTTTGCCTCATCAGATGAAAGAAACTCATAAATGTTTGGAACCAGTCGAGGAAGAGTAAATCATGAGTAAATTTTAACATTCTTCAGAATATCTATTTTTCCTTTCATCAGATGACAGAAACTCATAAATGTTTGGAACTACTTGAGAACGAGTAAACTAGTTTTTGAAGTGAACTTTCCTTTTAAATGCAATATCAAATATAGTTAAAATTCTAAAGTACTCTACACATGAGTATGTGTGCTAGTCAGTACTTCAAAATAAGTTTACTTATGTAAAGCACAAGAAAACTACAGGGACTTGATTTTAAATGTAAAGTACAATTCACAAACACAATATTTTAAAGTGTCCTTAAATGTGTTCTTTTATTTCATTAACATCCTTTTTGCAGACTAAAAGTTTTATTTTTTAAATGTAGTTTAGATTTGAAGTACACTAAAGTTACATATCAACTAATTTGATTATTAAGTGTAAGAATAAAACACAGCAAAGTCAACTGCTTTAGATTTTTTCCCCTGTGTGGAAACCTTTGCTTTATATAAATCACTGTTTCCACCTCTTATATCCTACACAGCCGTGAGGTAAACTTTTTGGACCAATAGGAACACTCGCATCAAGAAAATAAAGCTTTGTGTTTGAGTAGGAGTGTGTGAAGGGTTATGTTAGCACAGACCTGTGTGTGTGTGTGTGTGTGTGTGTGTGTGCGTGTGTGTGTGTGCGTGCGTGTGTGTGTGTGTGTGTCTCAAACAGACAGACAGACAGCCAGTGTCTACGACGTGGAGTCAGGAGAGCAGTACATTACTGTCAACAGCTGCGATGAGTCATGCGCTAAAAATAACTCCTCACAGGGGGGATCAAGTGAAGGAGACATGAAATAAGACAGTGACACTGAAAGAATGAGCCAAACACTGAGAAAAGTGCAGCAGGGCAAATATCAACACTATACTGAAGAGTGCAGGGTTACTACTGCTTTCAGCTGCTGCATTTGTAATGGCCTTTTAAAAAAGGTAATATTCAGGGTAATGTTTTTCTGCTGATTATTTATAACATGATTATTTAAAGATTAAATATTTAAATAAATAGTAAACAATTAAAAACATCTATGTAAAATTACTTCATTTTATCATGCAAGACAAAAATATGACTAAAGATTTAAGAATTTTATTAAGAACAATTCAATTCAACAAACATTATTGTCTATCCCACAGGGGTTAGAGAATTGTCTTTAGACATAGGCTGACACACAACAACAAAACATAAATAAACTTTTATTATCCACAACTATTTTAAAAATACTACTTAAAAAAACAATAGCAGTGGTAATAAATGTCTTGTACTTATCCTTTTTATACCATCTACCAGATGAAAGTAATTTAAAGGAACCATGTAGTGGATGGGAAAAGTCTTCCACAATAGTGGAGCTTTTTATTTTTGTCGCTGCTATAAATAAATCAGTGAGAGGTGTTTGTCTCTCACCAGTTATTTTACTCTCTACGTTACTAACCTTAAAAGTTTATTTGTGCTTTTAACAGAGGGAGTTAAACCAGGCTACAATGTTAAAAGTAAAGACAGGTTCAATAAGTGGTAACAATGTGGTATAAAATATTAACGCCCAACTCATTTTTCTGACATATTAGCATATGACAGCTCTATTAGTCTTCATTTTTAATTAATACATCTCAAGTTTTGAAACATGACCAATATTTGTTCCATCTATCTGCATTCACGCAAGTTAAATCAAATTAGATAATATTGAATTAAAATGAATATAGCATATACATTATTATAAAAGTGATTCAAAAATTTTATTACTAATTGTATTTACAAAAAATAACTATAAAATATTAACAATTATTTGCATCATTAACATACTTTATAATAAAACTTTCTCTCTCTCTCTCTCTCTCTATATATATATATATCAATGGAATCCTTGAATTTGAAGAACTTTTTTACTTATATTATGATTATTATACTAAATAAAATTTGTATATTACATAATATTACAATATAATATATAACATATAATAAAATGTTATATTACAGAATATAAAAAATACAAAAAATGTGTATTTATATATATATATATATATATATATATATATATATATATATATATATATATATATATATATATATATATATATATATATATATATATATTATTATCAGGCCCGTAGGCAGAAGTAGTTTGGGTGGTTCGACAGACCCACCCCCCACTCACAAAATCCAGAATTTGGCCCCTATTTGAAGCCATTTTGTCCCATTTTTGACAGTATGCCATCATAAATTGTGAAAATAACCAATAGAAAAAGGCTTTAAAACAAATATAATTTTTAATTATTTAAATTTACAAATTCTGACTGAGGAAATGAGCTGGCCAGTTTGTTATTTACCTACTGGCTTCAGTTTTTAATATGTTTTTTAGTTGGTTTCTAATAAGCTTTAACAGATTCCTAATTGTTATATTTTAATGATGCATGATAATACATTTGTATTTTTAAAATAAGCATTTTTTCATACTTTATTCTAATTTTTTTATTAAAAATCTAATCTCATAACATTATTTATAAAACTGTAATAAGTTACAGTTTAAACGCACATTTCTAAATAAACACTTTGTGGTAAAATTCTATGGTAAGCACTTATATTAAGCACACAAATATTTTTGTTGGATCAAAAAATGTGGTTATGATCACCATCCTACAAGCTAATGCAGCCAAGATTAAAGCTTAAAATGTCACTAAAATGAAGTGCTTGAACCTCATAATTTAATAGAAATTGAGGAGAATAACTGCAAAAAGCTCCACTTTTGGAGAAAAAAGGACCACCCTTTTCCTACCGGCCTGATTATACATACATTTATCAAAAGATTTTTATTTAAATAGAATTGAATGAATTGCTGTCGCTTTAAATGTTGATCTAGATCCTTAAAACCATATGAAAGAGCTGACGATGGAATACAAGACTGACCCAGAGCACGTGCTGAAAACTACAGGCTCCAGCGAGGAGGACGAGAGAGCAGAGAGAAGTGAGTGAGTTCATTAGGGCAGGAGGAGGATCTGTGGTCCATCAGTCTCACATGCCCACGGTGAAAGAGAACTGTGCTTGTGCACACACACACACACACACACACACACACACACACATACTGTGCTTTTGTTGCTCAGCTCGTATATAGGGAAGTCCCTGTCATGCCATTCTCCTGCCGGCCTCAGTAAACAAAGCCATCATCCAGTAAAAACACACTGCTATCAGAGTTCAGTGAGGCCACGCCACAGGTCGCAGGCTTTCTGCACGTGACACACACTGCCTTTTATTACATCGCGTGTGTCGACGCAGGTGTGTAAGTCTGAGCGGGAAACTGGGACGAATGTGCGAAAAACAATCGACTCTTACTGAAAATGAGCAACGCACCGCACACACTTAAAGGGACAGTTCACTCAAAAATGAAAATGTTTTCATTGTTTACACACCTTCTCGCAAACCCACAAGAGAAAATGTTCTGCAGAATGTTGGAGATCGATAGCTACTGACTTTCATAGTAGGAAATATATATAAATACTACAGGAGTCAATGGCAACTGGTTTCCAACATTCTTCAAAATGTCTTGTGTTCAACAGTAGACAGGTTTGGAACAAGTGAAGGGGGAGTAAATGATTTTTTGGCTGAACTATCACTTTAACTTTAGGTAAATATGAGGCAGAGCGGTGACGTCATGTGTGTTTGTCTGAGGAGCGGAGCTGGAGCTGGGGGGAGGGGAGATTAGCCTGTGTTTACTCCTGAGCGCCTCACAGATCAGATCCTCACGCTATACAACAGGGATCCAGAAAGAGAGAGAGAGAGAGGGAGGAGGGAAGGTTATTAAGTTCGTCCACAACTGGAAACTCGACTCCAGTCACAACACTCACTACAGGCTTGTGAATATCGTATTGATCCATTTACTAGAAGACCCACTGGAGGCTACATTTGAGCACGGCCCAGCACACTCGCTTATAATCACAAACACACAGTGACCGCTTACTTTAGACTCTGAATGATGCTTTGACATATTTAAACTATCACAACTAGACAAAATTAGGAATTTGTAGTATTTTAGGGGGGATTTTAACCATGATTAAACAGTATTTTGTTTAGAGACTTTTGGTATTTTGGCTGGTTTAAGCCTGTCATCATGGATAAACAGATATGATACTAGGGGCGGGGGTGTCCACCGAAGTGTTCAAAATGCCAGTGCTCTTCTAAAAAAGCCTCAGCTGCCAGTGCTACTGCAATTGTTGGAGCTTGTAACAAGTGCTGAGAACGTTTTACAAACACACACTCATTACCTCGCTAGTGTTTGAAAATGTGGCGTTTTCATTAGCTATGTTTCCTATTTGCACATCAATTTTGAAAACGCACATAAAAATGTATGCCCATAACAACAGTAAATCAGGAAGTGAAGATTTTGTTTTCTTTGACTCGTTGGATAGAAACGCTGCTTTATACGCATGTCTTATATGCAATATTCCAGTTTTGCGCACACATTTAATTAGCATATTTGGATGGAAACATAGCTAACGACAACAATAAAAAAAAAAAACCTTGCTCAGCTCAGAAAAAACTCCTGGCGCAATTGCAAGGTAATACACATTGCTTAACACCATATTAAAAACAATGTAAAGATGACATGTGCAACCCACCAAACAGCCAGTAGGTGGCGACTAATCCTTATTTTAATGAAAGGTTCACTGAATCACTCAATCAAACAACTGATTCAAAATGGCTGACCCAACAAGCAAGAGACTCATCATGTTCTAATCAGAAGGACTCCTCCCTAAACCCTAATCTTCAGTTACCACTGGAGTGACCGTTTTAAAGGGCTTAAATCATAGTGATGAGCCCTACCGAATGGAATGCATTTTCGACAACAAACAATGGATCACAGTGGCCTGAATGTCTATCCATTGTACTCAAACTCCTAACCTCCTAAGGGCCCTTAGAAGTGGCCAAATTTGAGCATTTTGGTTTGTAACGACACTTCAATATGGCAGCCATTATTATTTTCACAGCTGAAAATCTCAGCTTTAATTTAATGCCATTGACAGTCCCTAACAACAACACTGTGAATGTAACCAAGCATGACTCTTACCCTCTGAAGGAAAACAGCGTTCATCTCGTCCCCGATAGTCCTCAGTTGTACGGCCACCCTCTCCACAGCCTGCTCCTCCAGTGTGGGGTCGTCCTCAGCGGTCGAGCTGTTGCTGGACGTGGACTCCTCTGAGGAGCTCTGGTTGTCTGCTAGCAGATCTGGCAGAGGAAGAGGCCTGGACACTTCCTGTTCTGTTCCTATACAAAAACAAGAAGAGTATAATCAATATATAGTGTACACATAAAAACATTTTTAAAAGAACAGTGTTTATTTGATTAGCATACATTATTAATTCATAAAAATGACCAAACCTGGCAATTTACAACCTGAACTAACTTTGTCTGTCATAAAACAAGAAACTATTAACGAACAAAATAAGTCTGTTACCTTCTTCATGATAAGAACTTCTTTTTTGTGTTGATGATGTTCATTTGTTGGCAGTACTATATGAACTACTACATATTAAATAAAATAATATTTATATATGAAGAGTTCAGATGCAAAAACTTCCAAGTGCCGTCGAAAATGAAGGTTTTTCTCAGCCGTGCTTGTTTCTGTTTAGTGATTTCACTATAAAGACCATGAAAAGAATCCTGTGCCATTAATGTGATATTACTGATACACACAGAACCCTAATAAAATTGATCATTTTAGACGAAATTTTGAGGTTTTTGCATCTCTTCATAACTCTTTATATGTCAGTAATGTATAATAGAAATTATAATTTATAATAGATTTATAATTTATAATAGAATATGCCAATTTATGACGAATAAGTTGGCGGTTCATTCCGCTGTGGTGACCCCAGATTAATAAATGGACTAAGCCAAAAATAAAATGAATGAATGAATGAATAATAATAAATGATGATAAACTTTAATTACTGTCTTTTTAAGAACTATTTCAATTATAAATCCTACTTAATATCATCATCTTTTTTTTTTACTTTATAGATTAAATTACAATCTATAGAAATCTATCTAAGAAATTATAGGTTAATACAATTAATAAAATAATAACATTATAAATAATCAAATTAAATCCAAACAGAAGTGAATCGCTTTTTAATATATTTAAAAATAAATGAATACATAAGCATTATGCTACTGACACATTCACTTTTTCATTAAAATTAGTATTCAAATGCAAAACCAGCTGTGGCTTTTTAACAACACAGTTTGTATTTAAAGAACTAATTGTGCACAACTGATCCACTGCTGAGCCATCATTTGTTGTCATGCTATCTGTTAGTACTGTTGCAACTAAGTTCACTTAAGGTTACTACTTTAAGTAAAACGCCCCTAGCACAATGTTAACAGTTTTCTCATAAGCAAAGCAAGATATATGAGACTGTTGGATGGGTTCAGTTGGGGTCACTATTATTTAAAGATCCATTTAACACATCAACATGCAAAGAAGCGGGTAGTCTAACCAAATACAGATTCAGCAGAGATTACAATGGTAGAGAGATTTCATATACAATGCTGAGCCAAATTCTCTATTTGTTTAAGAAACTTCTGCAAGCATGCAATGTCACATGCTCAGCCACAGTGGTTGTTTGGCTACGTCATGCTAAGTTTTGTATTAAACTCACATTTGTGTGTGTGGGTGTGTGTGTGTGTGTGTGTGTGTGGTGTGTGTGTGTGTTACAGTATGGTTGCTACATTACTATTACTGCCAGATCAATTCTACAACCACTCATTAACTTGTATTGATCAAATGCAGGCTTCAAATCCTCAATGTTTAGGTCACAGTAGGAAAACCAAAATATGTATGTGCACCTCTAAATGAGTACTGTAGTTGAAACATGACAAAAAGCAGTATCTTTTACTTGCAGTAAAAGCATGAACCCAGCAAGCATTTTTTGTTAATAAAAGGTGTTTAATAGATGTCTAATAGACGTCTAAACATGGTCGTCTTGGCTAAAACAAGGTTAAATTTGGGCTGTCAGTAAAAATCTAAAAGATGTCTAAGAATAGGCCAAAACTAGACTAGTCATCAAATAAACAGAAATGAATGACTACACATATAAAGTCTGTCTGATCTGTTTATTTGACGTCTAGTCTAGTTTTAGGCTATTCTTAGATGTCTATTAGATTCTCACTGACAGCCCAAGTTTAGCCAAGCTGTCTACATTTAGATGTCTATTAGACGTCTATTAAACACAAAACTGTTTGCTGGGAAGTGTGGACTTTCTAACCTTCTGTGACACCTAGCAAGCAAATGACCCGATTTAGCATCAGTGAATAGCTAATTCACTTTAAAATCCAAGTGCCCATCCGTCATACTTGCTCCATCCGTCATAATTGCTTCATACTTGAGAATCAATTCCAAAATTCAGAATTATTCAGCACCCTCGCTTGCTAATAATGATCAGACGTTGAAGATATTTCCATGAACAGATTCTGTCTGATTCAGTGAACTGATTCAGCTGTTCTATTATATCATTGCTGGATTTGTTAATGTCCTGCTTAAACATACTAATAAAGCCATAAGTGTTATGAACGCACAGCTAATTATTACTTTACATTGAGTAACATAAACAGTGTTTGTTTGAGAAGAAAGAATCAACGTCAGTTTTAGGGATTGATTCCAATTCTGTGTTCTGTCCTAGTGGACTATTTGCATGTAATGTACACAGACTAAACTCAGTCCTTTTTAAATGCAACGTGCTTCATAACGTAGCATGAAAAATATGACTATTTCTTCTGAGATCCTCTTAAGCTTACATTCAGCAGTGACTATCTGTAAGTGAACATGCAAGGAATCCTTTTCTTGTTTTTCTGCATAAGTGTGCAGGAGATTAGCGGCGCAGCCTTGAGAATCTGCTGATCCGCGGCGCAGGTGAATGGAGAGAGCGGCACTGCCGGCTCTGGCTTGTTGCCAGGGTAACTGAGGGCCGGTGCAGCAGCCTGAGCTGAAATCCAGCCATTGGCAGGCAGGAATGAGGGTGGGCTGGGATAGGGTAGGACAGGATAGGGTGGACAGCTGGAGGACAGGGAGGAACCAGCGACAGGCTATCAGCTAGAGAGGAAACCTTTGAGGAGGAGTGTCAGCAGAAGTGTCACATAGGGTTAACCGATAGGTTAAAAACAGGAGGAATAGAGACATTGAAACAAAGTGTGATTCTGTCTGACAGGCCGACGCTGTGGACCCGAGCAGCACTTGACAGGAAGCCAACAGTAAAGAACATGTCTAAACATGCCTCAGTTAGAGCTCTCTGACATGGGGAGGACACTTCCTTGTGCAATTTAAAACAGGCAGAAACACTGTGCTTTCATGCACCTGTCAGTTTTGAGATTTTGCTTTTTTCTAAGTAATAATAAGTAAGGGAAAACATCCAAAATCCACAGTTTTGTGCTTGGTTTGTTGCATGTTATCAATTTGTTACAGTATATTACACAATACACATTGTCTCAATATATTTTTCCTGCACTAACCCACAAATCTCCACTTCCACTTGCCAGAAATGAATGTGAATTAATGTGTGAATCTACACATTTAAACATAACATTTTAGAAAACGTGTAATACAAAATGCTTGGTGTTTTTTTTTTTTTTGTTGCTTTTTTAGGTAAATTCCCCAGCATATGTTTTGCATAAACACTTGGAGTCAAAGCCAGTGATTCTGTCTTCTGAATCTCATTTAAATAAATGATGCTAATTATGCACTGCATGCACATATTAATTCAGTGTGTTCAGCATGTTACCTGTATTGTCCCTGAGTAGACTGTCCTGCTGCTGGACGCTGTCCGAGCTGAAGGCATCATGTGAGGGGATGTGGGGTTGTGGTGCAGAGAGAGTGCTGGTTTGAGTGGCAATGGTTCGGTGTCGGTGGCAGGACTGGATAATGCTGCCGTTCGGCCATGCGTCCTGACGCAACACCTCCATCCTGCAGCTGTTCGGTGTGCCAGAGTTATGATCGTCCACCCTGCTTTCCATCTCTGGTCGGGCCATTCCACATACAGTCTTGAAAGGAGAAAAACAAACAAAATGTTACACAAAAACATCAGACCTGTTTGCATGCCAACTGTTTTGTTTAAAAATGCAGTTGGGCTCAAAAGAAAACATATGCTGTTGCATGTAAAAGAAGCATTTTAAAGAGACCTGTTAAAAAGGTATACTCGTGAAAAAAACATATTTAGTCAGATGTAAGTCAAAAATAAACTCAATATGATAATAACATAATAATAAGATAACACTTTACAATGATGTTTCATTAATTCATGTATTTATGTAAATGAACCAATAATAAACAGTACATTAACTAAAGTATTTATTTATCTTTGTAAACATTAATTAATGAAAAAAAGCTGTTAGTTCATGTTAATTCACTTTGCATTCACTAATGCTAACAAGCACGACTTTGGATTTTAAAAATGCATTAGTAAATGTCGAACTGTATGAAAGTATGAAAGTATGAATTCTATTCATATTTTGTTCATGTTAATAAACACATTATCCAGCATTAACAAAGGGGACCTTATTGTAAAGTGTGACTAACAGCAATAAATAAAACTGTAATTAATTTAATAAAATAAAACCACACAAATCTTAACATTTCCAGAGTTGTGAATGTGCATTCATTTAGACGTATAGAAATTAATAATCATAAAACATATTAATAATTAATTTAAAACATAATTTAAGAAAACAAAAACACAACAAATCAAATATTATCAAAACAAAATAAAATCTAAATAAATGTCCAATAACTTAGACTTAATGCAACAACAACAACAAAATTAATAATAATAATAATACAAATTATTATTATTATAAACCAATAAACCTTCAGGATAATTAAATTTAAGTGATTTAGAGATAAACAGGTCAATAGATTAACAAATAAATGAATAATAATAATAATAATAATAATAATAATAATAATAATAATAGTAATAATAATAAGTAAATTTAAGAAATTTTAATTTTTTAACCTATTCAAGCTAAAACTACTTAGCAATTTAGACTGAACAGAATTAATAGTAGGCTAACAATAATAACACGTAAAATAAGACTTATAATGTAATACTACTACTAATAAAACGTACATTGAAAATTTAAGCAAAACTAATTTAAAGTTCTAAGTTCTAATTATAATAAACTATAACAGGAGCAATAAATACTAGCTCTTCTTCATTTAAGAAAAGCAAAATAAATCAAAACATTCCAGCAATGCAATTATCCCTATCTGACCCATAGAAAAAAGAGCAACCTATATTTTACACGTCCACAAGATGGCAGAAACTTCAGCCTCGTGCTCACGGGTGTGTTTGTAAACAAATCCGTGCACGCGATGTCACACACACACACACCGCTTCTCGCGCGCTTTAACACAACCTCACGTGCCGTCGTGACTCTCTACCAAACACTAAAAGCTTCAAAAGCTCCATTCCACTGGAATACATATCACACTTTCCTAATTACGACACCAACTGCGATTGTATCGATTTTTCTCAATAGGCGACGAGGGCTGATGTTGTGAACGCGGAAAATTCTGAAGCGTCGGAGGAAAAGCGCGCAGCCGGTGACTTGAGTGAAGCAAGATTGAAGATTTGACGATTTTTGAAACTGACAATCTTATCTTTTACACAACAGTTTAAATACTTCTTATATATTATCGACACATAGCCAATTGACATATTAAGTGCTAGACAATATAATCAAGCTGTTTTGTTGTAGCTGGTGAAAGAAGGTCCAAGCTGTTTACATCTTGGGTTGACCAGTTAACGTTACCAGCCATCAAAATCAGTTTGACTGACCAGCTGGTGTCTGTTTTAGCGGCTTGAACCTGTGCAAATGAGTCCAGACCTGCTAAAATCAGCAGTATATATACAAAATAAAACATCAAATCTATTTTGCACAGCATGCTGATAATTTCAGCCGCTTAAAATGGCGTTTAATCATGTAGCCTAATGCACTTATATAGTGTAAATCATGTTTTTGATAACGAACGAGCCACTGTAGCCTACTCCCTCCCCTAAATAAGTAATCTTTCGCAGATGTCTGCTATGAACAAAGCCATGTATGTGCAACAAACACTAAAACACAGCTTTGCTTACCTTCAAAAGGTGATGTTAGTAAGTTGATGTTATCCCAGAATCGTGATGTCCTGACACCAGATGTGTGTCGTACTTCAGAAACACTTGAAATGTCCGTTCATGTTATTCCTTAAGCTGGGTGGGATATAAAGCGGTGTTAATTCATTAGATGAGTACTCAGTTAGCCTGCTGTGTGCATGTGAAGATGTGTTGATATGATGACAGCAAAGTCCTTTCACTGTTGCGCTGAAGTCCCTAGCTTTAGGCCACGCCCTCCCGCCAGTCTCATAACAAGCCCTGACATGCTCATCATCATCATGGCGAAGTGCCAGCGAGTGGACACACACACGCGCACGGTGGTTTATGTGATTTATGGGGACATTCGATAGGTTTCCATGTTTGTTTATACAGTAAAAACGATATATTCTATCGCGTTGCCCCTTACAGCAAACTCTGCAGTTATACTTCCTGAAAAAAACAGTCTGTATGATTTATAAGCCTTTTTGAAAAATGAGTATATCAGTATTATACTCATAATACACCTTTTTCTTGTAATACGCTGTCATACGCATGTTATTATGCACCTTTGAGTCCTGATATGTCAGCGCGCGCGCACACGTACATACACAGCCAAGACAGCACTGCACTCACACGCCCACTGTTGTTTGTTTATTCGCACTACCGAGTCTTCATAGTAGTGTGTACTGAGTGTGCTCTACTACTCAGATCTTGTCGATGATTGTCCGTCTCGCTGAGCGCTGCTGTATCGGATCTCATATTTGTTTTGCAGACAGTAGGCTATTGCTTACGACATCGATACAAGAAGGTGACATAACATCGTAAATATGAACAATAAATAAGTCGTGTGACTTGGCGTTAATTATTGATTAAAACACAACACAGAATGTACCACACTCTCGGTAAAAGCAACAAGTTTGAGTTACTTTTGCAGTTCACATCTACTGCATGAGCAATATATCATGCTGTCAATTTTCATATGCACTTTTAGCTCTCTGATAGCCTGATGTCCAGTTTAAAAGATATCAATTACTCACACTACAATGTACATACAACTAGGCTATCTCATTGGAAAATAATATAATATAATATAATATAATATAATATAATATAATATAATATAATATAATATAATATAATATAATTAATATAAAAAGTAATATAATATAATATAATATAATATAATATGAGTTAATATAATATAATATAATATAATATAATATAATATAATATAATATAATATAATATAATATAATACAACATGAGGTAATATAATATAATATAATTAATATAAAAAAGTAATATAACATGATTTAATATAATATAATATAATTAATATTAAAAAGTAATATAATATAATATAATACAATATAATATAATATAATATAACAATTTGCAATTTTTCCACAAAAAACAATAAAATGTAATTTAATCTTAAAAAAGAAATTATAAAAAAATTACTAATAAATTAAAAATCACATTATATATAAGGTTAAAAAAGAAATAATGATACAAAAATCCATTAACACGTAGTTTAAAATTTTTTGTTTATAATTATTTCTCCATAATAATCCTAATAAAAATATGAAAATTATTATTTTTGTTTTATTATACAGAATTCTTGCAATGGAATTTTTGAAGTGCTTCCCGAGGTGTGAAAGTTGCAATTACAACTGGATCAAATGCTTTTATTTCTGGGATTCTCTGAACAAAATTCTGATAATTTTATTTAAAAAAAATTTTTTTAAAAGCTGTTCACCAACAAAACAGCTTGATTTTATTCAATATTATTTGACAACATTTGTTGTCAAATACACAACATAAATTGCTCTCATACTGTTTAATTACTGCCAAGAAGCTTTTGGGAAAAAAAAGAATCCCCTACATGTAAACTGTGGCTTGAAGAAATTACCTCTATGTTACATTTGGAGCGAATTAGATACTATTTGAAAAGAAAACTCAAACTATTTGACCAAATTTGTGGAATAATGCATCATTTCTGTAATGTTTTAATATGTTTTGTCATCATACTCTAACTACTACTTCTACTACTACTACTACTTCAAACAGGTCTTTGTAACAAGTTGGCTTGTTATGTGGGTGGGTTTTTAATTTATTATTATAATTTTCATATTGTTTTTCCTTTTATTATTTTTATTTGCTTTTCCTATGTTATATGTGGACAAATATGTAAAACAGAATCCTTGTCTTCAATAAAACGTATTTGACAAAAAAACATGAAAATAATTTTTTATTACACACTACATGAACACTGGTAATTATATGCACACACTCTCACTGAAAACAGTTATTGGATTTTGTTTAAAAAAGTTTTTCTCTAAAGCAGAGATGTCCAAATAGGGCCCGCAGGCCAAAGTTGGCCCATGGTAACCTTTGATTTGGCCCACCATCCCACATGAGAAGGCTTGGGGAGAATGCCTTTTAAAGAGATCAATATTTCTAATTTGACATCATTTTGTTTGTATGTTTGTTTGTTTGTTGTATTGCTGGGCTACAAACAAAGCAAACTGAAAATAAACGTTTCAATTAAATGTTGTAAATGAATCTGATTTTTAGAAAAAAAATTATTATTCATGCGAATTCGGTCAACCGGCCAGAGATTGGTATTTAATTACTCAAACACAAAAAAACACAAGTGTTTGTGTTAGTTGGAGACCAGCAACATATTGGAATGGCCTTGCATGTATTTAGGCCTTTTTACATATAAGAACTGAAACATCTGTGTTTCTGACAGTATTGCAAGTTCACTAAAACCTGACTGGAAAATTACATAAAACATTTTTTAACATGAATATTTAATAATATAACCTCTTGTAATTTACTTACTGCAATAAACAGTAGTTTTTTGGCCTATTTTTAGTTAAGAAGCAATGGATGTGTGCATTTTAACTTATTATGCCTCAAATATGCACTCCAAACTTGTTCTTGAGACATGTTGAATTCCAAATTACATTGTTTGTCGTTTTTCTTACCAATTATTTTGTTTTATCTATTATTTTCTGTAAGTCTGCTTCTGATGTGTTCACACCTAAATGTCTAAGACACATGTTTAAGGGATTATATGCAGCATTATAACCTTATGAGAGGAGAGATCTCCACTTATCACTGAAAAAAATTATTCAAAGACGATTCCTTGGATTTACTCATTTTTTTACGTTAAGTTGTTGTAAACAATTTATTTGGGCTGAATTTAAACAAACAAATTAAGTTGAACATTGCTCAATTTAATTTGTTTGTTTAAATTCAACACAAATCAATTGTTTGCAACAGTTTTGCATGCAACACTTTTTTCAGTATTCTTAAAGGGAAAATGTGCCTAATGCATTAAAAAAAGCTTGAAGCATAAGAATCGGTACTCCGTATCGGCTGATCACCATGACAAATAATTGATACTTGTATCGGCTGCAAAAATCCTGATTGAAGCATCCCTAATATAAATACCCACTGAACAGATAGAGGACAATGCAGAAGGCAATCAAAGCAAAAGACAAGTGTAGTTTGACTAGTGCATCTCCATTCTGTTATAAATGGGATTTTTTTTTACTGTAATTAGTTCATTATAAAGTTTTAAAACATAGACTGTATTAGTTAATATAAAGCAATGTTTTCTAGTTGTTTTTAAATATTTAATAAATTATGCAACTTTAATGTAATGGAGTTTGGTATATTTACCTTCGGTCCAACACTGTCAGTCAAGATTGGTTTTTGGCCCTTCATAAGAAAAGGTTTTGGCACCCCTGCTCTAAAGAAATAATAAATAAATATAGAAAATGATAAAATAATAATAATAAAAAATGATGAAACATGCATTTACTGTTTAATACGATTTCATTTGCAAATGTTTTATCCACTGTGTTTTCGTAAATCGTGCAAGATTGAGCTGTGCACATTTAATCGCACGACTTTAAACTGTACCTTAAAAATACAACCGGAAATTGAATGTTTTCTTTCTCTTTAACATCAAACAGTCGCTAAACATCACCAAACAGACAAACTTGAGCTAATGAACCTGCACTATTTAATTATGCTAATGAATGGGGAATTCCCTCATTGAGCCGCTTTGACCTTTGTCCAGCAGCTTCCGAGCGCGTCTATTGTGCAAATGCAGATCCTGCAGATGGTGATGCTCGTGGAGGGCTTCATGTGTGGATGTTGAAGCCCCCGGGCCGGCAGATGAAGAGGGGCTCCGGCTGTGTGTGTGCACGGGAATCCCCGAACAGGTACATGTCTGGGCAAACAGCCGCACACACATTCACAGTGGCGGGGCAGAGGATGGCATGTGTGTGTCGTCTGTGTTATAAGCGGATCAGGGGTGTGACCGTCATTTCAGCATTTCAGATTATTCTGCGGGGGACACTGTTTATTGTGAGGTTTACTAAAGTTAATATCATGCAAAAATGAATAGTTGCCTATTACTAAATATATGTAATAATTATAAAACTAAATGATAAAATATATTCGATTAATAAACATTACACAATATTTTGAATAAAATCATAAATATTAAATTATTATATAAATTAATTCCATTTTCTTAATTAATATTAAGCATTCATTACTATTATGATATTAACTAGCTCCTGTCATTATTCATTTTCCTTCGGCTTAGCCCCTTTTACATCAGGGGTCGCCACAGTTGACTGAACCGCCAATTTACCCTACATATGTTTTACACAGCGGATGCCCTTCCAACTGCAACCCAGTACTGGGAAACACCCATACACTCTCATATTCACTATGGCCAATTTAGTTTATTCAATTCACCTGTACCGCATGTTTTTGGACTTGTGGGGGAAACCGGAGCATCCAGAGGAAACCCACGCAAACACAGGGAGAAAATGCAAACTCCACACAGAAATGCTAACTGACCCATCCGGGACTCAAAGCAGCGACCTTCTTGCTGTGAGGCGACAACCACTGAGCCACCGTTGTCATCCTGCTGTCATTATATTAATAATTATTCATAACATCTAATGATAATTTATTGGTAGTAAATCATTATTGTAATTCATTCATTCATTTTCTTTTCAGCTTAGTCCCTTTATTAATCTGGGGTCGCCACAGCAGAATAAACCGACAACTTATCCAGCACATGTTTTACGCAGCAGATGCCCTTCCAGCTGCAACCCATCTCTGGAAAACATCCATACACACTTATTCACTCTCATACACTAGAGATAATTTAACTTACCCAATTCACCTATAGCGCATGTCTTTGGACTGTGGGGGAAACCGGAGCACCCAGAGAAAACCCACGTAAACACAGGGAGAACATGCAAACTCCAGACAGAAACACCAACTGACCCAGCCGAGGCTCGAACCAGCAACCTTCTTGCTGTGAGTCGACAGCACTACCTACTGCATACTGTTGTAATTTAAAAGTGTGTATATATGAAACCTTATGTTGTAATGAAGTGCTATAAAAATGTGTTCAGTAGGCACATTCAATAATATTACGGCTGCCCAAAAGGCAACAATTATTGCATTTTGTTATTTAATACATAGGATTGTCAAATGATAGATTATTTCAAATAGTCAAATTATTAAGATTATAATGCTAACATAATATAATTCATTGAATTATTTGAGCAAGTTAATATACACTACCTGACAAAATGTCACCTTGGAATTATAAGGTTCCATCTGCGTTCTGAATGATTTGGAAATATTGAGCTTAAAAATTTTGCATTCCATATAGCAAACAGTGTGTGTGTAACATTAGTTTTTTAAATAAAAAAGTCTTAAAATGCAAACAACTTCTAAAAACATCCCATAATCATCACAAATCATCACAAATACTGCAGAAGACCTATTGGAACCCACATAGATCCAAGATTCTCACAGAAATCAGTCAAGTTTGGTGAAGGAAAAATCATGGTTTGAGGTTACATTCAGTATAGGGCATGTGAGAGATCTGCAGAGTGGATACCAACATCAACAGCCTGAGGTATAAAGACATTTGTGCTGCTCATTACATTACAAACCACAGGAGAGGGCAAATTCTTCAGCAGGATAGCGTTCCTCATACTTCAGCCTCCACATCAAAGTTCCTGAAAGCAAAGAAGGTCAAGGTGCTCCAGGATTGGCCAGCCCAGTCACCAGACATGAACATTATTTAGCATGTCTGGGGTAAGATGGAGGAGGCACTGAAGATGAATTCAAAGAATCTTGATGAACTCTGGGATCATGCAAGGATCATGCCATTCCAGATGACTTTATTAATAAGTTATTTGAGTCATTGCAGAGATGTATGAATGCAGTCCTCCAAGCTCTTGGGAGTCATACACAATATTAATTATTTTTTCCACAGCACCATGACTTTATATTCTATACTGAACATTATTTCTGTTAAGTAACAAGACTTTTGTCTTAGCAAAGTCAGACCTTTACTGTCTCAATTAAATAATTAAAAATCAAGGCATGATCATATTTTATTTTGGTTAAATAAGCGTAATCTAGAGGACTTTGCCTTTCATATTAGCCACTTCTGATACCAAATGATCAACTAGATGTCAAGTTATTATTTGTTGCTCCTAAAACTTGAATAGGCGACTTAATTGAATAGGTAGTGTACTAATATTCTTTATCAAAATATATTGTAGATGATTATTATAATTATATGCTGTTAAGGTTGCATAATTTAATTTATTAACGGCATATGTTTGTATATGCAAATCTTTTATCAATATTGATTTTAAATAACAATGCAATATCAATATTTGTTTCTTTTTAGCATAGAGGAATATAAACGCTACTCTGCTTTGTGTTTTTTTTCCCCTGAGGTCAGGCCACTGAGAACATGCAGTACTCTCATAAACATGCACAATTGATACAAAGCTCAACGGTCAAACAGGTAACATGTTTGTTTCCATCTCATGTCTGGTGACATTTCTGCACAATGACACAAAAGACCGTCTCTTTACTGTAAATAAATAACTTTTCCCTTTGCTCTAGTATCCACCTGACAGCTGTGAACAATACGGAGATTGCTAAAGTTCACCCACAGATAAAGATTGACATCTATGTGAACTGATCCTTGTTTCTCTGAGACTCCGCAACAGTTAAATGCGTTACCAAAACACAGTGTCCACGTGTGTGTGAGTGTGAGGCTCGAGTTTACTGATGACATCATCCTTTACTTCACCTCATTCTCCTGTCTTCTTACTCTCATATATCTCTATCTGATAAACCTCGCTCACCTCTGTGCACATTTTTCACAGATCAGTTTTCACTGTTGCCACCTGAAGTGCAGGATAAACAGAGTGTGTTGGTGGTGTAAAGGTAATGGAGGAGCGCTGAGTGACTGAGGCCAGAAAATCATCTGCATGTAAACAATGACAACAAACAAAACCGCATACGTTTTAGCTGCCGTGTTGGTTTGTATGATAATGTCAACACTCAAATAAATATGATGGGTTGTTTTACCACAATGTTGGGTCATATATGTACAAACCCAAAGTTGAGCTAATTTATTCATATTCTTTTCGGCTTAGTCCCTTTATTAATCAGGGGTTGCCACAGCGAAATGAACCACCAACTTATCCAGCATACATTCTACGCAACAGATGCCCTTCCAGCCACAACCGATCACTGGGAAACATCCATACACACCTATTCAAACACATACATAACAGACAATTTAGCCTATTCAATTCACCTATAGCACATGTATTTGGACTGTGTGGGGGAAACCGGAGCACCTGGAGGAAACCCACGCGAACACGGAGAGAACATGCAAACTCCTCACAGAAATGCCAACTGACTCAGCCGACGCTTGAACCAGCGACCTTCTTGCTGTGAGGCGACAGCGATACCCACTGTGCCACTGTGCCACCTAGGGCTAATTTAAAACAATTAAATTACACTTTTAAAGGCCACATAAAATTAAAATCTACTTTGTTTATTTTGCAAGCTTAAACTGTTATTTTTAGGGTGAATAACTATTCTGTTAAAGTTAATCTGCTAAAAAAATTATTATTTTAGTAATCTTCAATCAAATTCTGGCCATTTGCTTGATTTAGTACCGTATTTTCCGCACTATAAGGCGCACCTAAAAGCCTTAAATTTTGTTATAAAACGGCCGTGCGCCTAATAATCCGGTGCGCTTTATGTGTGCACAGAGTTCAAAAATCTGTAAAAATGTTGTTGTGTGATTTCGGAAAGCGCTCCGCTTGATTGGCTGTTGGAGCATTTCCCGCCGACACAGAGACGTAAAACGTACACTCCGTACGCAGCAGCAATAAACCAATCAAAACAGGGCGTTTAAAGTGAAGTTGCGAGCTGCGTGGGAGCAATGGATGACAGACGGCGAACACACTTTTACTAAGACTGGTAGGCAGCGCCGGGCGAGTTACGCCCCCATATGTGAATGGATTGTGGATGCCTGGGCTAAGGTGTCTGCTTTAACTGTTGTCCGAGCTTTCGCAAAAGCCGGCATCATTGCTGAACAGCCACCCGGCAATGAGACTGACTCGGACAATGATGAGAGAGAACCCGGCGTGTTTGATGACGAAACTGCCCAGCTGTTCAATTCAGACACAGAAGATGAGGACTTTGATGGATTTGTGGGAGAAGACTGATTAAAAAAAATAATGTGAGTGTATTGTTAAATAGTACAATAAAGTTCAACTAAACTGTTTTGCTTCCATTACCTTTTTTTTTTTTTTTTTTTTTTGCAGACAGTGTATTTTAGCGTGCGCCTTATAATACGGTGCGCCTTATGTATGGGTTAAGTACAGAAATAGACCCCGTAATTGAGACTGCGTCTTATAATCCGGTGCGCCTTATAGTGCGGAAAATACGGTATATAAAATCTGTGAAAATATTGAGTAGGAGGCGGGGCTTTCTTTTGCGCATCATTCCCTCATAGCAAATATGCCTCAAGTCTGCTTTTGAGTGACACACCCGGCTGGGGATCGCCCCCTGGGGGCTGGCTGCAATACAAGTGATAAACCCCGCCTCCTTCTTGTTAACAAACTAGACTTGAGCACAAATAAAAAAATATTTGCACTTGTAATAGAATTTTCTGAAAGATGATTTTGGTCATTTGAGGCACTTGTTATCAAGCTGATAAAGGTTCAAATGGTCATTTAACAAACAGTATGTTTTTAGCCAGCAATTTAATGCTAAAAAACGGGGCATGTCATCATGATTGACAGCTGTTATTGACAGCTTCTCTAAGCAGACCATCGGAGCTTCGAGAGGAGATTGAAGCATCAATGTTTGATTTCTGTGTTATTTAACCATGATAAAACGAGTTGTTTAGCAGTAATCTATACTTTCTGACAGGATCTGATGGATCACTGTTTATCTTAATAGTTTGCTGATACACGCCAAATGTCATGACAGGAAAAAAACAGGTGATTATCTATCAGTGATTTTTTGGGGGGGGTCTGAAATAATAGTTAGACAAAACTAATGTTAGCTTATCTTTAAATTAATCTCCTGTAACATTATTTGAACTTTAAAGACGTCTCTGACATTTTGAGCTTCGGCATGTTACTGAGTTAATCTACTGAATTTGCTGTTATAAAACAATTAATGGTCTAGAAGTGGAACTGCAAATGTTTTATATTAATTATATACATAAGTTATCGTTGTTGAAAACACCTAATAAACATTTAAATGAATGTAAATTCCTCTTTAATTAGGGTATTGAATAAAGCAAATGAAAACTGAGGCAAAGAAAAAATAATGAACAATAATATAACGTTACAAGCGATGTTGCAGCCGCTGAATTGATGTATTATTACTGCTTTGTTTAAGTTTAATCAATTAAGTTTATTGTTCAAATTGATAAGGATTATTTTATATTGTACAGGGATGGGATATGTTAATATCTTGACATTTAGAAATCTTGCTGTTTATCTTTTGCTAATATAACCCCCCCAAATAGCAAATAGCTGTCCAGGTTGTGTAGGCTATATTTTTGGTCCTGTTGATTATTAATTAAACAAACACATTTTTAAAAATGTATGTGTTGTTTATATAATATTTTTCATATTTTACAAGTGTCATTTCTATCCCTATGAAGATAACAAATTCCAACAACCCAAAGAGTTTTTTTTTAGGCTAGAGTGTATGAAAGATTGTTTATTTCTGCAGTCCAACATATATTGTTTTGGTTAAATTATTAAAAACAGCTTACATCACACTGTTTTCAATAAATCATATTATCACGTGTTTGTAAATGTAAGTGCTTATATTTATTTAGCAAGCCTTTGTTACAGTGTAGATACGGGCGGTCAAGTGAGAAGTTCGGGGGGCATGGTTGATTTGACGTGAAAGCGTTTGGTTGGAAGTTTGATTCCTTGGGTCTACCTCAGGCTCCATCAGGCAGTCCTTCTGCGCATGCCCAGGCTCCAATTACAGCAGTTTTTTGAGACAGTTTGTGCCTCATGGCACACTAATGGCAATTAAGAGGCATGGTTAAGGATATTAATATATAGTTGCTATGGAAGCCCTCAGGTTCACGTCAATAGAAAGACTGCCACTCCAAAGGAAGCAAATGGTCAGACTATAAATTGAAAGAAATACTAAAAAAGATTAAATATTCACCTTAAGAATAACAATGTGAGCTTGCAAGATAAGCATAATGAATTTAGATTGTACGCAAACTTTAAACCCAAACACTAAAAGAAGGTGATTCATATTTGGTAAATCTTAATGAGCGATTTACTGAATTATTCATTCAAACGGTTTGCTCAAACTGGCTGATTCTCAAATGACACATTATGCACGTATACATTCAGCCGTTTAGTGTGTGTGTTTAGTCTCATCCCAAATGCAACAAACAGAAATTGAAGTGAAAACATCCTGATTTTCTTTCAGTCATGATTGAAAATGAATAATGTGAGATTAATTATTTAATATGAACGCCGTGGATCCGAATCACCCACAATGTAACCAACAATCACTATAGAGGTTTATTGTTTACAGGTTTCTTTCAACAATTCTAAGTAAAGAAACAGAAGTGAGAGAACATTCAGTTGAAAGCTGGTTTCAGTCACATTTGTGATTGTTTACATAAAGGATAATGAAAAATGAAAGGAACTAAGAGAGAAGAGTGAACGCGGTGTTTTGTGCATGCAGCCACATTAACACTGGTGTCATTAGTGCTTCAGGACGCCTCTGAGTGCAGATTTATCACAGAAACCTACAGGGTCATGATTAATTATTCATATTACCTAATAGATGATGTCATATTTAATTGGGCTCTTTTTATGCACATTTCTGAAATGTTGCTGCATAGTTTTAATAGTGAACTGATGATAACAAAAAGGTTGCGTTGAATGTGGGGGAGGGCCTATAACTACCTAAATGCACCCCTGGTGTTAGGGATGGGGCAGAAGTAGACATTAAAATCCAATAGTGTCTGAGGGTGCACTCACACTAGGCTATACGAACCGTGCCAGGGCACACTTCCCGGTTTGTTTGGCAAGTGCAAGTGCTCCGAATCGTGTGCAGGTGCGGTTCAGTTGACCAGCCCTGGCCTGGTTGGAAGAGGTGTGCCAGAGCGTGGTTTAGTTGGGCTTTGGCATAGTATACTTGTAGTGTGAGTGCAAAGCACGCCTGAGCCCGAAACTGAAGACGCGGCGTTACTTTTAAGGGACTGTTTCATATGAATTTATTAATCATGCTTACTTTTCAATGAACACAAACTGTCATAGTTTATTAAAGATGCAACCCCTTGCTGTACATCAGCTGCCCCCTTCAACAAACCTCCTAATATGTGCAACACAAGGATCTTTATGAGCGTCAAAAGTGGATCTGTTACGCAAAATGTTTGACTGCCTGTCCCAAATGACAAAAAATAATACAAAAGGATATAACTTAAGCAATGTCCACTATGCTGAGCAAGAGCACATCTCTTCTGTTAAACTGAACAGTTGCATCATCGATGATGTAAGCGTGCTCAGGATTGGAAGGTAAATAATGGAGTGTGAGTGCAGGCCGTCGAGGGAGAGGGGAACAAGCGCGCTTCAGCATGGTTTAAGGCAACTGTAGCTAGTGTGAGTACGCCCTGAGAGTGCACGTGCAGTCGGTCTACTCTTCTCAAATCATCTTGTGTTGCAAAGAATACATTGGCTGCTAAGGGCATTAAAGGAGCAACTCGTGGTGTGGCCACCATGTGGCCCTGAACTCAACCTTATTGACAGTGCTGGGCAGTAGCGTCGCTTTTCTTTTCGGCTTAGTCCCTTTAATAATCTGGGGTCGCCACAGCGGAATGAACCGCCAACTTATCCAGCATATGTTTTATGCAGCGGATGCCCTTCCAGCTGCAACCCAGTACTGAGAAACACCCATACACACTCAATCACACACATACACTATGGTCAATTTAGCTTACCCAATTCACCTATAGCGCATGTCTTTGGACTTTGAACTGACCTAGCTGAGGCTCGAACCAGCAACCTTCTTGCTGAGAGGCGATTGTGCTAACCACTGCGAATAGTTATATTATAGTGCAATAACATATTTTTGTTTAAATTTGTGTTTTTGATTAAATAAATGCAGCTTTGGTGAGCAGGAGCTTATTTTTAAACATTTTAAAAATCATACTGACCCCAAAATTTTGACAAGTACTGTATATTCATCATTTCACGTGTGTGTGTGTGTGTGTGTGTGTGTGTGTATTGCCTTTAGTCTGTCATGCGCAGCCTTTTAATACTGAAATCTGAGTTATTTTTGACACATTCCTAAATGTACAAATCAATATAATTATAGTATAAAAGGTTACATTTATCAACATCCGCTATGCGATGCATGACACTACACAAAACAATCAACATGAAGAAAAGAGCAGAACCATAAACACACAGGTGCGATGTTCATAGCTTTCTCCTAGGACAGAGACAAACAGCCTATTGTCTGATGAGCGCTGGTCAATTGCAGTGATGTCAGAGCTGCATGACCTCATCTCCATCATAGGGATCATTTCACACATGGCTGCAAGCTGAAGCGGAGGGACAGCAGCATTAATGGGTTTTTAGGGTGGATTGCGGAGGCTGTGAAGACCAGCTGGTGCTTCCATGACCCCCACTGACATTCGCAGTCCCCAAACAATGGCTTGTTGATGTGGGGTATTTTTAACACAGAGTGGAGGAATGTCAAACTCCAGTCATGTTCACTGTGGAGGATTCTGTTCAGCTGACTCTGCAGACTGCGCTCTGGTTGACGTATCAATTTCATGCTCATTTGTTTTAGTGGAGAGTCACACATCAACAGTTTAGAGGGCGATTTAACTGAGCTTGTATGCACCAATGGAGGATAATTAGTTATAATTTGGTCTACACTGAAAATAATTTGAGGAATTGATACAAAAATTTATTATTAAATAAAATAAAAGATTGAAACAGTATTTTTTAATTATTTTGATTTTATTACTGGTTTCTTTTATGTTTTTGGTTAGGAAATTATCTGTATATAACTTTCTTGTAGCAAAAATGTATTAGCAAAAAGTGTACGTACAGCTTTCATAGTATAGTTTACTTTTTTTTTTTCTAAAACAAAATCCAATAATCATTATATTAACTAAAAGAGTTTAAACTTTATAGGCATTCAAATAAGTTTTTAAACAATTATAATCAATGTCAACAGCTAAACTGAAACTCTGCGTACCCGGTACCGGGTCATTTATTTCCACATTCTTTACATTTTACAGATCCGTACTGGCCCAATACCTCCATAAATGGTTCCGTCCTGTCATCAGTTGGAATAGAAAAACTTTTGCATAGATTAAGATAAGACACATTATTCATCTCTCCTATGATTACTGACATGTGCAGGAACCACCAAAATTAATTACAGCAACTAGGCATGGGCCGGTATAAGATTCTGACGGTATGATAACCTTGGATAAAAATATTACAGTTTCTCGGTATTGTGATCACTTCTCTAAAATATATTCTTTTTGCATCTCTGGGTAAAAAACTGAAATGTTTTCTCCTTTGAACACAAAATACTTTAATTTGAGAAACATTTTGAAACATGTCAGGCTGAATAGTTCAAATAAATAATTGACGTTTGCTGTCATTTCTTTACCATTTAAAGTGGCATCTTTGGAGATCTTTTTTGTTAGGGATGCTGTTGTCCTAAAAACGAAAAAAAAAAAAAAAAAAACGTAAATAAAAAAATCTTACACATACTTTAGGAACAGTATAGCAGAAAATGTTGGCGGTTTTAAAACCTTGACTTTTCCAAACCGTGGAATACCATGAAAATGGTTATTGTCCCATGCCTAACGGCAACCACACAGGACCTAAAAGGTACACTTTCAAATTTGAGTTTTTTTGAGGGGTTTATAATAACACAGACAACATCTACAATTACTTTAATCACTTTCAACAGTGTTTTCTGAAAATTCAAAGGGTTTTCTTTAAAATGATACCAAACTTCTGCATGTGGATTTGGAAAGCTTTTGAATTTGGGTAGGCAAAATCCAGGTGGAAATCCCAAAACAGCACTTGACTTTGAGAGGTTAAGGCTACTTTAAGTATTTTATTGTAGAACAAATCGAATTAATATTAAATTATAACTGCAATTTTTTTTTTATAATTTCTTTAAAATACATATTTTTTCAATGTGAACTGCAAAAAAATCCATTAGATCACCTTAAATTACTTCAGCTTGTTGCACCTAAATGGATTTAGTTTGTCAGCTTTCAGAAACGTTTAAGGGATTAAGCCGAAAAGGAAATAAATGAATGAAAGAATAATGACTTATTACTGAAAACTGTACTAAACTAAGCTGAAAAACAAACAAATAGAAGCTAGGCATGGGCCAGTATAAGTTTGAGACGGTATGATAACCGTGGATAAAAATATCAAGGTTTCACGGTATTGTAATTACTACTCAAAAATATATTCTTTTAAATTGTCTGAAAAACAACACAATTTTCCCCCATTGATGACAATTTACAGTATTTCATTTTACAATTTTTAAATGTACAATTTATAATATTGTGGAACAGTAAACATGTCAGGCTAAATAATTAAAATAAAACATTGACTTCTGTTAAACTGTACAAGAATGCTGGGTTCCACACAATTCATTTATGTTGTCCCAACACAAATCAATTAAGTTAACTTAATCGGTTTTGCAAATGTAATTGGATTGAACATAAGACAATTAAGTTGTTCCAAAAAAACCTCAAGAATTGTGTTGTTTCAGCTCAATTTAAATAAGTAGTTTGAACAAGCATCAAAAATATTTTTGAGTGTAGACTCATTAGTTTACAAAACACAGATTCTTTATAACACATAAAAAACCCTTACATATACCTTAGGAATGGCATAGCAGATTTATTTAGCGGTTTTAAAATATTGACTTTTCCAAACCGCAGTAAACCTTCAAACCGGTTATCACACCATGGCATTTTTTTCAGTGTAAGAACCAAAAATACCATTAGCTTTCATTAGCAGTATAAGAGGTAGCATACAGTGCACACAGAGTCAGTGTGTACAGTTAAAGTAACAGACAGTCTGATGACTCACTGTCCCATGTG
Source organism: Danio aesculapii (assembly GCF_903798145.1). Lineage (NCBI taxonomy): Eukaryota > Metazoa > Chordata > Actinopteri > Cypriniformes > Danionidae > Danio > Danio aesculapii. The sequence goes on along the minus strand of NC_079449.1, from coordinate 24,802,384 downwards.
GGTCTGTGCTCTGAAAGCCCTGCACCTCCTCTTCATCCCCCATGGGTTCTCTTGTTGCTAATTGTTGGAGAGTCACAACAGTTTGCTCATTGGCCAGTTAGAGTTTACAAAAGCCAGAACTTGACACCAGCTGATTCACTGCTAGGTCAAGACTGTTTATCCGAGCAGCGGGCAGAGGATCGCCCTCTTCATCAGCGAGCCCTGCGCTTGTGTTTAAAGAGCACAAAGTCATGCCATCCCCGTGACATCACTGCTCTGAGCCATGCCCTGGATCAGGTTGCTCGCCCGCATCAAATGATACTCTGGGCAGTGTTTACTTAGTTACGCTGGACACTGTTGTTGGATGCTGTCTGAGCGGTCAGTGCAGCTGGGAGATTTGATGCTCATTTATAGAGTTAAAATGCTTTCAAAATGCCCCAAATATGCAGGGTTTTGATGGCACGGTCTGATCTTAGGTGTGATCAGCAAGATAAACGGCTGCTTAGGGCCCCAGGAAATCTGAGGGCCCCCAGATAAATTATACCTGGCGGTTCATTCCGCTGTGGCTACCCCGGATTAATAAAGGGACTAAGCCGAAAAGAAAATGTATGAATAAATTATACCTTTCAATTATATATAATATCATTCATTCATTTTGGCTTAGTCCTTTTATTTATCAGGGGTCGCCACAGCGGAATGAATCGCCAACTTATCCAGCATATGTTTTACGTGGCAGATGCTCTTCCATCCGCAACCCATCACTGAGAAATCTATAACATAATTCATTCATTCATTTTCTTTTCGGTTTTAATCCCTTTATTAATCTGAGGTCACCACAGCGGAATGAACCTTCAACTCATCCAGCATATGTTATACGTAGCGGGTGCCCTTCCAGCCGCAACCCATCACTGGGAAATTTATAACATAATTTTCTATCATATTTTGTATGACGAGGGTCTAAAAAAATTTAAGTTTAATTAATTAATTAAACGTAATTTTAAAAATGTTAAATATTCTATTAAAACATAATTAAAACTATTACAAAATAGTTTATATTAATTATTTTAGTTGCAAATTCATTTTAAGAAAACAAATCATTTAAACAGTTTTACAAGATGCATTACATGTGATTATTATTATTTTGCATTAAGAAAAAATATAGAAAAGGAGATTTGTAATATATGGTATAAGAAAATAACAGCAAAATAAATCAATTACGAATAAATTAAAGCACAAACTATTGGGCCTCATGGCTAGAATTACTTAGGGCTCCCAAATCACTAAATCCACCCCTGTGTGTGTGATGCTTATGTGTGGGACTCCCATCTTGTGGGAAAGGCATCTCTTTTGACCTTATTTGTAACATACGATCAGGTAGGGCCATTGCAGTCTTTTTGGCTCTAGACTTCGGGGTTACTAACTTTTATTGATTTTTAAATGTACAGGGTGTCCCGCAGGGTCTTAAAGACTTCAATTCCTAAAACTAAATTTTAGGCATTACAAAAGTCTTAAATTTACCGAAATATTGTGTTGTGTTGTAAATCATTTTAAACAGGTCCTAATTTTCCTGTCTTTAAAAAACTACTCATTCAGGCCGAAATTATCCAATCACCAGCAATCCTTCTCAATAGAACTTTTACCAAACAGTTTAATTTTTAACTCTGTTTACCAATATAGTTTAATTATATTCTTACAATAACGTTTGTTTAAAAGAGATTTATTTAAGTTGAGGACACTGACCTGGAGAGACAGTTATTGCATATTTTTAGCAATGTTTAGAAATGTTGTGTTGAAAAAAAGTGCATCTATGAGATTGCTTGTTTTGATACATTACTTAAAATATGTGAGTGAGAAATAGGTAAATTAGAATATCTTTGATGGGGATGATACAAATCTTTTCCTTCATTATAGTGAAAAATCATTCTAGTGTTTATCCCCATAGAAGACATAAATTTCACTGATCATTTCATTGTTTTGCTGCAAACTGATTATTTTTTCTTATATTATTCTACTTTTAACGAATAGTCATGTAGACACTTGTTTGTTGAGCAAGTAGTTTGATTGTTTTCTGCTGTTTATCATCCCCAGTCATTTCTCCCATAGCCAACTGAATCGGAAGTTCTAAAACAATCGCAAAAATGAGCGCACTTCCGCATGATCTTAATAAAAAGTTCATCGTTTATGATTTTATTATTTACTTTTATTTGTGCTTTTTGTATTTTGTAATCATGAAGAAATACTGTGACAATTCAGCTAGATTGACATATGAAGAACTAAACTGTCAGATTTTTTTAAACATATTTTTTGGCATGAAAAGCTTCCACTCTTTATGGAACTATCAATGCAAACAAAAAATTTTTTTTTTTAAAAAAAGCATTGCTTTAGATGCATTACAGAGTGTTTATTTTGAACTATCTCACATGTTTTAATAGGTTTCTCTGAAGCCTCTGTTGTTTTCCATAGGTAGGGAAAATTGGGTTATCTTACAAGATGTGGAAAGTATAAGCCCACATGAGTAGCTATAATATATCCCTGTACTGTAAACATACACTAATGCTCAAAGATAAGGGGTCCTTAATTGTTTTTTTTTTCTGAATGTTTTTTTCACTAATGCTGCATTTTTTAAAGTAATGTCAAACAATAAAAATAATAATAATAATAATAATCATATTGGGAATTACTATTACAACCTTAAAAAAACTGCTTTTCTATAATACATTTTAATATGTCATTTACTCATGTGATGGCAATGCCTGATAAAGAACCTTAAGTCTGATTACTCATTACATTATTACAGTGTTCAGTGTGTCCATGATCAGATTTCATTAAAATATGCTGATCTGGTGCTCAAGAAACTTGGTAATATTTCCAATGCTGCAAATTTTTACTTGGTTTTACTTGGACATAGGAAAATGAAGACCCGTTTAATATGATACAACTAAATATTTATGCGAATTTAAGACTTTTTAAGGTCTAAAATATTGTTTTTTAAAATTTAAGTCATTTTAAGACCTCACGTACACCCTGCATTTCACACTTCATTTCCAGTTGTAAGTAGCCTAAAACTGTATTTCATTCTTTAAAATAAAGATGCCAGGAAGAACCAAAAAAAGGATTTTTAGTGATGCAATAGAAAAACCTACTTGAGTTTGAAAAGTGCTTCAAAGATCCATTTTCATAATCTAAATAATATTTTTCAGCAATAAAGAATGGTCATGAATTATGTTCATGAACCGTATATACAGTTGAAGTCAGAATTATTAGCCCGCCTGTTTATTTCCCCCCAAATTTCAGTTTAAAGGAGGGAAGATTTTTTTCAACACTTTTCTAAACATAATAGTTTTAATAACTCATTTCTAATAACTGATTTATTTTATCTTTGCCATGATGACAGTAAATATTTGACTAGATATTTTTCAGGATACTTCTGTACAGCTAAAAGTGACATTTAAAGTCTTAACTTGGTTAATTAGGTTAACTAGGCAGGTTAGGGTAATTAGGCAAGTTATTGTATAATGATGGTTTGTTCTGTAGACTATCGACAAATAATATAGCTTAAAGGGGCTAATAATTTTGTCCTTAAAATGGCTTTTAAAAAAATAAAAAAAACTTTTTATTCTAGCCGAAATAAAACAAATAAGACTTTCTCTAGAAGAAAAAAATATTATCAGGCATACTGTGAAAATTTTCCTGCTCTGTCAAACATCACTTGGGAAAAATTTATAAAAGAGAAAAAATTCAGTAGGGGGCTAATAATTCTGACTTCGACTGTACGTTAAAAGTTGTCACTGGAACCATTGGTATTTTACTGTGTTTGCAGTGTTGCTGTAAATGTATAATTTGCAGTAGCTGGCCTGTTTCTGGTGGATTTCTCTGCAGCTTCAGTGAGCAACTCATGCATCAGGGCAGGAACCCGCTGAGATGAGAGGGCGACAGAAGTGCGCTTGTTTTGCTCCTGTGGCGCTCCTCTGCCCGGAAACAGTGTTGCCTCGACAGCTGCGAGTGAAGAAGCGATTGGTCGCGAGCGAGGCGACCGCTCGAGCAGCGCGCGCTGTTCTGGGACCCTCTTTCAGCCGGAATCAACATCAAGCCGCCTGTTTGCCTCACAACGCGTTCGTGGAAGAAAATGAAAACCCATTAAACATTTAAAGGCTGAGACAACAAATTAACTTGTTGTATTCTAATCATTTAGATGAGTGTAAATAAACAACGGCCGTTAGGAATTATTAAAATAGTACTTTGAGAAAAGGAACATTAATAAAATGTGTGTAAACAAACATACATTAGGGTGAACACTAAAAGCATAATTGAAAACATGTCTATTTTTAACATATTTAATATTTATTAAAACATCAAGCAGCGACAGCAAATGCCTAACACACAATTCTCTTGCGCCCCCTGCCGATTACACAGGGAGTTGTCCAAACTTAATAGAACGATACTAATTAAAAGGGATAATTCAACTTAAATAATTTATCTGTCATCATTCACTCACTTTTAACTTCCAGTTGACTACCAGTTTCCAACATTCTTCAAAATATCTTATCTTTTATTTTCAATGTCTTATTATACAACAGAGAAAAAAACAGAAACATTTTGAGGTGAGTAAATAGGAAAGTACATTTTTATTATAGGATAAACCATTTCTTAATTGATAGAAGTTTATTTGGTTTATGGCATTCATTTCTATTTTAATTTAAATAACTGATAACGTCGGACAAACTACATACATTGTAAATCTAAAAAAAGAAAGATGGAGATCATCATGCATAAACCTATTCCTCCTCCACTTCTTCATCCGGGCAGCAGTAGTACTCCACAAAACAAATCTGACCATCGTCATTCCTCACGAGATACTGTAGAGAGAGGAAGCCTCGACTGTCAGTTCTGACCGACACTTTACAGGACAGGGCCAAGGCTTTTGTGGAGGGTTTCAACAGGGACATCTTATACCTTTGAGAATAAATATAAGAGAAAATTAATCTTAGTGACTTTGTTTACTGTGCTTTTATTGTACCAGAGTACAGTATATTGTACTAGCAATGACATTGCAGTGTGCTAAACAACATTTCTCACATCACTAGATGTCTGTTGTCAAGCAGGGATCATAGATGACCAGGCACCACAGATTGAATTGCATGCGGTTTGTGGAACAATGGCAAATATTGAGCAAAATAAAATGCAGATTCATCATTAGCATTTGTTTTAAAGGCTTCAAAGTTAGGGTTTCATGTGAGTTTAAAGATTTCATGAGTAAGAGATGATAAAGTTTTTAGCTTTAAGGAAGATTAACTGCATTTAATTTTATTTTGCATTTTGATTATTATTAGACTGTCCAGAAAAACTGAAATCACAGTGAATTTAATGAAATATGATATACAAAACACAGATCAATTAACAATCTATTAATCGAAACACTTCGATTATTATACTATTATACTGTTGTGATGTTAATATACTGGTTTATTTTTTACCCCTCTTTTTACTGACTGTTTTGAAGGTTTGGTAAATTTTGTCAAAAATATATTTAATAAAAGCTGACCAATTAGCATGTAAATCTTTCTTTATGCCTTTCTGTTTGCAGGGTTCAACGCTAAAGATTTTTCTACTGGTTCCAATTTTTATTTGCCCTTATTTTCACTGGCCCCACCAAAAAAAAAAGTTAATAGCTATTTGATAGTGTGTGTATATATGTATATATATATATATATATATATATATATATATATATATATATATATATATATATATGTATATGTATATATATATATATATATATATATATATATATATATATATATATATATATATATATATATATATATATACATACACACACATGCATGCACGCACATACGTATGTATTTGTATGTATGCATGCATGTATGTATGTATGTATGTATGTATGTATGTACCGGTATATGTATGTACTGGCCCCGGGCCATCGGGCAGTCTGTATTGTCGAGCCCTGGTTTGGCATCTTTAGGTGCAGTGTGGAAAATGGTCATTTGAGTTCTAAGTGAACCAGGATTACCCGTCTCAGTTTTCTTTTTTGATCTGGACCAAACAAAACGAGAAACGAAAGGAAAGTGTGAAAAAGTTCATCTGTTTTGCTACCTGTTGGTCTGTATTTTTGTACACTGGAACAGCTCCATCATGTCTGAGTCCTTGGGATAATCATAATGGGCATTTCCAGAATTACCAAATGTGGATAATCTAGGAAGAAAAGGAAAAAAGATTTTAAAAGCTTTTACAAGCATGAAATCAGTGTTTTTGAATGATTTCTGGAGAATCATGAGGTGTTGAAGACTGGAAAAATTGTGTTGAAAGTTGAGATTTGCCATCACACGACTGAACAGCATTCTTAAATATATCAATGAAAACACGTACTGTAAATTGTAAGAATATTTCACAAATGTACTGTTATTTCCCAATTTTTGATAAAATAAATGCAGCCTCGTGAGCAGTTTTTTTTAATCATATGGAAAAACTAAAACATTTAAATTAGGCATGTCCAGATCCCATCATGTGATCGGAAATCAATATATATATATATTCTCATTATTTTTAACACATCTTTAGTTAGACCTCTTTCTTGACTTGCTTCTTGACCGCAGCAGTGTGTGCAGCATGACATCACTTTGTTGCAGAGACGCTATTGGTTAAATGCCTGCAAAGTAGAACACGGAAGCAGCTTGAAGCGGTAAGCGCGAGTATGTCTGCGGTCTGAAGATATTATAAAGTTGATGACAATAACATTGCGATAGCAAACTGTGAGATATGTAAACTTGGGATTGCCTGCTGGGCATTTTAAGTTGAGGTGCTATTTGTTGTTATATTAAATTTTTTTTATAATTAAATGTTGCACTACAGTTGATAAGTGAAGAATGTATGTTATTTATTGCTTGATTGTTCAAGCTACCTCACAGAAGTGCTCTGAGTTGTTGAATGTTAAAATAAGATGAATTGTTTAAAAAATAGGGAATATCCTTGTTCTGTTTCTTCACTCTTCTTTATTCTTTTTTTATGTATTATAGAAGTATCGAATCGGGATTCGGTGTCAGTAGATACTCAAAATCAAATGACTCGGGGGCAAAAAAACCTGATCGGGACATCCCTTATTCAAATTACTCCAAACAAGTCATGTTCAAAATTACTGTACCTGAAGTAAGGATGGCTCGGTGACATGGTAATCTGTAGAACTTCACTGGTCATGTCCAGCTCAGAGAAAGCTTCTTTAAGACTGTCCGACTGCAGAATCACCTTGTTGGTCACGTTTGTGCTGCAAAAGTCAAAGTCTATGGGCTCCTCGGGCTCCTGTGTGTTAATCTTGCATACAGTGACCACACCACCTTCCTCCAGGAACAAAGTCAGTGGATATCCATATCCATTGTAGCACATTCTCAAGGCGGTGCACACACCTTGATGATAAGATAAAAACATTTATTAAGTTAAACTTATGGTGGCGCAGTTGGTAGCACAATCGCCTCACAGCAAGAAGGTCGCTGGTTTGAGCCCAGGGTTGGGTCAGTTGGCATTTCTGTGTGGAGTTTGCGTGTTCTCCCAGTGTTTGAGTGGGTTTCCCCCACAGTCCAAAGACATACCCTATAGGTGAATTGGGTAAGCTAAATTGGCCGTAGTGTATGTGAGTGAATGAGTGTGTATGGATGTTTCCTAGTGATGGGTTGCGGCTGGAAAGGCATCTGCTGCGTAAAACATATGCTGCACAAGTTGGCGGTCTCAGATTAATAAAAGGACTAAGCCGAAAATAAAATGAATGAATGAATGTTACATTTCCAAAAAAAAGACTGCATCACAATTGTAATACACACCTGGCACTGTGCTTCCCCCAAAGATGGTGAGGCAATCTAGAAGAACAGTTAAGTTAACCTGAAAGCCAACTGCATCCTCTTTGATGATGTATTCTTGAAAAATATCAGCCTGATGTCAAAAAAATACACAAATATGCTTATAAATTCAACTGTTCTCAACTGAACCTGTCTGAATTTGTCTGCTAACACCAACCTGAATGAATGCATTGGCCTGAAGGCATTTGGAGTCCTCAACCGTGACTTTCAACCCATTCTGTGTTGCATTGAAGATGGCATGGTCCTTGAAAGAGATGGCTTTTAGGATGTTGGAAAGATTCCTTGCATTGTCCAAACTGGCTATCAGGATGTACTGGTCAACATCGGATTGGGACTGAGTTGACAGAGGCATGTTTCTACATCTGTAATGACATTTAAAAGCCAAAATGTTAAATAGTAAAAAACAGCAACAAATTTGCATATCAGATTGAAGTTTTCTACTTTTACAAAAACTTGTTTTTGTAAAGTACTACTAATTCTGTTTTAATGTGTGCTAAAAAGGCTACTGCGCAAAAGAGCATTCAAGAGAGCATTCTGACCAACTGCATCACAGTCTGGTATGGAAGCTGCTGTTGCTGAGCGTAAGGCACTGCAGTGGGTGGTGAAAACTGCCCATCTCATCACAGGAACCCCACTTCCAGGCACTGAAGACATCGAGAAGAAACACTGTCTGCGCCAAGCACGCAATATTCTTAAGGGCTCCTCTCACCCTGCTCACAGACTGTTTCCTGTCCTGCCTTTCGACAAGCTTTTCAAGTTCCCCCGGACAAAAACCAGTAGATGGAGGAACAGCTTTTTCCCCAGAACTGTCATCCTTTTGATCTCTGTCTCCCACTATATATATATATATATATATATATATATATATATATATATATATATATATATATATATATATCATAATTAATATATTCATTCATTTATATTCTGCCACTTTTCCAGGGCCGGGTCATGGGGGCACCAGTCTTAGGAGAGAACCCCAGACTTCCCTCTCCCTAGACACTTCCTCCAGCTCCTCCGGGGGATCCCGAGGCGTTCCCAGGCAAACCGAGAGACATGGTCCCTCTAGCGTGTCCTGGGTCTTCCCCGAGGCCTCCTCCCGGTGGAACATGCCTGGAACACCTCCCTAGGTAGCCGTCCAGGAGGCATCCGAAACAGATGCCCAAGCCACCTCAGTTGACTTCTCTCGATGTGGAGGAGCAGCGGCTCCTCCCGAGTGTCAGAGCTCCTCACCCTATCCATAAGAGTGCGCCCTGCTACCCTTGGAAGGAAACTCATTTCGGCTGCTTGTATTTCGGTCATGAGCTTTGGGTCATAGGTGAGAGTAGGAACGTAGATTGACAGGTAAATTAAAAGCTTTCGGCTCAGCTTCTTCTTTACCAAAACGGAGCAGTACATCGACCGAATTACTGCTGCCTCTGCACCAAGCCGTAAGGGACCGGTGGGTTGTGAAATGGGAGGTGGTTGAAGGTTAGGACCACGACAACCCGATCGTCAGGCACAGAAATAGTTAATACAACCTGTATATAATGTTCATAGTACATCTATCAGTAAATATAACCCAGTTTTTCTACAATTGCACTTTATAACCAGTGGTGTAAAGAAACAAATTACAAATACTCAGACTACTGTAATTGAGTAGTTTTTCTCAGGAATTGTACCTTACTGAGTAGTTTTAAAAATATATACTTTTTACTCTCCCTTGAGTACATTTTTAGTGCAGTATCAGTACTTTTACTCCACTACTTTCCTTCAACCTGCAATCACTACTTTATTTTTTTCTAGTCTACGGGGATTAGAAAAATCTGTCCTGTGATTTCTGTCCAATCAAATAACACATAGAAGGTCAATCGCATCATACTGAACAACCTCAAGATATGGTCGATTTATAATTGCCGCAAACTGTTCGGAAGCATTAAAAGTGTCCAAAATCCTTACACGCAATGACCCAAACTCGGTCTTGGAGGGCCGGTGTCAAGGAGAGATTAGCTCCAACCCTAATCAAACACACCTGAACCAGCTAATCAAGCTCTTACTAGATATACTAGAAACCTCCTGGCAGGTGTGTTGAAGCAAGTTGGAGCTAAACTCAGCAGGACACTGGCCCTCCAGGACCAAGTTTGGACACCCCTGGTTTAGATGCATGTCACTGATGAGAAGATGATGGATGTTTACTGTATGATGACTGAAATGACCAGCAGGCACAGGTGGTCAACATGACATCAGATTGACGTTGTACCCCAGTGTCATTGGGACGTTGCATTTTGTTTGGAAATAAAAATTGAGTTGTCATCAGAACCCAACGTCAGGACATCAATGTCCAACCTAAAATCAACCAAATATCTATGTCTAATGATGTAACAGCTTGACGTTGTGTGGACGTTACCACTATGACGTCTATCAGACGTTGGATTTTGGTTGCCATACCTGACAAATAAATGTCAGTAAGTGACGTCAATATGATGTTGATTTAAGATGTTGGCTCGACGTTGGATTTTGATCACTTTCTAACACAACCTAAAAACAACCAAATATCAATGTCTTTTGATTGTGTTATTGGACGTCAAAATAACGTTGTCCTTAGATGCTGGCTAGACATTGAATTTTGGTCACCTGACATCACAACCTAAATATAACCTAATATTAACGTCTTATGACGTTGTGTGCCTGCCATTTTCACACATCCTCAAATTACATGTAAATGCATCAGCTTTTTACTGCGTAATACTCACTACTCTTGAGTACTTTTGAAAGTGCTACTTTTTACTCATATTTTGAGTAATATTTACTAGATACTTTTACTCGCACTACATTTTTAGGCAAGTAATGGTACTTTTACTTGGGTATGATTTTTCAGTACTCTTTCCACCACTGTTGATAACTTATACCTATATCCTGCACTTGCTGCTATTGCAGTCCTGGTTAGACCTTAACCTACATTTTGTTGCCTTGTACTTATACATGTGTAATGACAAAGACTTATACATGTGTAATGACAATAAAGTCAAATCTAATCTAATCTAATCTGAAAAAAATATATATAATCCACAACAATTTAAATACATACACAAATAAAATGTATTCTCCTCGTCTTTTATTCATAAAAACGAGAGATCTGAATCTTTACGTTAATTTAAAATTAACAAGACTCTTATCTGCTGTTTACAAATTAACGTTACATAATATTGACAGCAAATTGTACTAACGTTACTAGTTAGCTAAAATGCTATCAGGCAGTGAATGAGCGAACGTTAAACATAAATAGTAAACGTTCCTGTTACTAAACTTACCTGTTAGATATATGAAATATGACAAAATAACATCTTTTTAGAGTTTGGCGCCCTTAAGTTGTTGCCATTCACTCTTCTTCTTGTGATTTTGACTCAGTTTAGCTTTCCATCCGTTGTCTCGCGCGCGCATATGGGTCTGATGCAGAACTGCAGGATGAGTTCACACATGGACGTTTACAATATTAAAGGGGGGTAGGTTTTTAAAGGTTGACTATAAATGTGTTTTACAACACTATTGCGAAACAAATAACACAAGCAATTATTAAATTATTTAACACACATAATGGTGTTTATTTAATTTAAAGAAAGCAATATCTCAAACATAAATATATTTTAGATGCACTCGTACACCCCTCTATTTCATCATGAGTTGGACGGGCCGTCGCCAGACAGTCAGACAGATGCGAGGAAGCGGTCGCTCGGTCCAACAGAAGTGCCACATAACCAAACAAAAGTCAGGTAGGGTTATGACATTTACTAGTTTATTTTACTTTATAAAGTGTCATTTTGTGCAGTTATTGTAAATATTGTATATAAATTTTAATAAGATTGTGGAGTTCCCAGCTGGTTTGTTTGTTTGTGTTTATCTATCTCAATGGCAACCAGACCCTATCAGCAACAAAGCGAATTTTGAGAACAATAGTATATCTAACTTTTAAGTAAACATACTCTACTCTTACGTGGTTGATATAATGTAACGACTGTGGTAGTTTCGTGTAACGTTACTTCAAATGAACCTGCTACGTTAACTAGCTAATCCGTTAGCTAGCTCATTGTGGTTTTGACATATGCTTTATTGCAGGAGATTAAGATGGAATCAGATTGTTTTTGTTTAGATCATTGCTAAAGCTTTTATAACGTTATATTGTATTATATTTATATTTAAGTGTGGTGGAAAAAAGAGTTGCTTAAACATGTGATAATAATTATAATGTATATATGTAGAGAGAGATATGATGTGCAACATAATTCAAAAAGGAGTGTTTACAACATGATGTGTAGAACCACAGAACGTAGATCGATGTTTTTTCTAGATTTTTATTTGTCAGGGCAAGTTTTAAATGTTTAGGGCATGTCATTACTGAAGAGATGAGTGATGAAAAGTACATGTACAGGGAACGTTGAAAGTTTAATGCTGAAGCAAATATGCTGGGAAGAAAGTTTTCGGAGCAGGTTAAGGTAAACCTCTTTAGAACTTATTGCAGTTCTTTATACACAGCTCCTCTGTGGTATAATTTAAAAAAAAGAGAGTCTCCATAGGCTGCAGGTTGCACACAAGGATTGTATGAGGACTCTTAAAAAAACATAGATGGTGTAGTACAGGTGAATGATTTTGTAAGGTAACAGTTTGATCATTTTTTGCTTTGGATGAGAAATTTGATCTATATGTTTATTTGTCGATTGGAGAATTCTCAGAATAGCATTTTTGTTAAACCCTAGGCTTACTGAGGTGCGTTATCAGTCACCTTTGATGAAATATTGGCATAACTGTCTTTTTTAACGTATTGTGTGGTTTGTATTGTCTTTTGTACTATTGGACCTAGTGTCTGAAATAAAGAGAATATATATACAGTCAGGACATTAAATATTGGGACATTAACACAATTCTAACATTTTTTTGCTCTATACACCAACACAATGGATTTGAAATGAAGACGGTCAGCTTTAATTTAAGGGGTTTTACATCCAAATCACCTGAAGACTTACAGACTTCAGGCTGTAATTGACTGCAAATGATTTGCAACAAAGTATTAAAACGTGAAAGTTTAATTTATTATTATTTATGCCCCATTACTTTTGGTCCCTTAACAAATGGGAGGTACATATGCAAACTGTTGTAATTCCTACAGCGTTCACCTGATTTGGATGTAAATACCCTCAAATTAAGCTGACAGTCTGCAGTTAAAGCACATCTATATATATGCTCTATGGTATTATTGTATATAAGTGTTAAGAGCAAAACATTGTTTTTAAACTAATTAAATGACATTTTAGCCACGTCGTACATCAGATTAACGTGAAAAAGTCTTTATGAACATCATTGCAAATGCAACAAACTAATTATTCTTAAAATGCATTCTGAAAGTTCAATAACAATAAGTAATTATTCATTATTTTAAAGTGATAAAGCATGTATGTTCATTATTGTTGTGATATATTATTGAATATTGGGACGTCTAGACATTGTACGTTGCAAAATCAATACTGTATTTGCCAGTATTGAATACAATAAAATTATGCAGGTTTTTCTTTTAACTAACATCTGTTTCTGTTTAATTATCAGCCATTATTGAGTCACACGGGCAGACTACGGTCCTCTGGTCATGGCTAAAGACCCGTTAGCGGAGGCTGGACTTCATTTTGATGAGCTCAACAAACTGCGAGTACTCGAGCCTGATGTGAGCCAGAAAACAACTGAGCTCAAAGAAGAATGCGAGGAGTTTGTCGACAGTGAGTGTTTTTCATTTTTAATCTCATCATGAAGTTTATCTTTCTTAACTGAATTTGCTTTTCGCAGTACAGATCAATAAGTTCTCCTTTTGCTTTTGAAAACAGAGATTGGACAGTTTCAGAAAATTGTAGGTGGGCTTATTGAACTTGTGGATGAACTTGCGAAGGAAGCCGAAACCGAAAAAATGAAGGTACTTTGTTGTTTTAAATCATTAGCTCTGCAAATTTGTGTTTTGTATTCACATATTGTTCACCTACAGGCCATCGGGGCAAGAAATCTGCTGAAATCAGTTGAAAAGCAACGGGAGGCCCAGCAGCAACAGCTTCAGGCTCTGATTACAGAAAAGAAAATGCAGCTTGAAAGGTAAACAGTCTTTAAGTTAGGAGCTGTATGTCAGACATTTTATGCATTAATCATTTATTTTATAGCAAAAGTTTGATGGCTTTTAACAGCATAACATTTTTCCTATGTTCCATGAGTTGATGGAATTTCATATGAAGGATGTTTTTGTCAGGAAAAAGGATCCTGAGAACCTCACTTCCATTATGACACATAAAAAGTAATGCTTATACATTCAGTATTGTAATGTATTGAAAATCAGTGAACGGTAGATAAACTCTCAAATATACTGAATAATCAAACGATCATAATAATGGTGTATTTCCTATAATCTCATCTGCTGATATGTTGCTAGTGAGTTGCAGAGCTTATGAAAACATCAACATCATTATGGTCAGATATTCAGTTCTATTATGTTACTGCATGGTTATTTCCAACTTATTACTTTAAGTAAAGAAAAACAAAAGAGAACAAAAGTGCTAGTTAGCAACTAATTACATTATCTGCATTACGTAATCAGATTCTGAAAGTTAGGTTGAAACTTGAAATTGAAGTACAAAACATTTTAAAGATGTTTTGCATTACCTCGCAAATATGTTTTCTTCAAGTGACACCTTTGTTATCAAACAAGAGATCCATTTGCTGCTCTTCACTTGTTTGATCAGAGATTGTGTCACTTTAAATGGCGTGTACAGAAGCTGATCTGGGAACAGGTTATCATACGGAGTGCGTCCGTCAGTCAGCGATTATGCGGTTGAAGTCAGAATTATTAGCCCCCCTTCCCCTTTGATTTTTTTTTTTTTTCTTTTAAAAATATTTCCTAAATGATGATTAACAGAGCAAAGAAATTTTTACAGTATGTCTGATAATATTTTTTCTTCTGGAAAAGTCTTATTTGTTTTATTTTGGCTAGAATAAAGGCAGTTTTAAATTTTTAAAAAACCATTTTAAGGTCAAAATTATTAGCCTCTTTAAGCTGTATTTTTTCCGATAGTCTACAGAACAAACCATCATTATACTGTAACTTGCCTAATTACCCTAACCTGCCTAGTTAACCGAATTAACCTAGTTAAGCCTTTAAATGTCACTTTAAGCTGTATAGAAGTGTCTTGAAAAATATCTAGTCAAATATTATTTACTGTCATCATGGCAAAGATACAAATAAATCAGTTATTAGAAATGAGTTATTAACACTATTATGTTTAGCAATGTGTTAAAAAAAAATCTTCTCTCCGTTAAACAGAAATTGGGGGAAAAATAAACAGGGGGCTAATAATTCTGACTTCAACTGTACATGCATTCGTTGATTCAGAGGTTGCATTATGAAGGGTTATGATCGACAAACTGCTTTGATGACTAGAAAGTGAATGCAGACATTTTGACATTAATTTCAAAACACTTTCAAGATTAAAAATATGGGAGATATATGGGAAACCCCCAGTCACATCCTTCCGGGTCTCTGTAGAAACAAATACTTTTACTAAAGATAGGTGAAACACCATGTTATAACCATTTCTAGTAACCTTAAAATCTGCTTGAACCAGAAGTTTGATGAAGTATTTGCATCTGAAACAGACCACTGAGTAGGCGGCGGGGTTTAATTTTTGGACTCCTCCTTTCATCTTTCACTCACAGCAAAGTAACTAAGCATGAATAACTCAAGCTGCCAAACTGATGTCATCAGAGGAGTATAAGAAAAGTGTAGGTCAGGATTTGATTAAAGAATATCAAAACTGTCATTTCACTGAATTGACTAATTCACAGTACAGATTAATTTCAGTGTGCTAGCCAAATAAACACAATGTGGTTACATAAGTTGGTAAATTAAAGTAATCTAAAAGTAATTGAAATACATTAACCATAACCTAAAATGAAACTACAGTTCATCATGATAATCTGGAATCAGCAATTGACTAGTTTCAAAGTAATCTACCCAAAACTGTCATTCATTTTAGGCCACCAATATTGCTTATACCAAGGATTTCTGTATGTTACATACAGCCACTTCAAGTAGTGAACAACATTGTGTTTATGCTCTGAATTCTTCTCTAAGACTAAAACGTCTTTTTGTTTTGCAGGTATCGAATAGAATATGAAGCTCTTCAGAAAGTGGAAGCTGAGCAGAGTGAATTCATCGATCAGTTTATACTGCAGAAATAAGAGTGCTGTGTTTCCTCTCTGCTGGACAGGAAAAATGATGCTATGCATCTTGATTCACATTGACCTCCTAATAAGTGCGGGGTCTCAAACTAGATGAACTGAATTGAGCAGTTAATGGCAGACAACAGACGTCTGTTTCAGCCTCAACCTCAGAGCATTGAGTGCTTTTGCATGGCCAGTTCCTGGAGGCACATCCTTGTAATCTTTCCAACCATAGATCATAATCTCAGATGAAACTATTTATATACAAAAGTTATTTATACTATTTATATGGAAACTAGTTTGTAAATCTGATCTTTTTTTTTTTTTTTTTACAACAGGAAAATACAGTATTTGCATGTTACTGTAAATAATTCCATCATGTGACATCTTCAGGTACATATTTTGTTTTCTGTATGATTACAACTCCTGTTTGAGACTTGAATGCCTGTCATTTTAATTATACCATATCCTCATGGCATTTTTATTGGGACCAAACCAAAATAATTTCTGTATAAGTTATGGAAAAGTATGGAAATTTATGGAAAATTCGTTTCTTGTTTACATTTACCATGTGTAATCTCAGCATTGGACAAAGCTCATACAGATCTGAAGAACATCTGAATAAAAATATATTTTGCAATTACATCTGTTGTCATCTGTAAACAATTTCTAGAGGTTAAAAAATAATCACATATAATTATGCGAGATTTGGCACAGATTAAATCACATTTAACAAATAATAACTACTTACAACCCTGGTGGGATTTAATCAATACATACTGTGCTCTCATTTAGGGTGTAGAAAGAGGAACTGGCAATTATCTTTGTTTCTTGGCCTTTGAGGGAGCATTTCCTTTCACAGATGGTGAGTTGTAAGTTGCGCTGAAGAGCATGGTGAGCAGTATCATGATGGGAATGATGAGGTACGGAGCATAAATGGACACCAGTGTTAGCCGTTCATTCAATGTTTGGGGTCCCGGATGTGGAGTCAAAGGAAACTTGTGGAAAAGTATGTGGCTTAAAATTGGGACTAGAGTGGTGGCCACATGAACAGAATAAATGATGGCTGGAGTTCTGATCCATTTGCAGCCACCTATTAAACAGACGAGCACAATAATTAGCTGGAATAATATGACCGTAGCTAGTAGGAGACAATGGATTACTTTCACTCCATCTAAACCAATATCATGTTTATTAGATCCCATCCCAATACCAGCTAAATTATAGACAGAAGCATCTCCTCTTTATCTTTAGGTCACTTCCCAAAGCACAGCTAGATCCTAGTGAATTTAAAAAGTAAAGAAAAATGGGAGACTGTTTAAGTGAAATAAGGCTCCTTAAAGACAAATTATATTAATTACAGTTTTCACTGCACTATTTAAATTATAAATGACCTGGAATATCATAGAAATTTATATTCCACACATTGTCATGGAATATAATTAACTTTAGTTTGTTGCTTTAAATTTTAGTTCCATTTGTCAAAACATTTTATTTTTCTATACCATAACATGTGAACCAAGTTTTGCCTGTTGTTAATGGTTAGGCTTTTTTTCCTGTTCCCTTTTTCATCTTTTCATGTTGTTAATGCAGTCACCAAGTTGTACCTGTTAACTAAGGCAGGAAAATGTACATTTCAAGAGCTTTGACTACAAAATGACTTAAATTGACTTCAAAGACTGAGTACTCTTGTTTCTTTCAATTAAAAAAGAATAAAACATTATCTGTTGTTGCCCTCACGAAGGCTTCTGAATTCAAGGAAAAAAAATAGTCAAGCTAAAACAATTTAAATTTTATGCAAAGCACAGTAGTGCCTTTATTATAAGCCATTGAAATTCAGCTTTTTAGTCAGTGAAAGTCAGGAAATTTGACGTTTGGTTAAGAGTGGGAACCCTGTAAGTTGATTTTAAAAACAGCAAACTAGTAAGACAAGAATTGAAACATGTAGTTATTTAAAAAAAGATACTAGTATCTAATAAAAATAGCATTTACAACACAACAAATGTACTGGTGTAACGCCAAACTGCATCTAAAGCTGTCTCTCTGCAATGCTTAAATATATTGACACCAAACTTTAGGTTCTTCAAGTTCACCTAAAACTGACCACAACACTTCAGTTTGTAACTGATGTGTAACTAACCACCTATTGGTCAAAAGTTATAAACCAACACATCGTTTATATGTTAATTGTTTTTATGATTTTCTGATATTTTAAGTGAAACACACTTCAAATGTATTCAAAAACTCATTGTTTCACTTGGTCTGTTGCTACTCATTAACCTTGTTGCTTTTGGCTCTTGGACTGCTTTGCTCATTCTGCCTCTGGATTGCTTTGCTCATTATGGCTCTGAACTGCTTGGCCCTTAATTGCAGCTATATTTAAAAACGATACTATTATCTAATAAATAGCCTAATGAATAAGTAATAAATAAATGCTTAAGTTATTATAACAGGTTCTCACCAATGGCAAGAATGTACTAGTAACAAAATGTAGTTTGTTACTAGTAACAGTAGAGCAGTTACTAGTCAATTCTGAAATAAGTACTAGTATGCAGTGACTACTAATATTTAAAGAATAAGTACTACTATCTAAAGCAGGGATGCCCAAACTCGGTCCTGGAGGGCCAGTGTCCTACATATTTTAGTTCCAACCCCAAAATTAAACACACATGAACCAGCTAATCAAGCTCATTTTAGGTATACTAGAAACTTCCAGGCAGGTGTGTTGAAGGAAGTTGGAGTTAAACTATGCAGGACACTCCAAGCCCTCCAGCACCGAGATTGGTCACCCCTGATCTAAAGCGATCTAGTATCTACCAATAAGTACCAGTATCTTTAAAAAGGTACTAGCCCTACCTAAAAATAAACATGTGTAACTAATAAATAGGCAATAATACTACATGGAAAAGATACAAGAATTAAGTACTAATAGCATGAAAATAGACATTAGTGCATTTTACAGAAACAGGCTTCCCACTCTAAGCCAAATATCAGATTCCCTGACTTTTCCCAGATTTCCACCGACTTATATGAATTTCCATGACCTATAATGAACAGAAAAAAGACAACTGTTGTTTTGAGCACTGAATAGATACTGAATAGGTACAGCCTGATAACTGCATTTGATTGCCAGTTGACAAAGGCATAGATAATTTTGAGGGATGTAAACAATAACAATGTCCTAACGAATTTCCTGTTTTACATTATTAATTTCTATTGTTTGCTAGAATCCAAAAAGGTCCACATATTGATAAATAATATTATAATGGCTGTTTTAACGTTAAGGTATGCTTAAATTCCCTCTTTTTACAGTTATAAAATAGCTGGACAAGCAGGAAATGTTCATGGGCCAATGACATGACCACATTGAAGATCTATAGGAATAAAATGGTACTGAAAATAGAATAACAACAAGCAAAACGTGAAACAGGAAGATTAAAAAATGGTATAGAAATTAGCATTTTGAAAAAAAATAATAATAATATGACAATTAAAAACTCTGATATCCATGGCTCAGGCAACATATATTTAACATTCCCCGACTTTTAATGTCTGGAATAACATTAGACCTTTGAAAATTGCATAAATTCCATAATCCTGTGGATAAATAGTCGCTTCAAAAACAATTCTGGTTTAGTTATGAAGCTTAATGACCGTTAGATGTCACTGTTGTGCCATTAAAAATCGCCTGCTTTTACAAATCATTAACAGAAGTGATGCTTTGACCGGAGCTGAACTGACCCTTCAGAAAGGCGTACGCTGCAACTGGGAAAAAGGGCAGCTGCACGAGCGCCTCGCAGAACACAAACGACTTGAACCACGCAGGAGGGTCCATCATCATCGGGTCCTTGAATTCACCAGCATACCAGTGCAGTAGCTTTATCAGCTGTGAAGCAGATAATCATATTTACCAAGTACTAACGTTAAAGAATTACATTTATCCTAAGACTAACACTGCTGAGAGTGTGAACTTACCTCTGGTGGATATACATGTTCGGGAAGTAAAGCTTGAAGATCAACCAGCAGGGTAATTGGAATGTGCGACGCGAAGTAAATGAAATATATAATTTCTAAGACGCGAAGAAACATTTTGATTGTCTGGTTTAAGTGACAGGTTAAGTGTTTTTGACAGGTTGTTCTTCCGTCAGGGTGGTTTGGCAGCGGTGAGTTGGCGTCAGTGGGAAGAGTAGAGTAGCGTGTTGATCCTCTGTTCCTGATTCGTCATTTGGCTCGGATCTTTTTAATCCTGGTTTTCCAATTGGTCAATCCGCTCGGTTGATTCCTGAAGTGGGCGGATTCCTAACGGCTCATTGGCTCATGGAGCAATCGTAAAACTACCATAGCAGCTACTCATAGATACTCATACTCATATCTATGGCAGCAACCACTGTTTACATCAAAATAATAGATGTTCGGTGATAAGCATTATTTCAAATTTTTTGAGGCATGTAAAAAATTTTTGATAGTTTTTAGTATAGTTTTATTCATTTTAGTTTTGAGTTAAAATCATGGTTAACATATAAAAAAAAAAAAAACATTATTTAAATATACATCCACTTGAAATTTGTCAGTTTCTCTGGATTTATTAGGTAAGGTAAGGTTCTGCATTGCTCATTAAATCCATATTTGTTTTAATCTATAAACATTTTAATACATTTGCAATAACAAGCTTAGGGACCATTTTCTCACTATTAACTAGTGGCTGAAATTAAGTTGGTGGATTAAGTTACCCGTATATTTTTAATTTGGCTGTTAATTTGTACTTATGAAGTACAGATATTATAAATCCCTAACCATACTTAACATCTAAGCACAACTACTACTTTCATAACTATTATAAGTAGCAAATTACGATTTATTGAGGCAAAAGTCATTGTTAATGTAGTCATAATTTAGTCAAATTTAAAATAAAACAGGGTATATGTACTTCATAAGTACATATAAACAGCCAATTTAATAACAGACAGATAATAAGCCACTAGTTAATAGTGAGAAATTTGACCAATTTCTCACTATTAACTAGTGATTTATTAAGTTACCCGTCTGTTATTAAATTGGCTGTTTATTTGTACTTGTGAAGTACATACCGTGCATGATATTCTACATCCCTAACCCTACTTAATACCTAAACACAACTACTACTTTCATAACTATTATAAGCAGAAAATTAGGACATTGAGGCAAAAGGCATAGTTAAAAGTGAGAATTGTATACCTTAAAATGAAGTGTGACCGAATTTACATTGAAATTTCAAATAAAATAGGGTATATGTACTTCACAGGTTTAAATAAACAGACAATTAATAATATACTGGTAACTTCTAGTAGTTGATAGTGAGACCAATTTCTCATTATTAACTAGTGGCTTATTAAGTTACCTGTCTATTATTAAATTGGCTGTTTATTTGTACCTATGAAGTACATACTGTGCGTGCATGATTTTATTCTACATCCTTAATCCTACCCAATACCTAAACACAACTACTACCTTAATAACTACTAATAATCAGCAAATTAGGAGTTTATTGAGGCAAAAGCCATAGTTAATGGTTTGTTATTATTGGAATTTGTACCTTAAAATGAAGCAGAACCAAGTTTGCTTCCAAATTTCTAATAAAATAATGCCATTCTTTAATAATAAGTTCAATTATTAAGGGAAATTCTGCCAGAAATGTACATTATTTGTCCATGAAATAAAAACATAAATACAGTGAATAAAAAGTATTTAATCCCCATAATTTCTAAAATGGACTAATGGTTGATTTCTGGGAGCTCTCAATTTTTTTTTCTTTATTAAAAACACTTTACAAATGTAAAAACTCTGTCCTTGTCCTCAGCCCAATTGACCCTACACACTTTAATAGTTTAGTTATGCTAAAAACTGTTATTTAGAAAATACTTCAGAAATAGCAAGTTTAAGTTGTTATCATTCACATCAATTGAATAAAAACATGAAATTCTAAATTAATTCTACAAATAAATACCACAAATATATAACACAAATATATAACACAAATAAATTTACAATTGTCCCCATGTTTCAGTCAGTCCTGTCTCATTTGCATTAAATGTATCATAAAATGTGTGCAATACACCTTTAAGGCTGTGACTTGAAAGTGACGTGGATGGAGAAGAAAGTGATGGAGAAGAAAGCTGACAGTGATCAGGGATGCCTTTTATCATTGAATTGTATGATTTTATGCTAGTTTTTGTATGATTTTTTTGAAGACGACAAGCTAAAGGTCAGGCCCTGTCACGCTTTTTATAAGTGAAAATGTACGTTTCTGGTAGAAAACACCTTAAGGATTTACAATAGTAATGATTAAAGTAACTTGTAATTTCAGAAAGTAGCCAAAACATGCACCTTTATGCTAAAGTGTTATTAAAAAAATTAAAAATTAACATATTTATAAAATTATCTTAAAATATTAATATAAAATTAACTTATAATAAATAACTTAACTTTGAATAATAGCTTAATTTAAAGATATTAAAAGGTTTGTTTCTTCATTTACTTACATAATCACAATGAAATTATTTAATAAAATATTTATATTAAATTATAATGTATTAAAATAAAGCATGTTAATCACAATAAAACACTGACTTTATTTAAAAGAAATTATTTATAAAATGACTCATGTCAATAATATTGCCTTTTGGCTATTAGAGTTACATACAATTAAATTCTTAACTGCAAACATTGTTAAACAAAGTTTGCCTGCACACAATTAATAAGATTTCCGTTAAGATCGATAATACCGTACATCAGTTGGTTTAAAATCCTTGTAGAGTTGAAAAACATCATTTGATGTTCAGAGCGATGTGTTGTTTTGCTTAATTAATCCCTTCCGCATTCAAGATCATTTGATTGTCGATGTGCACGTAATCCTGCAAACACATCAGTAATGTTGAATCACTTATCTGCAGGACAAAGGTAAAGAGTGACAAGTGGATCAAAGATGAATATGCCTCACCCCATCACTCTCCACAATATTCTCCAGGATCTTGACAATGTCTGTAAATGAAGGTCGAGATGTGTATGGATCCAACCAGCAGTCCCGTATGATCTGTTCCCTACATTTAAAGATATAAAACACAAAAGCACCAAGTTTAAAAATACTGGCAGTGTCTGGGACGCAGCTTTGTTACAATTCTGATTCTACATCCACTCAGTTCTCTGCATTTTACAGAGGGGGAAATAAGAACACGTCACTGTTTCTCGAAGAAAACATATTTATAAAGTTGCTGTTGACTTTAAATTTTTACCAGATGTTGGTAACAACCAAATTAATCTATATATGCAAGGAAAACAAATCTAATTAGTTTACAAATAAAGTCATGTGTAATAAAATGAAATGACACAGAAAAAAAGTATTGAACACATGAAGAAAGGGAGCTGTACAAAGGCAGTGAAAGCCCAGACAGCAGCTAAAATCTCTCAGTAGATCTTTAGCAACCCTCTGGCTGCCGTCATTTTAAATTAATATTAGCTGCTTCAGTCCAATATCTACTTTAGTAGGATGGTGAAGAGGAAACCGGAGTGGACATTTCAGCAAGACAATGATCCAAAATACAACCAAGGAAACTCTCAAATGCTTTCAGAGAAAGAAAATCAAGCTGGCCCAGCCAATCACCTGACTTGAATCCAATAGAAAACATAAAATAAAGATCAGATTTGATAGACGAGACCCACAGAACCATCAAGATTTTTAAACTCTGTTGAAGTCTGTGAAAAACTCACACCTGAGCAGTTCATGTGACTTCATTCTCTATATGAGGAGGCGTCTTTAAGCTGCCATCACCAAAAAAAGCCTTTTATATAAAGTATTGTCATTTCATTGTTATTACACATAAAAAAAATCCGATAGTTATATTTTTATATTTGTATTGTTTGTGTTTTTACTTAAATTTGGTTCAATTTCATGTCAACAGCTCCTGTAGAAATATTATTCCCAGAAAAAAACAACATGACATGTTGAATACCTTTCCCCCCACTGCATATGGAAACAATTGACAGAAACTTAGAAATGTGTAGTGTTTATATACAGTCAAGCCTGAAATGATTCATACCTCTGGAAAATTCTGATGGGAAATGACACAAGCTTCTCCCAAAAGATTTCTCCGCTTTTATTTACATTGGAACAAAAACTACTGTCAAAATTTGACAGGGGTATGATAATTTGGGAATTGACTGTAGTTGAAGTTTAATCTTTATATTTTATATATGTTGTTATATATCCTCATTTTATTACTGACATTCTTGTCATTTGAACTTTTATAATGTTTTGCCATTTTTGTCATTAAAATTATATTTTAATTACAGTTCTAAACTATTTTTTCAGTGTTTATTTTTGTTCATTTTATGTTCATGGTTTTAGTTAACTAAAACAACACTCAAATAAGTTTATGTCTCACAATCCTGAGTTTGTCTCTAAAGGGTGACTTTTCTTGTAATTCTAAGAGAAAAAAGATTTTTGAGAAAAACACCTAAATAATTTACTCTTGTGGCGTAAACAATCATCCATTATATTAACACAACGGTGAGTTTATCTTCTGAACCAGTTCTGAGTTTATTCTGACTTTCTTTCTTTGATTAAAAAAAATGTAACAATATATCAGAGTTTTCACAAGGATAATGATTCTGAAAAGTCTGATTTGTAAGAGTCTGAATTGTGAGAAAGAAACATCAGAGTTAACTTTACTTATTTTTTCTGTTGCATAAACGAACTTTTACACATTATGATGACCAATTTTTCAAAATATTCATTAATTTTCCTTCGGCTTAGTCTCCATTTCAGAGGTCGCCACAGCGGAATGAACAGCCAACTATTCCAGCATATGTTTTACGCAGCGGATGCCCGTCCAGCCACAACCCAGCACTGGGAAACACCCATAAACTCACATTCACATACATTCTACACTATGGCCAATTTAGTTTATTCAATTCACCTGTAGAGCATGTCTTTGGACTGTGAGGGAAACTGGAGCACCCAGAGGAAAACCATGCGAACACGGGGAGAACGTGCAAACTCCACAAAGAAATGCCTATTGGCCCAGCCGGGACTCGCACCAGCGACCTTTATGCTGTGAGGCGACAGTGCTAACTACTGAACCACTGCGCTGCCTTTTCAAAATATATTTCACACATTTTGATTGCATAAAATATTGTTTTATACACATTTTTTCCAAAATGGACTTGATTGTGTATGACTCACATTTCAGGACGGCAGGTTCTGGGGATTGGGTTCTTTTGTCCAGCACAGATACTGTACACCACTTCCTCAGACGTGCTTAAATTGGAGTATGGCAAAGTGCCTGTGAAACATAAAACCCATTATCTATTACTTGTTCATCAAAACAATTCAACAAATCAACCAAATCTCACAAGCATTTCTCACCAAACATCTGCATTTCCCACAGCACAATACCATAAGCCCAGACGTCTCCTTTAAAGCTGTAGTAGCTGCACCGAAAGTATTCTGGAGGGTACCAGCGCAGGGGCACACGCTCCTGAAGTCACATTCACAGAAACAAAATATGTTGTTTTATTCAGGTGAATTTACAGATTTATTTGCGTCAGGTTAATAAGTCTTAAAATTTAAGGGCGATTCTTAGTGTGTTTCCACAAGATTAACAAAAGGAGACATAAATTAGTCAGTATTTTTTGGAATTGCAATTTACAGAGACTTCTGTTATGTTGAAAATTGTAGGCTTACCATTGTAGTGATACGTGGATGAGGATTGAGGATGAGCTGACAAAATTTTAAAGCTGAATATACTGCCTGATCCTATAATCACTATAATCATGCAAGTGTATAAAATATTGATAGATAATATATTAACACATGCTATTGCTAACTGACATTTGATCATATAGATTGGAGTTGAAGTGATGTTTATGCAAACAAACTGCACAAATTACTATTTTAATTAAGTTATAATCAATATTGTGATGAGTAGAGAGACCGCTATGCCCCGTGTTGCTGTAGTACACAATACATTTAAGTTCTAGTAACTTAAAAGTCTCAGAAACTTCTAGTTCACTCAGACTTTACTTCAGTATGTTGATGTACTTCCACTTGAAACTGAATATTGAGCAGGGGGCGGGGCTTTCTTTTTGACTTCATAACAATTCTCTTATAGCAAACTAATGGTAGAGGGCGTGGTTAAGAATATCGTGACTGAAACTGTCAAACTGACATCAACAGAGAAGAGCCGCCACTCCAAATGCAGAAGCAAATGGTCAGAATTAGATTGAAGATTACCAGTGGATTAAATTCCATGGGTAAATGGGGAATATGTGCACAGACTTTCAATTTTCAGTCAGCCAACCCAAGTGCTTCCGGTGCGCTGTTACAAAATTGCCACGTTCAAGATCAGATTTCTTACAAAATCAGTGATATTCACTGCCTGGTTAATATTTCATATAAAGTGGGTATCAGACTGAACATGAAGCACCGCATTAAATCCCTGTCATGTGTTTAAATATGGAAATTTATCTTATTTCACTATTTTCAATGTAGTTTCTGCGCTAGCCTTCTGCTACTGACAGTGCTTTTGTTTAAACAGTCTTTCATCTAGGTTTATGCTTGAACAACTAAATAAACGTTTAAGTCAAAGGAAAGTTACATAATCCTTTGACTTGAAGTTTATCATTGGCTGAAAAACACTAGCTGTGCATATATCCCATTGTTCACATAAAGAATAATCTTGTGCGCTAGCCAAATTGTAACATTGTCTATTAGCATTTCACACAGGCAAAATGTTTGTTTACTCAAATGGTTTGAGTTGTCTGAACTTATCAGCATTTTCAGTAATCAGAGTTGATGTTGGACGAATAAGTACGATTGGTTCACCTTGTGTTGTTTTTTCCTACTGCTGCGTCTGCTCCTCATGCGGGTCAAGTCTCTAGCTAAGCCGAACTCTGCCACCTTCGTCTCCCATGGAAACCGACCCACCAAAATGTTCCTTAAGGCAAGGTCACAGTGCACCACCTGAATGATTCGCAGAGATCGTCAAAAATCATTCTTGCTATTTTTCATTTGTATTTATGGTGAATGGACATAAAGAAATATGATTCTTCATTTATATAATGGAATATTTTGGTACTGTGGCATGCAGTACCATTTTGGAGCGCAAGTGCTCCATGCCCATGGCGATGTGGTAGGACGCAATGGTGAAATGACGCTGCAATTCAGGGTCTGCACTCAGTTCATCTTTGTGTTTCTGAACAAAAGTGCGAAGGGTCCCGTAGCTCATGAACTCCATGATCAACAAATATGGCTCTGAAAAACACACAGGCATCAAACAACTACTTTACGTAATTTAGGTTTTCTTGAAGGATGCAGCAGCCTATTTTTTATTATCCGCTTGTTAAAGGAATGGTTCACCCAAAAATTTAACTTCTGTCATCATTTACTCTCCCTTTACTTGTTCCAAATCAATTAGAGTTTTTTTGGTTCTGTTGAACAAACACAAAAGATTTTTTTGGCAAAAAGATATTTTTGGAAACCTGTTGGAAGTCCACCATGGAAGTCAATAGTTACAGCCAGTTTCAAATTATAAATTGATGATCAGGAGGGGGTCAACATTTTTCAAATTGTTTGTGTTATACATGCTTTAGTCATTTATGTATTTATTTTTATTTACATCAAGTTTATTAATAAAACATATTTTTACCCCCTTCAATTATTATTAGGAGATAGAAATTTCCAACATACAGAATTGCATAAATTGAATTCCCTGACAAAGACCCCTTTGGAAATTTGGTACAAGGAATTAAAGAATCCTAAAAGTTAAAAACAAGCTAAGATATTAAGATGGGTTGAACGTGATATTCAATTTAAACCAGCAAAACTAGATTCAAGATTTAAACAATGGAGTTTGCAAGGTATAACATCCTTTTGTCTCATCACCACTGATAATGAATTAGAACGCTTTCAACAACTTTCGAATATTTATAACTTAGCCGTTACCTTCAAGTTAGACACTACTTCAATAAAGACATAAGAGATTCAGAAGACATAAAAACAACAGTAGTACAGGTATTTATAGATACTTACAAAAAGAAGGTGAATAAGAAACTAGTATCAACAGTTTATCCCTGTCTGACATTCACAAAGAAACACTCAACAATGTATATAAAACAGAAATGGGAAAAGGAAGCCAATATTATTATAACAAATGAGGAATGGTTAACTATTTGGGAAACACAGATGATCACAATTCATTCAGATTCATGGAGGGAATGTATTTGGAAAAATGGACTCAAGTTCTTTATGACACCTAAATTAAAATACTTTCAAACTAGAGATGAAAAAAATGGTGAATGCTGTAGAAAATGTGGAAATGTATTGGCTGATCATTTCCACATATTTTGGGATTGTAATAATATACACACTTATTGGCAAGATTTGAATAAAGAGTTAAATGCAATAACGGGATTGAATCTGGAATGTCATTTTAAAACTATGTACCTGGGAATTTACTCTTCAAAAATACCCCCAAAAAATATGCATATCTTCTTAATACAGTACTAACAACTAGCAAAAAGGCAATTACAAGGAAATGGCTCAAGGAAGATCCTCCATCTGTAGGTTAATGGCGTGATATTGTAAAACAGGTGTATGATATGGATGAAATGTACTGACATTTTGGGGGAAGAGGAGATTCCCCCCAATGTGTAAAGCGCTTTGAGTGCCCAGAAAAGCGCTATATAAAAGTAACGAATTATTATTATTATTATTTTTCTTGAGACAACAAGCCAATAGAAATCCTGCATACTGGGGTAAATGGTTGAGAAGAAATGTAATGTTTTAATTTTATTGTGGTGCTTTTATATTATAGATATCTGGAGGCTGTTGATCTTTGATACGCAACCCTTAACAAAATTTTATATAGCAACCATATTTTACCAACCATAAATACGAATGTAAATGAGATAGTATTCGGTGACCTTTGACACTTGTATTGCATGTCTTTTTTGTTTCCATGTTTCTTTAAAAATGTTGTTGTTGTTTTGTTCTGAACAATTTTGAAAAAGAAAAAAATATATATATAATATATTTAATATAATATATTTAAAAAAAAAAAAAAAACGTATTTAAGTTTACAGCGTTTTGAGGGATATTTAGTGTATTCTGACCTACAGTATTCTCTGATGAGCCATTTCAGATGTTACTTTAGGTCAGATTACAAATGTTATTATTCATCTAATTTGACTTTCAGGCTAAATGTAGATACAAACAACTATTTTGCGAGAAAACAAAGTCTGGTGAACACGATGTCTATCGCTGCTCTAGATCTGCCGCTTTCAGACTTTTTCCTCGAATAGACTGATTGATGGAGTTATGCATTCACAATGGTTTGAACCATTATAGGGCACGTCAAATATATATTTATATTATTTTATTACATTTATATCGTGTGCACACTGAAAACTGTTCGCCCAGGCTGTGCATTAAAGCTGAAAATGCAGTAAATATTGTTCAATATCTTGCGCAGACTGCTCATTTCACTTTAAAAGACATCATCAGAAGGCCCAGGCATTGATTTGGACTTGTTTGTATCTATTGATTTTAAAATCTCAGAAAGAGTGAACACTGACTCGCATTACATGAATCGCCAATGACCATGGATTCAGCTAAAAATTGTCTTTAAATGTTCTACATAAGAAAAAAAGCCACCACAATCTTTGATTTAACTATATATTAGTACACTTCAGCAGGCAACACTGTGCTAAGGACATTAAAAAAAAGGCTAAAATCATGTGGCCTATTAAAGAAACGTGCTATTTGTCACAGTTAACACCTTTTAAACCACAACACATTGTG
This sequence comes from Danio aesculapii, assembly GCF_903798145.1. Lineage (NCBI taxonomy): Eukaryota > Metazoa > Chordata > Actinopteri > Cypriniformes > Danionidae > Danio > Danio aesculapii. The sequence continues at coordinate 24,772,480 of NC_079449.1, read as the reverse complement.
CTAAAAGCACACTCAGAACACTTTAGCAGCACCTAAAGACCACACACTCACATCTGCAAGACCTAGTTTAGTAGTTCCCCTTTAGCATTCAAAGATTATTTGAGTCTGAAATACAAAATGCTTGACTTACCCTCCGCCGTATTCCAGTCCAGCAGCTGCATCACATTTTTATGATACGCCAGCTTTCTCATAATAGACGCCTCATGTTCCATCTGCTTAGACGTCATACCTGCAAACGACAGCGCATATAAAACAACAGCTCAAAAGACGAACACATTTTTCATTGTTTGAGTGCATTTAGTTTTACCTTCTTTTCCAATTTTGCACGTGATCAGCGAGTGGCCTCTGCTAGTGCCTCTTATTATCCTCGCTTTGTAAAAAACTCCTTCTCTGCCAGCTTTTATGAGCTGAATAAGGTTCAGGTCTTCTTTTGTGAACCGGGGAACCTAAAGAAAATCATGCAACGTTGTTTGAGCATTTAAAAAATACATTTAAATGACTATTAGAGTTATTATAATTACATTCTTCAGAGCAAAGGTCATCATGTATAGTTTGCATCACATATACAGCTGAAGTCAAAATTATTAGCCCTCCTTTTTAAATATTTTCCAAATGATGTTTAACAGAGCAGAGAAATTTTCACAGTATGTCTGATAATATTTTTTCTTCTAGAGAAAGTCTTATTTGTTTTATTTCGGCTAGAATAAAAGCAGTTTTTAATTTTTAAAAACAATTTTAATGTCAAAATTATTAGCCTCTTTAAGCTATGCACTTTTTCGATAGTCTAAAGAACAAACCATCGTTATACAATAACTTGACTAATTACCCAAACTTTCCTAATTAACCTAGTTAAGCCTTTAAAAGTCACTTTAAGCTGTATAGAAGTATCTTGAAGTATCTAGTCTAATATTATTTACTGTCATCATGGCAAAGCTAAAATAAATCAGTTATTAGAAATGAGTTATTAAAACTATTATGTTTATGATACACCATTGTGTATCCACAATAGTAGTGTTTGTTTCGTTATTAATGTATTTATTTATTTATTTATATACAGTTAAATTCATTTATTATCACTACTAATGACTGTGTTTGAAACAAAATAACAGCAGTTGAGAAAGCTTGCGCTGTGGGTTACCATTGCGACACTCGTTGTGTTTACTTCAGATGCTACTAAGCTGCGCCTGGGGAAAGACACTGAAGTCTCAATGTGATTTTGTTTCTCCTGATAATTCAGGTATGTTTCATAAACAGTAAATATGTTTATTTTAAATAATGTAAAAAAAAATGCGAGTACACAATTCCTACGTGTTTTGAAGTGAATAGCTTATTTACAGTTGTTAACTGAGTAGAGTGATTCAAATGAAAGTACCAGGAACTTAGATTAAATGACAGTTGGTCTAAGTTATGTTTGTTATAACTGACTCCCCAGTAAATAATATGTATTTTACTCAGTATGTGATAATTGAACAGAAAATGACTTATTATTTGTATATATTGATTATTTATTTGTTAATGTATAACGTTTATGAGAGTAACATTGGTAATTGGTCTCAAGTGTAACGTTAACTGTAACAATTTAAATGATACAAATAACAGACGTATGATTGTTCTGTGAGTTTAGTAGTTTTATGGTAAATGGTTATATACATAGGTTTTTACAGAGAAAGAAGAAGTAGATGGTTGACAAAGAATATAAAGTGTATTCTGTGTCCTACTGATAAATATACGGAAGGTTTAATATTTATATGTGTTAATGATAAGAGAGTAAGAGTGTATAAGTATTTGAAGCATTAATTGTTGTAAAAAGAGAAAAACAATACAAACAAAAGAAACAAATCTGTATGTTTGATTAAATAAAACATGATTTGAGGATATTTTTGCATAACATGATTTGTGAGGATATATTTGCTATAATATAAATGCTAATAAACAGATGCTACTAAGCTGTGCCTGGGGAAAGACACTGAAGTCCCAATGTGATTTTGTTTCTGCTGAAAATTCAGGCACTTTTAATATGCCTACGAGTTCCTCGGCCGGGACCCGTAACATTCAGAAATCTTCTTATTATGTTTAAAAATCTTCTTTCTGATTTTTCTAAAAATATACAGTAGGGCTAATAATTCTGATTTCAACTTTATATAATGTAATTACAAAATCTATCCAGTTAAATATCATCGATGGATTTGCTCTTCAGCGTTTGGACTTTCAGCAGTGAAATTAAACCACACTGAACTGAACTTCAACTCTGAAAACTGGACTGACACAGTTTCAATTTTAATTGACTAAGTTAGAACTTCTATGTTAAGCCACAATCTACATTGTAAAAGCGCTATGATGAATTGAATTGAAGTATTTAAAAATGAACACAATAAAAACCTGTTGTGAAGACTTCCAGGGAAACTTGCAGCTGGATTTGGTTTGTTGTCTGTGCAACGGGCTCTCTGTGATTGGCTCTGGTGCTTCAGGAAGAGTCAGGACATTGGGTGACGGAGGTGAAGAATCATGAGAAGAAGCTCGAGGGATCACAGTCGGCCTCCCCTGCTTCAGGTCTCGTATGGTCTTCTTCATTGACCGATATCTGCAGAGGAAACAGAGACTTAATGTATTAAAAATATTGCTTTATTTTATACATATTACTGGATAACGTATTGATGAAAATGCTGTAATGGCAGTATCTGCTCATTTGTACTACCGTAGAAAAATACAATGACTTAATTTTCAAAAACAGATAGAAGCATTTTAGGTAATTTTCAGAGATCATGTTTTTTTTTTTTGTGTGTGTGTGTGTGTGTGTATTGAGTTCAATTGTAAAATAAAATTGATTTATGGAAAGCACTAAAACTGTAGATTTGAGTAATTTTAAGAAATCATGTTTTTATATTTTGTATTAAGAAGCAAAACCTTAATTGCAAAACAACATTTACTGCAAAATACTAAAAACACAACCATGGAAAAAACTTCAGAGACCTTTTGAAAATTCTCAGCATCTCTAGATGTACTGTACAGCTTTACTAGCTGTTAAACAATAATATATGTTTTATATTCATATAAAAGTCTGATAATATTCCAAATATAAAATGAAACAATATAAATGACAATATTTTTTTTTATTTCAGTGTTATTCCACCAAATATTGATATCTTCACTCATCTGAAAACATCACCTCATCTTGTTATTTTGACACACAATGATAATCGATTAATCCAGAGAATTTTCATGTGCTCTCCTAATTACACCATTATATTAATCTACAATTTAATATTCACATGAACAATTTTAGATGCATCAAAATGTGTGTTATCACACGAGTAAATATACTTGTGAAAGCAGAGGAATCCAAGTACAGCCATGAAGAAAACTGTAACACCGTAGACGCTGATTAGAATTATGAATCCAGGATCTGTAAAGGTGGGGAGATTTTCATATGATCAAAGTGAAATAAACCACAGTGAGTTTTTAGATAGACACAAACAACAAGTAACCAATGCACACAAAGCAAAACTATTTAGATTTTATATATACATGAGATTTACATATAGAAATGATCTGTTGGTCTCCCTCTCTCTCTTTCTATATATATATATATATATATATATATATATATATATATATATATGTTTGTGTATTTCACCACGATTGGCCAGCCTTATAATAATCCTAACTATTGCTTAATACAGTTATGTCCATATTCAGATGCAAAAACCTCTAAATGCTGTGTGAAATTTTCTCCTAAAATGAGCATTTGTTTCAGCCTCCTATATTTATGTTCAGTTATTTCATATTAAAGGCAATGAAAAGAACTTATTCGTCACGGTAAAAGTAAATTGACTGAGCCTACACAACGAAGCATCTATTCTAAACTTATATGTTTAAATATATATTTGAACTTATATGATACAGCTCACTCTCTCTCTCTCTGTGTGTGTATATATATTTATGTGTATATATATGTATGTGTATGTATGTGTATGTGTATGTATGTGTATATATATATATATATATATATATATATATATATATATATATATATATATATATATATATATATATATATATATATATACACATACATACACACACATTTATACCGTTAAAGACAAGCCGTTAAAGACAAAATTATTAGCCTTCCTGTGAAATTGTAGGTCTTTTTTCAATTATTTCCAAAGTGATGTTTAAAAGAGATTTTTAAACAAACACATTTTTAAACAATAATTTTAATAACAAATTTCTAATTATTAATTTGTTTCGTCTTTGATATGATAAAAGTGTATTATTTTACAAGTTATTTTGCAAGTATCGAGCTTAACGTGCAATTTAAAAGCCTAACTAGGCAATTTAGGTTAATTAGGCAAGTCATTGGACAACAATGGTTTGTTCTGTAGTAAATAGAAAAAAATTCTCTTAACGGGTCTGATAAAATTGAGCAGTTTTAACCTTTTAAAAAATGTTTAGTGTTTTTTTAAGAAAAAAAATTGAGAAAGTGTTTTTTTTTATTTAATTTAAAGAAAAAATATTGCTCTCCAAAACATTACTTGGGAAATATTTGAAAAAGAAATAATATTTTACTTGAGGGCTAATCATTTTTTTTTAATACACACACACACACACACATATATGTACAAACATTCCTTCAAGTGTAAAACAATTTGTAAGCTAAACCTACCTTTAATATCTCCCATAATGATACTGCGAGCGTCACGTTTTAGTCATCTGAGAATTTTTAGCAGAACTAAAAGAGAAAAAGGCACAAGAAAAACATTGTCTATTTAAATTCGCACAGCCCCTTTAAAATTACAATTAAACACACAATACATACCTTAAATATCAGCCAGTCTCCTCATACATTCACATGCAAGATGTAAAAAAAAAGCAAACATCTTTTGTGACCAAAAAAGGCAAGAAAAAGCTCTCCGGCAGGTTGAGCTCATTATGCAACACACACCATCGTTCAACCTTCTTCTGCATGAGAAGAACAATACACAAGCATGCATGAAGACCACTGAGGCTGAGGTGCTGTTTAGCACAACAAGCCACAATTCTTCAGCGCTTGTGGTTTACAGAACTCTATAAGTAGCACAGCATACACTTCCTGACTGCACATGCTTTAAAAAACTCACTCTGCTGCCCACAAAGCGCACATTCTGAGGCGATTCTCTCTAAATCATTTGTATATTTTCATCAAGGGAAATATTCACATGGAAAATGTGGTAAAGCAAGTGGAAGGGTCCCACCTTAGGTTAGTTTAAATGTCAAATGTGGCTTGAGTTCAAGGAAATAGGCCTGTGTGATGGCACTGGACGCTCTACAGGGCCAGGCAGGAGGAGGAGGTGTGCGGTTTCCTCTTTGCTACTGCTGAAGGAAACACCTCGCATCATTCAATAAACACGCCAGACAACAGACTCGCATTTGGCTGCATTTAATTCGTTTCTTGAATAATTGTTACAGATCAACGTCGTCACTCCATATACAACTACAAGTACATTTGTACAGTTCATTTTCAAATACATCATCGTTTTCATTGGCGTATTTACAAAACATTTATGTACATTTGTCAGTGCAATGTCAATCGCTTTTTCTTTAAACAACACTTTACAAAATAAAGTTCATTAAATTAATACATCTCTAGCATCAAAATTAATTTAACAGAAATTAGGACTAACGACATGGACGAAGACACACGTATCAGTAGTTGATTGCACTACTTGGAAAAGAGATCATTTTGCCATTTGAATAAATTATCCCTGTATCAAAAAAAGGCAATGTTTAAAACCCCATTTGGCCAATTTTCACTTTTAGCTTTGAATTTAGATCTCTCCTTTTCTTTAAACGTTAAAACACCTAAAAACGTTTACAGTTGATTAATACAGCTGTGTGTTTACTTCATTTCTTTTTTTCCGACAGGGATACACCTTTATTTGATGGCAAACATTCAGAATATCCATGAAGAGTACAGCAGCAAAATGGGTGCTTTGAATGATTCCCGATGATTTCCGAAAGGTTTAACGTCCCCTCGCAGGAGGAGCTCGTTGGGTTGATGGGTCGCTGAAAATTAAGAGCCATTCAATATTTCAGATTTCATCTTTTCACAGTGGTAATTAAGGTGGGCTCTTTTAGCAAGAGTCACTGAAGAAATGCTACTAATAACCTGGAGCAGCCACAGACGTCCCCAACCTTCAGCAGTTTAGTGAGAATGCTGTTCTCTAAAAGCAAAGTGTGTGAAAGATTCCTGTGCTAATACTGTTCACGCGACAGACGCTCTCATCTAACGGCTTTCGAAGCTTGCCACAAACTATGTACATGACCGGTTCAACGCTTTGGCTTGGACACGTGAAGTCTCATCCATAAGATATGTTTCCGCTTGCTGTTTTTAGTCTTCGTCTGCGGTCACCAGTATTTTGTGAAGCAAGAAAGTACAGTGGTAACAATAAAACTTGTGAAAAGCTGCACTTATGTTGAGAGGACGTGGTTTGATCAGACTAAAGCTGAAAGCGAACGCGTTTAGGCAAAGTGAACTACTGCATTTAAAAAAAAAAAGATAAAAATAAACGTATAAAAAATTTAAAAGAAAAAAATATACATATACTCTTCTAAAGAGAAACAAAATCTGGAAATAACCATTTGAAACTAGGTCTAGAACAACAAAATTAGCATAATTTGGCAGCAGAGGAGAGGAAGGATAGTTCAATTGGTTGAAAGAAATCTTTCTTGATGAAAATTTAATTAAAGTCAATGATTTCAACTGCTCTCGGATTATATAATACTGTCATTGATTTGTTTATGAACAGTTGGCCAATAAATTATGAAAGATGTGAGGTAGTGTATGGAACTTACTGGAAAAACGTACAGTGGCCAAGTGAGCTTAACGTGCTGCAACACATGCAATTACAAAAACACCAGCAAATTAAGAAACGATCTTCATCAGTTTAACAGCACATGTGTTGAAAATTCTCACAACACAAACACTTGAAGAAACGCGCTGCATTTTGTCACAACACACTTAAGAAACGCGCTGCATTTTAACAACACAAACAACTGAAGAAACGCACTGCATTTTAACAAAGCAAACAACTGAAGAAACGCGCTGCATTTTAACAACGCAAACAACTGAAGAAACGCACTGCATTTTAACAACACAAACAACTGAAGAAACGCACTGCATTTTAACAACGCAAACAACTGAAGAAACGCGCTGCATTTTGTCACAACACAAACAACTGAAGAAACGCGCTGCATTTTGTCACAACACAAACAACTGAAGAAACGCACTGCATTTTGTCACAACACAAACAACTGAAGAAACGCGCTGCATTTTGTCACAACACAAACAACTGAAGAAACGCACTGCATTTTGTCACAACACAAACAAATTAAACGGAAACATTTCAGTTTATCATCAATAAGGCAAATAATTTACAAAAGACTCAGGATAATCGTGTAATCAGGATATTAAAATAAACAAAAATACTCACATTTCAAAGACCACCAACAACCTGACTGAACAACAGTCACGGCATAACAACACATCCATATCTCAGCAGGGTCCGTCATGTTTTTGGGTCCCCTTAAAACATTTCTGTTGTGTTACATGGATATTTGCGTTGTGACAAAATGAAGTTCGTTTCTTAAGTTGTTTGTGTTGTGACAAAATGAAGTTTGTTTCTTAAGTTGTTTGTGTTGTGACAAAATGAAGTTTGTTTCTTAAGTTGTTTGTGTTGTGACAAAATGAAGTTCGTTTCTTAAGTTGTTTGTGTTGTGACAAAATGAAGTTCGTTTCTTAAGTTGTTTGTGTTGTGACAAAATGAAGTTCGTTTCTTAAGTTGTTTGTGTTGTGACAAAATGAAGTTTGTTTCTTAAGTTGTTTGTGTTGTGACAAAATGAAGTTTGTTTCTTAAGTTGTTTGTGTTGTGACAAAATGAAGTTCGTTTCTTAAGTTGTTTGTGTTGTGACAAAATGAAGTTCGTTTCTTAAGTTGTTTGTGTTGTGACAAAATGAAGTTTGTTTCTTAAGTTGTTTGTGTTGTGACAAAATGAAGTTTGTTTCTTAAGTTGTTTGTGTTGTGACAAAATGCAGCGCGTTTCTTAAGTTGTTTGTGTCGTGACAAAATGCAAAATTGTTTGCGTTGTGATTAAAATGTGCTGTCAAACTGATGAAGATCGTTTCTTTATTTGTTGGTGTTTTTTTGTAATTGCATGTGTTTTCTTAAATTGCAGCGTGTTAAGCTCTCTCGGTCACAATAAAAAAAGGAATCAACCAACAAAACCTTGAGAGAAACGTATAATTTCTACCAACCGTTTTCGAATTCAAAAGGACCTGTTTTCTCCTTTAGCATTCTGAAATTGAGCAGTGTTTGATTTTTGGATTCACCTGTGTGGGTTGGCATGTGAAAGTGCAGTTTGGTCTGTCTGTCTGGTGATATAGAGGGATTGGCTAGGAGATTTTTTTGTCTGCTTGGCAACAATCACGTGATGGTGAGCTACAGTTGTCACTCGTTGGCCTTCTCCCTGGTGTATCTGCAGTGTCAGGTACCTCTATTCTGAAAGCGCAGTTAGCGGCGGAGTCGTGCCTGTCGGCTAACTGATGTTTTGTGCTTTCACAAATGACGGTCCTGTGGGGCGCGTTCAGCGTACTGGCAGACCCCTCTAGTGTCTTTCATGTGGAAGAGCTTTATGTGGTGTCACTGCAGCACACAGTACTTCTTGTAGTCGGATTCAAAGTCTTCATCCATGCTAGTGGTGTCTGCCATCTTCTTGCCCTCTGTTTTTGGCAGAAACTGTGAGTAGTCCACTCCCTGTTGCTCATAAAACAGGATGTAGGCTGAATCTGTGTCAATCTCGTCCGAGTGCACTTCCTGAAACGATGACAACAAACAGTTTGTTTTAAGTTTTGCACAAAACATTTAGTCAGTAATTTTTTTAGAGGGCAAATTTCAAGACTAAAAATTCTGATCTAATACCACAATGTTTATAATGAAAACACTTATTTTATTGACTTCTGTCTTATTTCTTTGTGTGTGTGTTTTTTTTCCAGGAACATAAATTTCAGTTTCAATGGCACAATACTTACTCACCAAAAACACTATTTATTTTTCATATAATAAATTTTTTTTGTTATAATTTTTTTTATTATTTGAGTGATTATTTAGAAATACAGCAAATATAAATAGTTGATACCAAAACACTTACATTGAACACTACTTTTATATAATATTGTATTTGTATTTTGTATTATCATTTTAAAGTGGTCAAATACAAATTTTTCCAGTAATTAAATTTTTTTAAACCAATGAAAGGCAATTTTTATATACAAGTTATAATTTTATAATGTTATAATGTTTATAATGTTTTATTAGATTTTATAGTACTTTAAAATACTTTAGAACAATGGTCCATTAGTTAATGTATTTACTAGCATTAACTAATCTTGTAAAGCATTTATTAACTAAAGTTCAACATTAACTAATCTAGATAGCCTGCTAGGCAAGGCGTAGATAGATTTTGGTAGCTCGACTGAAAGAACAATAGCCCTGGGACCAGATTTTGTGGTGAGCCCTGCTAATGCATTATTCAAATCTAAAGTTGTGCTTTATAACATTAGTTAACTCAGAGTTAATGTATACTAATATTATTTAACTTAAATAACATTAACAAAGATGAATGAATACCGTAATAAATGTATTACCAATTATTTGTTAATGTTAGTAAATACATTAAATAGCATTAACTTATGGACAGTGGTGGAAAGGGTACTGAAAAATCCTACTCAAGTAAAAGTACCATTACTTGCCCCAAAATGTAGTGCGAGTAAAAGTACCTGTTGTAAATATCACTCAACGTATGAGTAAAAAGTAGCCCTTTTAAAAGTACTCAAGAGTAGTGAGTATTACGCAGTGAAAGGTTGATACATTTACGTGCAATTTGTGTGAAAACGTAACATTTTGTAGTGCATTTAGTTATTGTTTAAGGCAATTTGGTGATTTCAGTGACCATACAGTAAACAAACATCCATCATATTCTCATCAGTGACATGCAGTCTAAACAGTCATTCATTTCGTGTAAAGATTTTGGACATCTTCTTGGACATTTTTAATGCTACCAAACGGTTTGCACCTTTTTTAAACTGCCCATGTTTTGAGGTTGTTCAGTGTGATGTGATTTTACGATTTGCGATTTGATTGGATAAGAATCACAGGACTGATGTTTCTACTCAGACAACTCCCATAGTCAAGAAAAAAAAACTTTTTACTGTACTGACTGCAGTTAAAAGGTAAATAATGGAGTAAAAGTACTGATACGGTACTCAGCGTAATTGAGTACACCCAATTTAGAACATTTATATTTTTATCCATTCCTCAGTGAATATGGGTCATATATATTGGTGTATTTAAACAAAACAGATTTATTAAACAGATATATTCATTAAAATAATATTTTATTCACAGGACATCTTTATAAATTGAAAGATAATACATTTAAATTAATGTGAAATTTTGCAAACTACAACATTTCAACTTAATTGTATATTTTTTGTTTCTCTTGATTTTTGCTATTTTTGAAAATTGTATTTTATATTTTTCTATAACATATAAATTTGGGCTACTAATTTTTGAACCATTATTGTATATTATTGTGTTAGATTAGCTCCAGATTTGGTTTCAGTACTGACTAAACTAATGTATATGCACAAATATAATATTGTAAAGCATCCTATAGAAAATATTTATTTAAATGAGAGATTTGTGGGGGGTGTACTCATATATGCTGATATGCTCATATATACGTTTTATCTCCTCTCTCGGCTGTTACAAGAATAACATTACTTGTGGATCCAGACACAAGTGTGTCTGCAGAGTGGGTTTTCTCCACCGCGTCGCCATCTATGATGAATCTACTGATCGCCGTGACCGTTTAACATCAGTGTCCGTGTTACTGTTTGCTGAACAGCGCCAATCGCAGCCTTTTCTGTTGAGCGTGTGATCAATCATAGGCGTTTAAGAATTCGCTTAAAAACGCTCTTTGAGCAGGCAGGTAAAATTAAAGGTACAGTATATATAGCCAAGCGCTGTTGGTAAGATGCCCTTTCAATCTCTTGCTGCTTCAGGTGTTAAACTCTAATATAAAATGACTGAGAATAGAAGTAGCATGCTTAGTCTCCATAAGAATTCTGAAATAGAAGAGAGCAGAATGCAGTTAATGGCTCAGCTAAGCTCTCAGGTTAAAATGATTTTAGAACTGATTTTAAGAGAGATTATTTATTCTTTCTTTGGCATTTGATTGTGATTGAAAAGCTAAAATCTAAGTATTGAGTGATTAGTAGCAAAAACTGCAAGCACAAAAACTCTTCGTCAATCTTCAGTAAACTGTAATTATTTGAATCTCTGACTTCGGCTCTTCTTCATCTGACAGACTGGTAATTCTTTGGGTTAAAACTGTAAAATATCCCTACAAACTGAATCGACGACATGATAATCGTAACCGAACTGTGAGACCAGTGTAGGTTCACACCCCTAATCTTGTCAGTAAGTGTGGGAATACCAAATTAAGTTGCTCAGGTTGATTAACTAGATTAATTGCTTTAATAGATCAAGTAAAAAGGCTGCATTGTTGTTTATTTCAGCATCAACTTCAAAACTAAAGTCTCAATACTTCGGCAAACTTTGCCATCTAAGCATTTTCCATCTTTGCAGAAACTGATTCCACCTCTGTTCAGTAAAAGAGTCAAATAATGGAAACATGTAAAGTGTCACAGAAGTTGAGATCTCACCTTGCAGCTGCTGTCATTGTAACAGTACCATTTTTCGTTGGGGTTTTTGGCATAAGTCACATAGTGCCCCCCTCCCATTATTCCTGAATGGCACTGAAAGCAAAACAGAGAGACTTGTTTACCAATTTGCCAGGGCACATCTTCCGTAATGAAACGTGCAACACAAGAATCACTTACTGAGATTGCATATAAATTATACAGGGGCTCCAGGCAGATGTCATTTCTTTGGTGAGGGGTGTCCAGATCGGCGCTGACCTCTGAATGTCCATTACTCTGACTGCTGTCCTGTCCTAGTCCATTTACCATAATGACGTCACAGTCGTTGCTGGAGGCGTCCAGTGACCAGGTGTCTTGTGTGTTGGCATCAGGGGTCAGATTCTCTCCGTCCGTCACTGCGCTCTGCTCGGCCTCGCTCTCGCTCTCCTTGTTGTTGCTACAGGCTTCCAGGTTTTCTTTGCTGTTGCAGAGTCTATGTCTGCTGCCTAGCTGGGGAAGACGCAAGCGGCCCTGTTTTCGGCCTGTGTTTCTGGGGCTGCTGCCGGGACTGCTGTTTCTGCTCAGGGGACTGCCGACCCTCCTGATGGAGGACGGCGTGGCTGAAAAACAACGATTAGAAAATCTTGTCAAAGGTTGATTCAAATTAGTTCAAATTGCAGTGGTCACATCACAGGATTTTTGATGTGGAGTCGGGATTTTAGTTGACCAGGCACCACAGTTCAGAACACATGCATTAAACAGTTGAACCATAAGAGAGGGAAACTTTAACACTTCTGTAAGTTTTCTTTTTTTGGGTGGTAAGTGACTGTTTGTGACCGTTTAAGCATTTCAAGCAAGTTTAAAGCATTTATACACAAGATATGAGAAAGTTTGGAGCTTTAACAATGATTTATTATTATTTTTTTATGATTTCTTTAACTGAATTTGGTTATATTTTGCTTTCCCTATTTGATCAAAGTTGTTTTGTGTTTACTTTTGTGTCTAACTTGTTTTCTGTATTTGCTTATCATTGTTAAATGATTCAAAGCTTTGATTACCCTCTTGATGTTGTTTTTACAATTATTTTATGCTTCTGAAGCACTTTGAGTTGCATTTTAAGTATGAAAGTGGTATACAAACACAATTATTATTATTATTAATTGCATTGAACTTTCTATACGTTGAAGACTATACAGTGTTACTTGAGTTAATTATTTAATTTCTATACCTGAATAATCGTAGACTCCAAAGCAATATTTATTTAATTTATTTCTTTGCTACATTATATTTATCCATGCTTGCAATTTGTTTATTTCATGTTCATGAACTGCCCTACAAAATAATTTCAATAAAAAAAAAATCAAACCGAGTCATTTCAATTAATCTGGTCATGGTTTCTGCAAGTTTTATAAGTTAAATTTAAGACTTTTTATGACATTTTTAACAGCATTACGAATTAAATTTTAGACTTATACAGGGCTAAATACTAAGGACATTTTGGAATATCCCAGAATATCATAGTTATATCACAATAACAATAACACATTTAAGAAAAATAAATAAATTTTAACAGGAAAATTAAGCCCTGTTGAAAAAGATTTAAGACCTACAACAAAACATTTCAGTAGATTTAAGACTTTTTAAAGCCTAAAAGTTAGCTTTTGAGATTTAAGACATTTTAAGACTTTAAGACCCCGCAGATACCCTGCTGGTGAAGTTGCATTCATATCACAATATACAACTGAAGTCAAAATGATTAAACCTTGTATGTCTAGAAAAATATCTAGTAAAATATTATGTACTGTCATCATGGCAAAGATGAAACAAATCAGTTATTAGAATTTAGTTATTAAAACTATTATGTTTAGAAATGTGTTGAAAAAAATCTCCCTGTTAAACAGGAATGGGGGGGATATACAGGAGGGCTAATAATTCTGACTTCAACTGTATATTGCAGAAAAATATCACAAGATCTTTTTTTTTCTAATGTCATGCAAGAAGCAAAGGAAGAGAGACAGACCTCTGCCAGATGTGGGAGGACTGGCCACGGTGGTGGTGGAGATGGAGGACACAGAGGAGTCTCCTCTCTCCAGCCTCTGGAGCTCCTCCACCAGGCACTCACTCTGCAGGCTCTGCAGGCTGCCAAGGCTCTGAGACACCTCCCGTGGGGCAAGGAACGCACTCGGGTCGAAGCTCTCGCGTGGAAACTTCACAATCTTCTGAGACTTGATCCAGCGACCATTTACAAATTGGAAGCGTTTCAAATGAACAATCTGAAATGGGACACAGAAAATAAATGTTCGTAAAGAGTAGATGATATAAAGTTCAATTATTTGTAATAAAAACAAATGTATGGCCGATCAGAAATATTATTGGAGAAAAGAAACAATTGGAGAAAGTAAAAAAAAAAAACCTCAAAAACTTAATGTAATATTTAATACATTTTAAGATACATTTTATCATTTATTCATTTTATTTTCAGCTTAGTCCCTTTATTAATCTGGGGTCGCCACAGCGGAATGAACCGCCAACTTATTCAGCATATGTTTTATGCAGCGGATGCCCTTCCAGCTGCAACCCATCACATGGGAAACACACTCATTCACACACATACACCACGGACAATTAAGCTCACCCAATTCACCTATACCACATGTCTTTGGACAGTGGCGGAAACCGGAGCACCCAGAGGAAACCCACGCGATCACGGGCAGAACATGCAAACTCCACACAGAAATGCCAACTGACCCAGCCGAGGCTCGAGCCAGCGACCTTCTTGCTGTGAGGCGAACGTGCTACCCACTGCGCCACCGTGATGCCCCTACATTTTATCAATTTAAATACATATTTTATCGTATCCAAATATACTTTAAAAAATATGTAATTACCAAATAATTCATAACCTATTTAATGTTTTTTGAAAGATTTATTAATACTGCTTGAGGATAAGGATGTATGAGACTTGTCAAATAAAAATACTTAATACACTAGTTATTTAATGAGTTTAATTATTCATGAATCACATTTTTTTGTATTATGGTTTACTTTATACTTGCCAACAGCTGTCTCTTTATCAATATCTTAAATAATGTAATAGCCCATAAATGTGTATTTGGATACTACATATCCAGTTTTCCATAAGATATGTCATCTGCTAAGTGCATTTTTCATACACAGGCAAGTGTGCTTAGAACAAAGTTCAGTTATTTTTAATCCCAACACACTAGCACTTGTCAGCGTAGGCGTCTGTTTCGATTTGTCACCTTCAGTAGTTATTTTTGAAGTCACTGAATCAACATCCGGATTTACTTTTGCCACCTTGTGGACAAACTAAAACTATTCAAGTGCACAAACATGCACAGAAGCACATACATTGTGCAGTTGGTCAGAAAAACAAATCTACACACAAATGGAGATTTGTGACAGTGGAGATTTTAAAGACAGGAAAGTGTGGGGAGCAGAGAGAGGGAAAGGGTCGGCAAAGGACCTCGAGCGGGGAATCGAACTCGGGTCACCGCGAGCACCTGGGTATATGACATATATGCTATATGTCGACGCACTAACCACTAGGCTATTGGCGCCGACAGAGGTTGGCTTTTTTTGAGAAATGTGGATTTTTAAAACAGTTCCTGCAAAGGATTTATTGTTTTTACCAGTACGGGAGGAAGCCTCCAGAGGTCCAGCTTCTTGGTGGCCAGGCGGTGTGTTTTACACTTGGAGCAGTAATAGAGTTCGTCCTCTCCCAGCTCTTCTTCACTGGTGAAGGCTTTCAGACAGCTGTCCAGACTGATGGGCTCTGCTTGAGCGCGCCGACTCTGCTCAACACTGGGATGCTCTTCTACTATCTGTATTAGCAAGGAATGGACACACATTAACAAAATGACAACTACTTAGAAACAGAGCTGTGGACTATGAAATGATTCAATTAAATCAGAACGTGGTTAGATTTTAATATTATTATTTATTTTAAATGTACAATTAAACATTATATGTGTTCTAGTAAGATGGATGGTAAAATGAACAGATCTGGTCTGAAATGCACTATAAAAAGCAGTGCAAATTTCATTTTGTTATCTCTAAATTGTAAACAGCTCATTTGCAATTGCTTTGCATTTGCAAAGTGTCTTTCAGCTTAGAAAGTGCCATCTAGTAATGACAGATAATAATTAGCAGCTTGCGGTTTATCGGGAGATCTTGCTCAAGGTAAAACAGAAGCAGCAGACCCAGAAAACAATTAATCATATGATATGATTTTAATGGCTTTCCCAGCTGGGATGCGAGATGGAAACTAATCTGTTCACAGGAAATGACAGCACTGGCAGAGTAATCATTGTGTTCAAGGGACACATCAATTCCTGCGGTGCAGCAACAGAATCCAGTACAGAAAGACTTTGCACAGTTATCGACCTTGAACTGACTGAAGTATTCAATGGGTTGATTTTGACCTTGAAAATCATTAAACATCTTTATAACACTCACCCTTTCCTGAGACGTCTGGTAACGAAGGTGCAGGGCGGTGGGATCCCAGTCTACAGCAATGTAGGCATTCCCCAAAGATGCTCTGTCTTCATTACAGTCCACTGTGCAGCCTCTGCAGAACCTGGCAAAGTCACCGACAACCCTTGTCAGTCACGACAGCCTACACTGTGGTGAAATGCGTGAATACACAACTGCTGAAACTGAATGCATTACCTGTACCAGGGACACCAGGCACAGGAGTTACCATCTTTCTGCACCACCCGGAGCGTAAAGGGGTACTGATAGCCCATACTGTCATCACTGGAAAAGAGCACAACATGTCACATAACAGAAGAAACTAGACAAAAAAAAGAGACAAGCTCTGATGTCAAATGAATATCCTGCAAACAATTCTAGTCCATGTGAACCAAACTAAAGAAAACTAAGAGACTATGAAATGTAATAATTATCATGATGATATTATAAGTTGCAATGATTAGTTTAAAACAATGCAAAGTAGATACAATGTCATTAGGCACAAACTTTTTAATAAAAGGCACTGCACATATGTTTCCTGGTGTTTAAGGCGGCTTTTTACAACTGTTTATTAACACAGGCAATAGAGAAAGGACGGGAAATAATTGTAAGGGGAAATGAGATCTGGAAATGACTCCATAAATAAGGATAACCACTCAAACCACAACTTTCACTACATCTATTTTTCATCATAACGTACACTAAAGTTCACGTTTTGTTCATTTTAAATGAATTAATACACTGATTTGTGAAGATTCATTACATTTATCAAAAATGAAAGACATTTATGATTTTAAGAGATATATTTTTTAATGTTCTTTTCAGGAACTCTCTATTCAAAGAAGTATAATATTTAGAGCACATCCTTAAACAAATAAATGACTTATAACTATTTAATATTTATTTAACATAACATAATAATTTATTTAACCTTAAATATTTATTTTAAATATCAATAACATTTCACAACATATACAGTTGTTATAAATAAATCCTTAGGTGCAAGTCAAACCTATTCTGACAAAAACAAAATATTCCAAACCAATCCTCAACATGATGCCACTGAGAAATATATCCAAGAACATGTTTTATTGTCAAAGATAGACCAAGTTCTTGCTCCAGCAAATTGATTCTTTTTCTTTCCCAAGTTCAAAGTAGAGTGTATAATGTGATCCATATTGTACAATTGTAGTTTTTGTTAAGCCACATTATTATTTACCTCTTTATATGTTGGCATGTTTTTCTTTTCTTCTAATGTATGCACTTAAGTTGATACTGTCTATATTTTTTTAAATATAATTGTTTTTGTCTTTTTTGTAATTCATAAATAAAATTATTTAAAATTAAGTAAAAAAAAAAAACATGATTCCACTGACCAGTCTTGAGCATGGTTGCTGGCTTCCTGTGGAGGCAGTGGACTTGCAAGTCGGGACACTTGGATCCACACAGCATCATACAGGTCCTTCTTACTTGTGTGCACTGTGCATGGCACAATCAGAGGCATACCAAACAGACTGGGCCTGTTCTTCTGAGAGGACAGGAAGTACAGCTCCGTCCGCATCTGCAGGGACAGACCTCACACTTAGGAAGCTTACGACTATCTTGTGAAGTCCAACAGTGAATGCATCAGTGAATGCTCACCATCTTTCTGTGCATGGCAATAATGTAGCCAATAAATGGGCTGTCCTGCACCGGCACAGCATGGCCATTGGGGATACCATTGGCGAGGGGTTTCTCAGGGGTGCAGGGGACTACTGTACTGGGCATACCATTAGGAATCAGGCCAGACTTTCCAATATGATTGTTTCCTCCTGTACCATTGGCAATAGGTGGTTTTTCTAAAGAAAACACGTATGGGTCAACAACAATAAGAGTGTTCAAAATAAACCACAATTACTCTTTCAATGAGAAAACTCGTAAATAAATCCTTGCTACCTGTTTGAACAGGAGAAGTGACTGACGTGGGTGAACCAGGCACAGGGATCTCAAACGCACAGAGGAAGCCGTTCACAGAGTGTCGCACCTTCTGGTTGTCCAGAGGAAAGTTCTACACCAAAAAAAACAACAACTGGATTACTTAATTTTACAGTCTTGTTTTGCACGTGCATACCAAGTACTTAACGCAGTCATTACATAAACTCTGTAATAACTACTAATCAGTTTTAATTAGACTGAAAGCACAGTGGCAATAAAAGAATCACATCAACCGAAATGTACGGTTACTTGTCCAGTGATCCATGATCATAGCTAAAAAAAAGTTACCCTTTGTTTCAGGAAGAAAAATGTTAGGCCTCTTTTTCTGACTGGCTTCTTGGACTCACCTCCAGTTTACATTTGGAAAGAATTAGATATACCTCTTCTGGGAACTCTTAGGAAATTTGATAAAATGTGGGATCCTGGCTTTTTTTTTCTAAAACACCATAAAGACTAATAGTGTTGTTTAATTTCTGAAGATTTGTAAGTTTGTTCTCTCTCTTTACATCCATTGCTGTGTCTTTTTGTGGGTTATATATGTATTGTACAGCATGTCTTAATTTCCCTTGTTTCATGCTTTATTTTACATTTTGCGCAGATTACTGTTTCATGATGGGTTTGTCTGTCTGTTCCTTGTTTATCGATGTCTGCAAAAACTACAATAAAACATACATTTAAAAAAAGAATCACATGTAACCAAAACAATCAGAATTGGTCATATCTGATTTAACTTTCATTCACATTGTAACAAAATGATTTATGCAGTGTTAATTTAGTAAAAAAACAAATAAAATAAAAAACAAATAATAATAATAATACAATTTATTTGTAACGTGCTTTTCTTAGACTTAAAGCGCTACAAGGAAAAATACTAACAATACAAGGCAAAATACCAACAATAGCAGAAACAGCACAACAATAAAAAAGATGCGACAGAATAATAAAAATATGAACCATAAGATAGAATAAAAAGGTAAGTTAAAAGCAATGCTAAAAATGTGAGTTTTGTGAAGTTTCTTAAAACAGTCCAGAGAAGCGGCATTTCTAATGCTGATGGGTAATGCATTCCACAGCTTAGGCGCACTGTATGAGAAAGCCCTACCACCCATGGTCTTGAGTTTACAGTGTGGCTGACACAGGGTAAGTCCTGATGCTGAACGAAGACTGCGGGCTGGAGTGGCAAGAGTCACCAGGTCACAAATGTAATCAGGAGCTAGCACTTTCACTGCTTTGAAGGTTAAAATCAAGGTCTTATAATCAATCCATGACTTAATAGGAAGCCAGTGTAGTTGTTGAAGTACAGGAGTAATATGGTGGCGTGAGGATGTGTGTGTCAGAACCCATGCACTGGAATTTTGAATATACTGTAAACTTCTGAGAGAACTTGTTGGTAAACCCCCAAAAAGTGAATTACAAAAATCAAGATGAGATGTGATAAAGGCATGGATAAGCCTCTTTGCATCAGGTGAGAGAAATAATCCGTGCAATTTTGCGGAGATGAAAGAAGGCAGTTTTTGTTAATAATGGAAAAAAAAAAAAAATTGACAACCTGTTTTTCCAGGACGATAACACGATGACATGGATAGCATTAGATACTAACAGTGACTATATCAAGATGCAAAATCATAGACAAAAAATGAGACTTAAATATAGTCAAAAAAGACCAACATAATGTTTTTTTTATAATCTGCTCAATGCAATTGTGATGTTCATACATTAGATGAGCAGAACAGATTGTGTGAATTTGTTTTTAGTCGCATTAATGGTGCAGCAGATCTGTAAAATTCCTGTTTGTTTGATTTCATAAGCAATTATTCATCTGTATTTTCACTGATGAATTTACCACTGGATTTAAGGAAGGGTATTCAATACAGGGATAAATGGGAATTCCAAAAGGTCTCTTTGCAAATGCAGCTATTGTCTGTTGTGTTGAGTTGAACTGACCTTGATGTTGGATGTGTGAACTTCGGCCAGTAGGATCTGCTCGGGTTTCAGGCTGCAGAGCTCGCTCAGCTGTTTCTTCAGGCCCATGTACTTCTCATCCATGTTGAGACGGAGCCCGTACCGCACCGGAGTGGAGCCGTCAAGTTTGATGACTGCAAATCAAGAAAAAGCTTTTACGTTAGACTCTGATACCCGCTGATGGGTTTTCAAGTGTTTTTCTCTGCTTTGCTTCACCTGTGATTTCTAAGTGCATGGAGCTGTCCATTGGCAGAGGCAGCGATAGGAAGTTAAAGGGGTCAAAGCGTGCGCTTATGTGGCCACAGGTCTTGCACTTCACCTGGGACCTAAGCTGCCCATGGAAGAGGTCCACAACAATAGAGCGATTTCTCCGCAAATGGTTTTCCCAGGCCTGAAAAGAAGAAAAATTTAGATGTTTTCAGTGGCATAAGAAGCTAATTTTGGCGGGGGCTGAAAAACAAGAGTTTGAAACTGACCTCTGTAGCAACCTCGTGGTCCGGCCGTCCATCACTGTCCTTGAGCTCCACATACGGCTTCTCATGCACACGATTTAAGTCTTCGTGAAGCCCATCCAACAGAAAGGCCAAAAGCTCCTGGGAGTCTTGCTGCTGGAAGCCATTGAACCTCGGCGCGTACTTTGCTATTGTCCACTACAAAAAAAGATTTAACTAAATGATTTACAAAGTGACAAACTTTGGTTTGGTTCTCATGATTACAAATATGTTAACAACCCACCCTGAGTTTCAGAGGCGCAACATTCTTTTGGGTGCCGCTCCATAGTTCCTGTACCAAATCACCATAGCATTTGGCCATGTGACCACGCATTCCTATTGGATTAGTTCTGTCAGGGTGAGAAAGATCATTGGTCAAAAGGTATGACAGATGACTGCTAATCGGAAAAGGTTGGCTAATTCATTTTTCTAAAGCTGCGAAAATTTAAACGATATCTTACAAGACAAAATGGTTGATTGTGAATCTGCATAAAGCACCACGCGAACGGAAGTAACTTTCTAACCAAGAACTATAATGTTGGTCATGGTTTAATCTCAGCCCTCAATCTTACACCCACACATTGCTGGCAGAATGTCTGATGCACATGACACACAAAATTAGAAACACTTCAGGAGTTTCGAAGTGATCATCTGATTGAATAAATCGTACAGGATTTCTCACTGGCTGCTTCGGCCTTTTGGGAGTCTTTGGCCAATAAAAGAGTGAGACTGAAGCTCTAGTTATCTGAGACTAGTCGTGGTTTAACCAATTTGAAACAAAATTTAAATATGTATGGGAAACTTTTTTGCTTAAAATCACGAATCTCAAACTCAATTCCTGGAGGGCCACAGCTCTGCACAGTTTTACTCCAACTTTAATCAAACACAGCTGATTCAAATAATCAAGGTGTTCAAGACTACTATAGACTATTAAGCAGGTGTGAGTTGGAGGTAGTTGGAGCTAAACTATACAGAGCTGCGGCCCTCCAGGAGTTGAGTTTGAGACTATTGCTCTAAATGTTGCTGTTTTGGGTTTAAAAAGACCATTGGTCATGTTTCCTTACCTATTAAGCTCATACAGGTGTCGCCCTGAGATGAAGTACTCAGTGAGGGGCTTGGTATTGCTTACACACTGAATACTGGAGTTCATGAAGCATGTGTTGCCCAGATTACTCAAACCTGTGGCACCTTTCTCAGTAGGAACTGCAAGAGAAATGGGGTAAAATAAAAGTCAAGACTTCACAGGCACTACCACCTGAGTACCATCTCCATGAATTTAATTTCACTTACTCTGTATTTCAGAAAGCTTTATAGAAACATTTTGAGCCCTCAAATATCACACCAGATGTCTGTCTTGATATGACTTTTAAATGGCTTTGTTATGTAATTGCTTCTTGAACTTGCTGCTTTTGTTCCTGTGTTAATAATCTACTCAATGTGCGTTGATACAAAGAATTGTAATATAGCGCCATCTAGGCAAGGTCAAACTCTGGTAAATATTCTGACATTTATAGATGGCTTGGCCACCTTCCAATTTGCATAGATTTTTTTCCAACACTTTCCGAGACTATTACCTTTGTGTCTGTCGATTTTGCTGCTGTTTGCAATGAAAGACATTTCCTCTGGCCAGCTCATATCTTTGTTTCGAACTGGGGAAAGGGAAAGATATTTCATGAATTTTTCCTTGTCCATAAGTAAAATCGTGCATGCTTTGCAATTTAATCCACACTGCTCAGCACATGTGCAGAGATAAGACTTTAATTAAGACAGATAAATGTCACAGACATACCCTCAATGACTAAGTGCTGTTCATCTGGAATTTTCAAGCTTTCTAAAGTGTGATCTTCATCGTCCAGGAGAGTGAGGTAATTCTGTTACAAAGACAATATAAAACAAGATTAGCATACAATATAAATGTACCCACTTTACAATATTACCACTTTAATTATAATACAAATATTGTGGCTTATGGTTTTAGTTGCATCCATCTACAGAAACTATTTATACCTACAGTGTATGTATCATTATTCATTAATTAAAAGTGACAAAAAAGGTATTTTATAGTTAAATAACATTTTTTAAAGTAATCACTGCCGACAAATTAGCTTTGTTTTCTATAAAATATCAAAATGTATTAAAATATGACTATTTTTTATTTTCATATATAATATATTAAAGACTTAGCATGAGTCAATGTAACAAAAATCAATCCAACTCCAAACTGTTGAATAATACAGTACATGCTAAATACTCAGTACATGCTAAATACTCAAATATTGATGAGTCTTCTTGCACTACACAGATATTTTTCCAAATAAATGCTCTCTAGAATTAAAGCGCTACCCCCCAAACACCAGCCGTCAGTGACAAAAGATTGTTCATGCTGGCTGTGATGTAAATGAATAAATAAATCAATAAAAACAAATAAATCATATTGGCCACAAAAGTGGGTGATCGAGAAAGTAGGTTTCATTTTGAAGTATTTCCTCAAAGATCACTGCTGTAAGCTAACACTGGCGTCTTTATAATGAGGATATATTTGCATATGAATAGCTCTAGATGTTCTTTAATCCAGTATCTCTTAAGGAGGTCCCCACCTCGCTGTTGTAAAGCCAGAGGCGCATGTCCTCTTCTTTGATGCGTAACCTCTGGGACAGGTACTCATGAATGTCTTTAATGGTGCACATTCTGCTGAAACAGCCTGTGTATGCCAGCACTCGCTTGAGCGGGGCGTTGGGAGAAGGAACATTACCTGTGTTCGGAAAGAAGAGCAGTTATCAGCATTCTCTTTGTGACATGCAGTAAAACGTTTACAATATTCAAATATACCCCTTAAAGCATTTACACCTTGCTTTGTTATTATATATTTAAAAACAAACTTTACTCTTTATTTAATAATGTAAACTTGATGTAATTTACTTAGTCAAGGCGTACTTTTTGGTAACAAGCATTTTAATACAAGACTGTGAAGATCCAGTCCATATATAAATCATTATATGCACACTATTAAATCAACCAGCGACAAGCAGAAAACAGATCAATATGTACACACGCGCACACACACACTCACATCCCAATACCTGATCGACAGACCGAGGATTAGTTGTAAGGTAGCAGCAAGAAAGGGCAAAGGTCATTTTCATAGGGAACATTCATCAATTCATTAGTCTGGGTAATGTAAATAAAAATCAAGCAAAATGTTTTCAATTAGTCCAAAAAGAAATTAAATACATTTAAAGATTTGTGTAGTAGTTACTGATTTCATAGGAGACATGATTATTTGAGACAAAAAAAGATTGGTTTGATTGCAAAGCAAACAATTACAGGAAATCAGCCAGAGATCTTCCATCTTTACACACGTCTTCTGAGCCTCACAGCCATGACTGAGAGACATGCATTATTTCTAGTCTCACTGTGCTTAAATTACTGTGGATTATCATCTGCCCACTTTCAGGACTCAAAAAATAAAGCCACTAATAGGTCAGTGTTGTCTTCTCACAACATTTAATGTACATTTTTTCATATTTCGGTCACAAAGGGATAGTTTAAACTTAAAGGGACAGTTTACCCAAAAATGTAAAAAACCTGTCATTGAGCTCTGCCTTCAATTTCTCTAAAACAGTTTGAGTTTCTTTTTTCTGTTGAACACAAAAAAAAGATGGTATTTTATCGAATATTGTAATCTAGACATCCACAGTCTTTCTTTTTCCTACTATGAATGTCAATGGCTACTAGTTTCCAACGTTCTTAAAATATTTTCCTGTTATTTGTCAGAAAAACAGAACCTCATAAAGGTCTTGAGGTTAGTAAATGTTCATTTTTGGGTAAAATATCCCTTAAAATATTTGTATGCGTTTTTGTGTGTATTCAGCATGGTTTCATTGCCGTTATATAGTTTTGTTTGAGAAAAATGTAATTATTATTATTTATTTATATATATAATATATATTTATTTAAATCTAAGGCTGAACTCAGAAGATGAAGGTGTTTGGATGAGTAATCCAGACAGGTCATTCTGGTGGGTGTATTTAGAAGATTAGGGGTGCTGGTGGAGGCAGTGGACGAAGCCTCTCTCTTGCTGCTGGCTTACGTTACCTCGAGGCATATGCGGAGGGAACATTCGCAGGCTGCTCATACCCATATTGACCCAGATGTTGGACTGAGGGCTCCGTGTGGCCGGTTGCTGCCGCAGGAACAGAAGGTAAAGGGGGAAGAGCTCTAGCTCTGGTTGAGCTTTGACTGTAGACTTGATAACCTGAAGGAAAGAGTAAAATAGACAGTATAAGTGCTCAAGAGAGAGATGCATGCTTTTAAAAAACTACAGGGTGGCACCTGATGAGCTACATTTAGCAGAATGAAACTGAGAACCTAAAAGGCTAGTTTTAAAGCTCTTTTTGTGTTCATGTCTTATTTAACACTGTATTACATTAAACCTTTACTGCTGCATTCATCTTGACAAAAAAAAAAAATAAATATATATATATATATAATAATAATAATAATATTATTATATATATGTATATATATATGTATATATATATGTATGTATGTATGTATGTATGAAGAGAGCTCTACCACTAAAGATTTTTAAAAAAAAGTTAGCATATTCGAATGTAAAAAATTTTTAAAGCATTTTTGTCAATCAGAATTTGTTATCCCTTTATATTTACACATTGAGAAAAGAAAAAACAAAAAAACATGTTAATAAATGTATTTCACATCATCTATCACCAAGTTTACATATGCAAAAGATTTCTAAAATCACCCCAGAACTGAACCCTTCATGCTTTATATTACTATATTATTTTATAAAGCATTTATATTACACGTGCCACAGAAAAATCGCCAGTGCCCCAGTAAATGCTTTGAGATATGATTTACTTTTTATGCAAGTGTATTTATTAAGAGTGGTAATCCCAGTATAAAGACATTATTCTCTATGTGCAACCAAACCAATGCTGGCAAAAACATTATAGTTTAATCAAAAAGCAAACTGAGCATTTGTGCAAAAAAAACAGACCCATGCACCTCACACATCGCTCCTGCTTGACGATGACAAGCTGCTTTGGAACATGCATGCTCATGCATTGTGAAGCCGGCGTAACTGTCTTATATGTGTCAGCACGTAGTGATTTTTGTAAGTCAACAAAACAAAGTTTAAATAATATGATGGTGATCTTACTTAGGCTAAGCATGGCTTCTGATAGATTGTTTGTATGAAGCAAAAAGGAGGGATGACGAGTCAGGGAGGTAAGACTTAATAAACTTAATTATCAGCCATGAGTCGGGTCTAAGACAACACACAACAGATAATTCTATAAAACATCTTTTTTTTTTGTATTATACAAAATATTAGTATTAGTAATATTAGTATTTTATTCTGATGAAATTAATAATCATGCAAAACATTTCTTAAATTATCTTCGCATCACTCCAGTTGTGTCTTTAGATTTTTTTCCAGTTACATTTAGGATTAGTTTCTATTATTTATTTAGAATATTAACTGTATAATAACAGTAATACTGTTATTAATTTATAATTTATATATATATATATATATATATATATATATATATATATATATATATATATATATATATATATATATATATATATATATATATATATATATATATATATATATATATATATATATATATATATATATACACACACACACACGTATATATATATATATATATATATATATATATATACGTGTGTGTGTGTGTGTATATATATATATATATATATATATATATATATATATATATATATATATATATATATATATATATATATATATATATATATATATATATATATATATATATGTATATATATATATATATGTATATATATATATATATATATATATATGTATATGTATATATATATATATATATATGTATATATATATATATTATATATATATATTATATATATATATGTATATATATATATATATATATATATATATATATATGTATATATATGTATATATATATATATATATATATGTATATATATATATATATATGTATATATGTATATATATGTATATATATGTATATATATGTATATATGTATATATATATATATATATATATATATATATATATATATATATATATATATATATATATATATACACACACACACACGCATTTCTAAACATAATAATTTTAATAACCCATTTCTAATAACCATGATGACACCATGATAATATTTGACTAGATATTTTTTAAGACACAGCTTATAGTATACAGCTTAAAGTGACATTTAAAGGCTTAACAAGGTTAATTAGGTTAACTAGGCAGGTTAGGGTAATTAAGCAAGTTATTGTATAACGATGGTTTGTTCTGTAAACTGTTGAAAAACTATAGCTTGAAGGGGCTAATAAGTTTGACCTTAAAATGGTGTTTAAAATTTTTTTAAATTGCTTTTATTCTAGCCGAAATAAAACAAAGAAGACTTTCTCCTGAAGAAAAAATATTATCAGACATACTGTGAAAATGTCCCTGCTCTGTTAAACATCCTTTGGGAAATATTTAAATTAATATTTAAATATTTATCCATTTCTTTTTTTTGAGGGGAAGCTGTGCCCCAGTAGAGCTTTATGTCTAAAAACGCCCCTGTACAGAAGCACAATCTGTATTCAGGAAACAGGTTTAGAAATATCTGACACCGTTTACTTGACACCATGCGTCACGCCATCAAGAACATTGTGCGTCAAAGGAAAAGCCAGAGAACTGAGATTCACTGAAGCATAAATTACATGCCCATGGTGGTGCCACTGATGGGATATGGGATACATACCGGTCGGGGCAGGCTAAGGTTGGCCCCATACCAGTGGTAAAGTGCTCTCCACACTGGCTCTGGGACTGTCTCAAACTCCCGGCCAGACACCAATTGATGGGACTTTTTCAGTCGACCTCCTTCCAAAGTCAGCGTAGGTGCCTGGACAAAACATAGACACATACTCAAGGGGAATTCATACTGATAGTCCTGTGCAATGACAACTTCCTTCAGTGAATGAATCACACGCACTCTAATGAGGGGTATCAAATTAATTTTTTACTGAGGACCACTTCAGCATTATAGCTGTCCTGCAAGGGCCAGTTAATGGTCTGTAATCATTAACATATTATTAAATAATTGTCTCTTTATTTCATTATAACTTATTAAAGTAACAAATCAATAGATGTATTTACATAAATGTAAAATTTTTTACTTCTCTGGGTTATTTTAACATGAATCCTTTTTAAAAAACTCATTATTCTACCAAAGTAAATAGCACCAGATAAATATCATCAGACACCAATCAAAGTCATTACCTTTCTCCAAAACCTTGTCACATTTCAAAGAAGCAGAATTATGGAACAACAAATCATTTTGATCTGCTAATGAGTTACATATGAGACATTTGCAAATGTCAAACTCCTGCTCAGTTGAAAACTAATGTGGAAACATGGTCTCAAAACAAACAATCATTTTGCTTGATGTAGTTTATAGTCAATATATGATATGTCTTGAGTGATTATCTTAAACTTGCATGGAAGACACGATTGAAGCGCCACACCGAGTTTGAACGTAATATACTCACAATATCTAAATGCGCGTTTGGTGTGAATCATGCTCTTGTGTGCCACATAAAGTGATATGGACAGTTGCATGGCGGATGGGCACCTAGGGTACGCATCGCAGTGGGGCACCGCGTGACGGGGGTGGCCCCAACAATTGTGGTTGTTCATTTAGCTAATTTTCATGAAGGACAACTGAAGATTTTAACTGATCATTAACCAAATAATGGACTGCTCTATTTGATTTAATGAACATTAAAAATAATCTAGTTAATTAAATCCCATAAACAAAATGGGTTTCATTTAAATAATTCATTTAAAATAAAAACAGCAATAGTTACCTGCACCTCAAAGCACATCCTATTTGCTCTCTCTAGCAATAAAGGCAAACTGCTGTAGCCATTTTTGAGATTTTGTTGTTTTGTTGGTAGACACCTAAGGGCTTGGTAAATGAGACGGCAGTACGCCAGAAGAAATACAGTGGGTCAGACAATATTTTTCACCACTTCATATACTTTTGTTGAAAAATTTCTCTTAATTTTAATGTAATTTTTTTTGGTCAGTTAATTACAAATCAAAAAGCCAGCCTACAACACAAACTGTTTTGTTAAAAGTGAATTAGTTCACAGTTTCTAATGATGTCCTATTTTTAATTGTATAACCAAAAAAATGAGTCAGTTTCACTTTAATTGATTTAATCAAGTCGTTTGACCCCCATGAATGAGTCAGGACAGGTTTTCCAAACTATTCTCAGCACTGAACGCCAGGGCTCGTCAGACATTGTGAACTTCAGAAAAAATGCTTGAAGAAAAGGACATTATGGACATTTTTAAAAGTGAAATGCACATTGGATTCTTTTACAAGTTTTAATGGGTAAGTTAAATGTGAAACAAAATCATGATTTCATTGTATTGTCATTTGAAAAAAGAAAATAAATAATTAAAATGTAAAAAAATAATATTGTTATAGAAGTACATTTTTTCAAGAGCCCCTATTATGGGTTTAGCTTCCATGCAGTGTGTAACAGCTCTAAGTGAATTAAAACATCCATCTGAGGTGTAAATCTGAAAGTGCACAGTGTTTAAAACTATTGATTCTTTAACAAAATGAATTGTGTTGGGTTCGGATCTTTTGCTTGAACACATCGACGTCGATACAGTAAATCACCAAAAATGTAGTGCCGGATCCGATAAAATATGAACGCGCCTTTCCCTTCAGACGCTAGCGGAGCGCGAGGGATCAGGGGACTTATCATGACACGAAGATGACGATCACTGACAGATGGAGATTCGGCTGCGGGAAATAAAGGGTTAAAGTTCATTTTCACAACAATAACACAGCATAGCCAACCTAGTGCTGTGTTTGTTCCTGTCATTTTCCTGATTTTTGAAACTATAACCTACACTGCAACGTGGGATTCGTCTGCCGTTTGCAATTAAAAGGAGCAGCAGAGACTATTATGATTGGGACTTTGGCCGACCTTGACAGGGACTTTTACAGTTCATATGGACCAGTTTCTTCTTCCTCCGGATCATAACATGTAAGTGTAGTTAAAATCGTTACCTCATTTTCTGTAGTTTGCAAAATATATATTTAATTGTGTGTAGTAACTTGTAATCACTCCGTGCGGCTTGTAATCCCTTATATATTATAGATCAGTGCTTGTACTGTATCTCTCAGGTTAAATCCAAAACCACATTGAAAACGCGATGCGTGCTTCTTCCTTTACCGGTTTAAATGCGTTTCAGAACTCACAATCCTCTGCCGTTTGTCTTTGCTATGGGCACCATCAGCTGTTCCTCACACGCGTGGTGCGGTCAATTATCAAAATAGTTCAACTTTTGCCAATGTGTGGATTAATCCTGAATGTGTATCATTGTTATTAAATGGGGTTTGTTACTTAGTTTTAAGAGTAGAGTAATATGTTGGTGTTTAACAACATTACTTTATTGCATTGGGTTCTCACATACTCTGTGCTACTTCATAGCCGTTGTAGGCGTTTCTCTGAGTCTTACGCTGAATGCAGTCAACCAATCACAACAGACTGGGTCATCGGACCAATCAATGCAGATTAGCCTCATGCAAAGGAGGGGTTTGAGAACAAATGAATCACTAAATGAATCATATGGGAGTTGTTGGGGTAATTAGGTAAAAATAAATGCATATTATAAGACCATGAAAGTGACCTTGCATGCATATCAGCCTGTTGTTGGAGACCCCCAAAACCAAAATATGACCTTTTATAATGCATAATAGAGGCTCTTTAATGTGAAATAAACTATAATAGGCTATATGACATGACACTCATACACACTGTTTTGATTATGCAGCAAGGGCTCCTTCTTCACTCTTGTGGGAGGGGGGGCTATGCAGTTTGACACATGTGGTCTAATGACACTTATGAGAGCTAGAGTTTGGATGAAGGGCTGGAGAGGACCGAAAATGTGCGTTTTGGCTTCAATACTGCTCTGCGTCATATCAAAGAACAATTTGTATGATAATACATTAATACAAGAGTGCAAATGTGCTTGTGACAAGGCATTACTGAAGCAAGCAGTTTTAGTCATAATGCTTTCAGCTTCTCATAAAGACTGTAACACAAATGTTACAGACCATTCATCAGAGGATTAATTTGTTCCAGACCATTTCAATTTCAAAAAATGGCACTTTAATGTAGTTTTCTCTGCAGCTATATTTAGATAAAAGAAAAACAACTTGAAGGTGTTATTTCGCCTGCAGGACTTTTAAATGCACTAGGGCAGACACTTTAGATTTGAATAGTTTCTTGGTTTCAGTTGCTACGCTCACCTTCATGGGCTCGGTGGTCACCAGAGGCTGGTTGTCTATCGCACCGGGTCTCTGCATGGCCAAACTGTTAGGCAAATGGCCATTGGCGCTTGAGAAACACTGGTTGTTGTTGTCAGAGATGTTGTGTTGCCGAGCAAAGCACACGTCTGTGGCAGAGGAACTGATGTGTGGGGTCAGGCCTGAGGAAGTAAAAGAAAAAACACACTGTAATGGAGGACGGATGAAATTTAGCCTTCATGTCATTTTATTTGACAAGAACATTCGTTTTATTCCCTTTTCTCTGTTTGGCTACTATGTTTCCATCATTTTTTTAAATAATGGCCTTAAAAGGATTGTTCACTCAAAAATTGAAGCTCTGTCATTGAACACAGGAGAAAATATTCTGGTGCTCTGGAAGTCAGGTTACAGGGTTCCAGTTACTTCATAATATATTTTTTGTATTCAACAAAAAAAGAAACTAAAATATGAAACCACTTGGCGATGAGTGATTATTTAATATTAGAGCAATTAACTAGTAATTAATTGTTATGTGTAATTAATAAATATTTAGGATGACTCCCTTCAGCGTAAAAAGCCAGGTTTCCATCCTAAAATGAAGTGAATCTTTTCAAAGTTCACAATAATCATGTTGTTAGAGTTGCTGACTGTAGTTTTGTAGACTCTAGTAACCAACAGTAAACAAGGCAAACATAATGGAGACAGCTAATTAGTCAAGCTGATTAGTAAAGTTCACCATGTCTGAGTTTAATCGGCAAATGCATTTCTATCTCCTATTGTTGGCATTAACCTTTGTTTCGCACAGTCAAAAACTACCTCAAGGAAGTGTGAAAATCTTTTTGGGAATAAATGGATTTTTACTTGAAATCTGGTGTTTCCCATGGGTTGAATAAATTTTCAGACAGAAGGCCTGATTTTATTGCTATAAATAAATAAAAGATGCTCAACTGATAATATATGCTAATGTATGTTTAAGTATGTATATGGTTATACAGTATATATTCACTGTATTATTCATTATTTATTTATTTAGAGTTTTATGCTATTTTTCTTATATAATTAAACAAATTTTGAGTATGGGGTGTCGTGGTGGTGCAGTAGGTAGCACAATTGCTTTATAGCAAGAAGATTGCTGGTTCGAGCCTTGGCTGGGTCAGTTGGTGTTTCTGTGTGGAGTTTGCATGTTTTCCCAATGTTCGCGTGGGTTTAGTCCGGGTGCTCCGGTTTCCCCCACAAATTGGGTAAGTTAAATTGTCTGCAGTGTATGTGTGTGAATGAGAGTGTATGGGTGTTGCCCAGAGATGGGTTGCAGCTGGAAGGTCATCCGCTGCGTAAAACATATGCTGGATAAGTTGGCGGTTCATTCCGCTGTGGCGACTCCTGACTAATAAATGGACTAAGCCGAAAAGAAAATGAATGAATGAATAAATTTGAGTACTATGCATAGATAGTACACCTGGCAATAATGTCAACTGTATGTTGTTTAAAGTCTCATACTCAGGTTCAAATGTAACTTGGAATATTGTTTGATTGAACACAAACGAGTGTTAACAATAAACATAAAATAATAAAAATAAAATAGGAAAATCTGGTGTTTCCATCACTCTTTTCTCATGTGATTTTACTCAAAATGTGCATTAACACAGGGTGATGGCAACTCAGGTATTAATGAAAATAAACTTCAAAAGAGCAGTATTTATTACAAAAAGAATTATTTTGCAACAATGTAAATTTTTTTTTTTTTTTTTTTAACTATCATAATTGACTAATGTAAAGCATCCTTATGGAAAAAAGGTATTAATTTTTAATAAAAAAAAAAAACTTGATGAAAGCTTTAAATTGTACTCTTAACTCTAGCGACTGTACTTCAGCAAAGTACTTACTATTACCAGTGCTCTCTGAAGCCTCGGATGAGCTGGAGATGTTGTCAGGGAATTTTTCTTCAGGGGAACTTGGGGAACGAACCACTATTCCAATTCTGTTCAGGATAGGCTCTACAGATGCGGCAGACTGAGAACTTCTCATCCCGCTGCCCTGCACTGATGGCTGCTCCATGACAATTGACTTATTATCCTGGAACACAACAGAATACATATAAAAAAAAGCAAAGCAGGATTTGGTCAGATTACCAATTTTGCATTATGGGGGTTTTATTTACAGACAATGTAAATAAAAACCATGTGACAATGTCACTTCTTTACATTCAGAAAACATGTTGAAATCTGCTTTCTAGTAGTTTTATTAATCTTTGTATACCCAAAGTTCACATTTCATTTCATCGCTACTCTTTTCTGTTTTCTGCTGCTGATGCTTGGAATCATCTGCAGCAGACCTTAAAGCTCAACACTTTTATTCCACTATCATCCTTTAAAAATTCGATCCAGTTAATAGTACAAGATCCCTGCGCTTGGGTTTAGTTTTTCCTTGGTTTTATATGTTATTATCTGAATTTGTGAAATTGTTATTGTATTGTGTCACTGCTGCTTCATATCTGCTTTTTATGTTAGCAAAATAATGACTCCCTCTTGGCCAGGTCGTCATTGTAAATGAGAACTGGTTCTCAATTGACTTACCTAGTTAAATAAAGGCTATTAATATTATAAAATTTTGCTTCATATGTTCAGCATTACAAAAAAAAACATTACACTACTGTACTAATTTGTGGACATCTAATGTCTGGAAAAAATAATTCCAGGTCTGATAATTGTACACTATAAAGGGCTTATATTGTCACAATCACCAGCAATCTAATCCTTACGGCCCATTCCCACGGGACGTCAGAGTCAACGCTTTCCATTCACTCTGATTGGGTCACGTCAAGCGTTGCGGAACTGAATTGTGGGTCAGTCGGCATCGCTTAAGTGGCATTGCTCGCTGCAGAAGTTGGCACTTTCTTAACTTTTCAAGCGCCAACGGAAGCGTCAGCCAATCAGATTGCTGTATGCAAATACACCAGCTCGGCACGTAAGCCCACACTTCACACACACCCTCTGTCAAGTGTTGACGTTGAAGCCCTGTGTGAATCGGGTGTTACAACCACACAGACCACAGAGAACTACAAATCCGCCATTATATGGACTACAAGGTCCAGTCATGTGTTCCAAATCATGATTGATTACACTTACACAGCTGGTAGCTGCTCAAAGACTGATTACATGGACTTTAAAAGCAGCACAGACACACACACACACACACACACTTGTTGCTGAGTCTTGTTATACTGTCACTGTGAACATTACAACACGTTTCCCTTGCCTTGCCGTGTTTTTGACCCTTGCCTTGTTTGTTTGTTTATGATGTATGCTTCCTGCCTTTTGACCATTCGCCTGTGTATTGACCACGACTCTAGATTGCCCGTACACATCTGTTTGCTCCTGTGTTGACTATTGCTTGCCTGACCATTCTGTTAAATAAACCTGCGTTTGGATTCGCACTCTGTTGTCAGCATGACTTCACATTACACATATAACATTACATTAAAGTCTTTTTCATTATATCCACAATTTTGCTTTAACGACAGGTCATAGTTCTGTTTTAGGCTGTTGTTGTTATGAATACTATAATCAATGGTATTTGTTTAAAGAAAAGTAAAAGGAAGGCTAATTTATCATGACATGATCACTTTTTTTTGCTATGTATAAAGAATACTCACATATCTGACATAGTCTTTCCACTGCTGCCACCACTGCATGGAGATCAGGAACCAGTTTTGACTGGGCTGTAAACCGTGCCTGCTTTCCCTCTCCAACCAACCCCTGTGCAGGCATACAAAAATCAGCATAGATACACATTCAGTCAGTCAAAGAGCTATCATATTTACACAAAGCACCAAAAATGAACCAACAAAACATTTCTTCTGTCATAAGGCATCAATAATAAACTTGGGCAGAATAGCCAAAGCAATAAACCTGACACGCTGATGCGGTACAGTATTTATAGTGTCTTTTTGAGCACCGTCAGTACTGCTGGAAAACCTAATTGAAAATGAAATTGTGTTCTCCATCTCTGCCTTCTCGAAAACACTGATAGAGGCAACGGAGGTACTATGGATCCTTATAAACAGACAGATCCTAATCATGAGGAGGAGTGAAATACAATACAGCCCTCGCAAGGCTTGTTTAAAAACACAGAGAAAGTGCTCCGTAGGGACGCTTTTGAAAGAAAGCCGACTTTCAGAAACGCCACATCCTACAGTTTTCTCACCTAATGATCTGGCCTTCCTCTTCAGGGGTGGCAGGACGCAGGCCCAGGACAATATGACACACCTAATGATGAACAGATTAACAAGACATTTAAGGAAAAATCCAGCAGCGTACTTCACTGGATTTAGGATTTGGAACTTTTGATTTGGTTGCACTGTGCCAACATGCTGACCTGAAACAGCAAGTTGAGGAACTCATTGGCGAGGGCACTTTTCACACTCCATATCTGATAGTCCTCCAGAGTTAAATGTCCTTGCTGTGAGTAAAACACAAGATAGAGGTTACGGCACAATTTATTTATTTATTTTAAGGTGTCCTGATATAATGTAATTTAGGGCTGCACGATATATCGTTTCAGCATCGATATCGCAATGTGATCATTCACAATAATCTGCAATGTTGAGTCTGGATTATAGTTTATTACTTGTTTATTACTCAGGCATAATAAAATGTAAATAAAGAATAATTTAATAGACTTATTTATACAATAAAGGCATTATTTTACATTTAATTATTCAATTACTGTACCTGAACACTCTTAAGACTCCTCAGAAAACCATAAACATGGTTTATTTCATTTGTATCTTTTTCGTTTTTGCATTTATCTATGCTTGTAGATTGTTTATTATATTTTATGCAGATGCCCTCTCCTACAGAATCATTCTAATCAATCTAAAATCATTCATTCTTTCCAAACAGAAAGATTCAGGTAATCTGGTGAAATTGTATTCTTTAAATCTTTAAATTTAATTTTTTATATATTGCAGAAAAACAAAACACTGCAATGCTAGAATTTGATATAGGTTTAGGGGTTATTATAATTGGCAAAACTAAAACTATTAAAAGAAAAAGAAAAAAAAAACATTAACCGAAATAAAAATCAACAGTTTAAAATTATACACCATTTTTACTGGACTCCTTTCAGACTGTTTAAGCTCAGGTTAAAATATACACCTTATTGTTGGAGATTATTGTAAGATCGAGAATAGTGATTTACTTCATGCTCTATGGTCTTGTACAAAAATTCAGGATTTCTGGAAAAGAGTTCATGAACACATTTGCTTGGTTTAAGATTTTCAAATTACACTATGTCCTAGACTGTTTATACTAGGTGGTTGGACAAACAACGAAATAAAAGATACAAACAATAAATCCTGGGTCCAAACCAGTTTACTGATTGGCAGACAAATAATTCTTATGAGCTGGAAATCTGAAGATGCCCCTTCCCTTCAAGAATACGCAGTAGAACTTACTAGAGTGGCCACATTTGAAAAAATGGTTCAAGTACTTAACCTGTTTGGAAATGGAACAGTAATAAATGTGTGAGAAATATCTGATTCTGACAATGTAAATGTGATTTGTTATTGACTGAATGTACCTATTCATTTTTTATTGTATTTTATAAAAATTTTCTCTTTATTATATCAAGATGGAGGCTTTACTGTAAAGACCCAAGCTGGGTCTTAAAGTCGTAGTTAGGGATTAGTTTGGGTTGGGTTTGTTAATAGGGTAAAATGTTGATTCTTTACAGAGTTCTATTCTGTATTCCATTCTGAAATTTGCCCGATAATCAATAAAATCACTAAAATTATTTATACAATGAAGGCTATACAGCATTATTTTACATTTACTTATTCAATTACTGTACCAGAACACTGTAAAGACTTCTCAGAAAACAATAAAGCTTGGTTTATTTCATTTGTATCTTTTTCTTTATTGCATTTATCTATGTGTTATCTTGTAGATTGTTTATTATATTTTATGCAGATGCCCTCTCCTACAGAATCATCCCAATCAATCTAAAATCATTCATTCTTTCCAAATAGAGATATTCAAGTCACCTGGTGAAATTGTTTTCTTCATATTGCGATATATATTGGCAGAAAAACAAAACATTGCAGCGCTAGATTTTTCCAAATATCGTGCAGCCCTAAGAATTATACATTTAAGCATGGAGTAATGTAAATTAACAACTTGAATTTGATATAGGGTTATTATAATTAACAAAACTAAAACCATTAAACAAAGAAAAAATAACTTGAATTGGTTTTATTTAATTGTTTGTTTGTTTTTTATAAAATTGACATGCTAGTGTTTTAGATTTGGAAATTTGACTCTTAATATTTTTATAAAAAAGTAGTGTGTTAGCATTTTTCATTTCACTGTTGTATCCAAATTGATACCAACATTTGGTGAAAGATTGTTGTAAATGGTATCAAATCATGATTTCTTTAACATGACAACTCTTTAATTACAATGAATATATTCACTATATAAAAAAAAGAGAATTACTTTTGTTGTGTCGTGCATTTTCAATATGTCCTCCACAATCTCTGACACACTGGAATCAAACTCCTGAAACAAAAAAAAGCATAAATCATGAAGCATCATCAATACCTGACATGGAAAAAGGTCTCCAGTAGATGTAAGAAACACGATGACGACCCCGGATGCACAAATCAATAATGATTCATCAGTCTGAATTTCATTTAAATGTATAATCCTGTATTAGTACATAACCGCAATAACATGACTGCATCTCATCTGCATTAATCACCACATAAGCATATAGATACACGTAAACATATGATGGACACATTCAACTGTATAGCATCAAAACCATACAGCTAATCTACAAACTCTTATTGTTGTATCTCCGGAGGTAAAAGCAGGTTATAAGCTACTCTGCACTTACAGGAAGAGTGTCTGTTCGGTTATCCTTCCACACCTCCAGCAGCGCCACCACCATCTCGTGGATCTCATCCCTGGATAAAACTCCATCGCGGTCTACATCGAACACTTTAAAACAAACTGCAATAGACAATGAAGAAGAGATGTAGATGGAAATCGTTTAAATAATCTAAGGAAAACTTATTATGTGAGCTTAGACCACAAAACCAGTTGTGATGGCCTGTCATATGGCCACACAAGATTAAGGGTAATACACACACACACACACACACACACACACACACACACACACACACACACACACACACACGTGCGCGCGCACATTCGCTTAGACACACATGCATACACATAAACATACACGCACATTCGCTCAGACACACACGCATACACAAACATGCACCCACGTTCACTCCGACCCCAAACAATACTCATGCTACTCATGCTCCTTGCTTCAAACTACACACATACAGACAGGCATCGTATCCATAAGCATTTTAGGTAATGGAGACTGACATATTTCTTTTGTTTCATATCTTTATTTATAAAATAAGTTTGTCACAATTTCTTTCAGTTTCAGTACATTGTTTACTGGTTTGGAGTGCACACATTCTAGTTTTCATTTGTACTGTTTCTGTTATCTGATGGTTATTTCTATTGAGTTAAAGTTACCGGAGGGTGCAGTGGAGGATGACTGGTGGCTCTGTGGTCTGCTGGATCGGCCGTTGTGTTTACTGGCAAAAGGCTGAATCGCGTGTGCGTCAAAGATTTATGTCCGGGTGATCCCGCGTGGCGGAACCAATGTAATGTAGTGATAAGGGGGGGAGGAGAAGTTGATTAGGAATATGTTTTGTATATTATTTGTTTAATTGAAATGACTTGTTTATTTTGAGTAATTATGTGTTATATTTTGTAAGTGTCTTATTTAGAATTAGTTTGATTAGTAAATATTATGTTTGTAATTGTTATATTTTATTGTTTCCCCTATG
Organism: Danio aesculapii; assembly: GCF_903798145.1. Taxonomy (NCBI): domain Eukaryota; kingdom Metazoa; phylum Chordata; class Actinopteri; order Cypriniformes; family Danionidae; genus Danio; species Danio aesculapii. Next base: position 24,733,553 of record NC_079449.1, on the reverse strand, counting down.
TTGTTTAAGTGGATCCTCCGTTTGTGTATAAATACTCTGCAGTTGTTTCATTTGGGAGGTCAGGTTGGTTGTGTTCAGACTTTCTGAATTTCTGTTATATTCTTGTTTGGTTGACCTCAATTTGTTTTCCAGCTAGTATTTATGTTGGAATATTATTTTGTTTAAGTTAAATAAATATTTTTTGGCCTTAATTTTCCTGTGTCCTCATGCCTGACCGCTGGGCTATCTCACATATGGTGTCAGAAGTGGGATTGTAATAGAGGACACAGGTTTTTTTTTTTTCTCTCCTTCTCCATAGTCTCAGTACATTGAGTTGCCATGAGTCGTCAACAAAAGAAGGGGCCCATGAAGCCAGTTTCTGTGGAGCAAGGAGAGGAGCAAGAAAGGGATGCAGAGGAGGAAATGGAGCCCAAGGATAAAGATGAGATGGCAAGTAGAGAACCAACCTTGGCTGATTTAACCAGTTTGTTCAGTGCGCATATGGCAAAAATGGATTCCAGGGAGGCGGTCAGAAAGCAGGAGCATATGGATCAAGAAAGACGGTTTAAAGCATTACAACATCAGTTCAGTTTACTACAAATGGAAGTTCAGGCCCGCACCTCTCCTACATCTGATGCCTGCCACATAGATGCACATTCTCTAGATGTGCATGGTGCTCAAGCAGATTCTGATAATCAACAGTTTACTTCCCCAAATGTCTTTCGCTCCAATGTTGACCTTATTGAAGATCGTTCCCCACCACCAAGATTCCGTGAACCTCGATTAGAAAAGTTGGCTGATTCTGATGATATAGAGCACTTCTTAATAACGTTTGAACGAATCGCTACAGCCTGTCGCTGGCCTAAAGCTGACTGGGCATTTCATTTGATCCCTTTATTAACTGGCAGGGCAAGAGCTGCATATGTCCAAATGGACCTGGATGACTCTACTGAGTATGATAAAGTCAAAGCCGCCATCTTGGTAAAGTATGACATAAATGCTGAAACTTATAGGTTGAGATTTCGTTCCCTCACTGTTCTCCCTTCTGAGGCTCCCAAGGAATTGTATACCAGACTTAAAGACCTGTATGGGAAGTGGATTAAGCCTAAAGGAAAAACTACTGAAGAGGTAGGAGAAATGGTTATTTTAGAACAATATCTGCGAATGCTTTCTCCTGAACTTCAGGTCTGGATACGGGAGCGTGACCCCACAACAGCAGCAGAGGCTGCTGCTTTAGCAGATGTTTTTGTGGCAGCAAGGGGGAAGAATCAGTCCTGGGGCTGGAAAACGAGCAGTGAGGCACGAAGGCCACCCTTTCCTCAGTTTCAACCAAAATCCATGGCTGGATTGAGTAAGACTCCTAAGGGAGGCTCCCCAGAAATGAAACCTGCAATGGCTCTGAGAAGACCAGTTGTCTGCTTTCTTTGTGGACAAGAGGGTCACACAAAACCGGCCTGTCCAAGAAATGTAGTTAAACCTACTAATCTGTGTTATGTTCCTAGAGGTGGGGCGGATAAAGCCCAGAAGCCGAGTACCTTCGTGCATACCACCACTGTGAAAGTCAACGGTAAAGAGTTTCTTGCTCTGATTGATACTGGGAGTGACCAGACACTGGTGAGTCGGAAGGTTGTGGCTCCATCTTCAGTTAATGCAAGTAATAAGCTTTTCATTTGTTGTGTTCATGGTGATGAGAGATTGGTGCCTACTGCAGATCTATATCTGACAGTTAACAACCAACCCTACTTGTTAGAGGTGGGGGTAGTTGATACTCTTCCCTATCCTGTAGTGTTAGGACGAGATTTGCCAGTGCTTTTAGACCTTATCCAGCCCATGTCACAGTGTCATATGGTGTTTACTAGATCCAAGACAAAACCGCAAGATGAACCCACACAAACTCTGTCAATGTTGCCATTTTATAATGCTGATCTAGAAACCAGTCCTCCAAAACCCAAGAAGACTAGACGACAAAGGAAACGTTCCAAGTTGCAATATAATGCCTCTCGTCTGCCTGCAGGTGAAGTAGATGGTCTTAATCCACAAAATAAATTACCCATTAACATTAGCGAACTGCAGCAAAATGACGCCAGTCTGGTTGCATATTTTCAACAAGCAAACCAGATGGAGATGGGAGATAAACTGATGAATGATAATTGTGAGCACTTTGTGATTTCAGAGAACTTGCTGTACCGTCAAATTGGATCAGTGAAACAGCTGATTGTTCCAAAGGAGGCTCGGGAACTTGTTCTGCACTTGAGCCACTCAATCCCATGGGCTGGCCACCTAGGGGTAAGGAAAACCATAGAACGGATCAAGAAGCATTTCTACTGGCCTGGTCTGAAGGCTGATGTTGTTCAGTATTGCAAGAGCTGCCCTGAGTGTAAACTGGTATCCCTCCGTCATCCACCTCGAGCACCACTACAGCCACTTCCTCTGATTAGCACCCCGTTTGAAAGACTGGGCATGGATATAGTTGGCCCAGTAGAGAAAAGCTGCTTGGGTAATCGATTTTTGCTGGTTATCACTGATTATGCTACAAGGTACCCAGAGTTATTTCCTTTGAAATCTATGAAAGCAAAGAATGTGGCAACCTGTTTAATCCAGTTCTTCTCCAGAGTCGGGTTACCCCGTGAAATTCTTACCGACCAAGGAACTAATTTCATGTCTACTCTGTTGAAGCAGGTCTACCAGTTGCTGGGTATTAAGAGTCTACGTACCACTCCGTACCATCCGCAGACCGATGGGCTCACTGAGCGTTTTAATCAAACGTTGAAGCAGATGCTCAGAAAGTTTATTGATGAGACTGGTAGGAATTGGGACCAGTGGCTCCCATATATACTTTTTGCTTATCGAGAGGTCCCCCAAGCATCAACCGGGTTCTCTCCCTTTGAGCTGTTGTATGGGCATGAAGTTAGGGGACCTTTAACCCTCCTTAAAGAGATGTGGGAAGGATTTAAGGAAGATCGGGAGCCTACGAATGTTGTTGCTTATGTCTTGCAAATGCGGGAGCGCCTGGAGAAAATGAGAGCTTTGGCAAGAACTCATATGGAAGAGGCCCAGAAGCACCAACGAACATGGTATGATCAGCGAGCACGTGAAAGAGAATTTGTGAGTGGGGAAAAGGTATTGGTGATGTTGCCTAGCAAGGAGAACAAACTGTTGGCCAAATGGCAGGGCCCTTTTGAAATCAAGGGCCGGTTAGGCCCGACCACTTATGAGGTGGCAATTACTGGTCAGGAGCATACTAGTAGAATACTGCATGTAAATCTGTTAAAGAAGTGGGTGCCCCGTTCTGAACAGGTTCTGTTGATATGCCGTGTACAAGGAGACGAGGATTGTGAGGAACAATATCTGCCCCAGTCAACATCTGCTGACATTAGGCTGGACCATCTGCCTGAAAAACAACAAAGACAGGTGAGAGCTCTCTGCAATCCACAAATACTTTCTGAGTTGCCGGGTCATACCTCTCTGATCCAACATGATGTGATCTTGAAACCTGATGTTGCTGTTAGACGTATGAGTTACAGAATACCTGAGAAACTGCAAGAGGCCTTGAAAGAGGAAGTGGACTTTATGCTGAGTCTAGGAATCATTGAACCTTCCAAGAGCGAGTGGTGTCATCCAGTAGTCCTGGTTCCAAAAAAGGATGGAAGCATTCGATTTTGCATTGATTTCCGGTATTTGAACTCTGTGTCCCAGTTTGATTGCTATCCTACTCCCCGTATTGATTCATTAATAGATCGATTGGGCAAAGCAGTATACCTGACCACACTGGACCTGTCTAAAGGATACTGGCAAATGCCTTTGACTGAACGGGCCCGGCCTTTAACAGCATTTAGGACACCGTGGGGCCTATTCCAGTTCCGGTTTCTTCCCTTTGGCCTACATGGGGCACCGGCAACATTTCAGAGGCTCATCGACCAGGTATTGCATGGGTTAACGTATGCTGCAGCTTATCTTGACGATATTATAATTTACAGTACAACCTGGGAGGAGCACATGCAGCATCTCCATGAAGTTTTCCAACGGCTCCAAAGTGCTGGTCTGACTGCTAATCCTGCTAAGTGTGCCATAGCCCGGAAGGAGGTAGAATACCTGGGCTTTGTGATTGGCAATGGAATGGTGCGACCCCAGATTAAGAAGATTCAGGCACTGGAAGAATGTCCTTTACCACAGAAACGTAAGGAATTGAGATCATTTCTGGGAATGGCAGGTTTCTATAATCGCTTTATTCTTAACTTCTCCAGTAGAGCTGCTGCTTTGACTGATATGGTGGGAGTCCGATGCCCGAATCAATGCCAGTGGACTGAGGAGAGGATGGCAGCATTCAAAGACATACAGACTGCATTGACAACTAACACTGTTCTGTATAATCCAGACTTCACCAAAGAATTTACTGTGCAGACAGATGCCTCTGAAAGGGGATTAGGAGCAGTGCTACTACAGGGATCCCCAGATAATCGAAGACCTATAGCCTTCATTAGCCGCAAACTCTTTCCAAGAGAAACCCGTTATTCTACCATTGAGAAGGAATGTTTAGCGGTGAAATGGGCCTTAGACTCCTTGAGATATTATTTACTTGGAAGAGAATTCATACTGGAAACCGACCACAAAGCACTCCAATGGCTGGAAAGAATGAGAGATACGAATGGGCGAATCACAAGGTGGTACCTGGCCATGCAACCATTCCGATTTAAGGTCCATCATGTTCCTGGCAAGGCAAATGTAACTGCAGACTATCTTTCTCGCTGTGCCAGCGAGACGCCCGAAGGGAGGGGGTGTGTGATGGCCTGTCATATGGCCACACAAGATTAAGGGTAATACACACACACACACACACACACACACACACACACACACACACACACACACACACACACACGTGCGCGCGCACATTCGCTTAGACACACATGCATACACATAAACATACACGCACATTCGCTCAGACACACACGCATACACAAACATGCACCCACGTTCACTCCGACCCCAAACAATACTCATGCTACTCATGCTCCTTGCTTCAAACTACACACATACAGACAGGCATCGTATCCATAAGCATTTTAGGTAATGGAGACTGACATATTTCTTTTGTTTCATATCTTTATTTATAAAATAAGTTTGTCACAATTTCTTTCAGTTTCAGTACATTGTTTACTGGTTTGGAGTGCACACATTCTAGTTTTCATTTGTACTGTTTCTGTTATCTGATGGTTATTTCTATTGAGTTAAAGTTACCGGAGGGTGCAGTGGAGGATGACTGGTGGCTCTGTGGTCTGCTGGATCGGCCGTTGTGTTTACTGGCAAAAGGCTGAATCGCGTGTGCGTCAAAGATTTATGTCCGGGTGATCCCGCGTGGCGGAACCAATGTAATGTAGTGATAAGGGGGGGAGGAGAAGTTGATTAGGAATATGTTTTGTATATTATTTGTTTAATTGAAATGACTTGTTTATTTTGAGTAATTATGTGTTATATTTTGTAAGTGTCTTATTTAGAATTAGTTTGATTAGTAAATATTATGTTTGTAATTGTTATATTTTATTGTTTCCCCTATGTTGTTTAAGTGGATCCTCCGTTTGTGTATAAATACTCTGCAGTTGTTTCATTTGGGAGGTCAGGTTGGTTGTGTTCAGACTTTCTGAATTTCTGTTATATTCTTGTTTGGTTGACCTCAATTTGTTTTCCAGCTAGTATTTATGTTGGAATATTATTTTGTTTAAGTTAAATAAATATTTTTTGGCCTTAATTTTCCTGTGTCCTCATGCCTGACCGCTGGGCTATCTCACACCAGTCATAAGGGTAAAATTTCTGACATTAAGATTAACTGATCTCCTGAAGGTTCTATGTATCTATGGTTTGTTAGAATATGATATTTGGTATACTGTTTAAGAATCTGGAATCAGAGGGTTAACTTTAAAATGAATTTTAAAGTTGTTCAAATTAGCCTCTTAACAATGCAAATTACTAAACACAACGACATTTTGATGCATTTACAGTAGGAAATTTACTAAGGGTGCTTCACACCGGTAGATCGATTGTTTTTTTCCGAAACAGGAATTAAAATCGTTGCTATGTTTATTTTTGTTCTTGGTGGGGTTCGCTTTCACACGGTAAACTAGTTAAAACAAGTCAGGTAAACTCTCCTCATGCTAGTCAGAGTTTCAGGGTTTATTTTTCGCAGTGCCACAGATTCCGCTGTCATACGTTGTTATTTTAATTTATGACAATGAGAAATGAGACATTATAAGCGACAAGGTGCAGTTTAATTTTGACACCCCCATCGTCACCAAATAAAAATCAAAGGGGTAAGACTTTCCCATAAAGCTTCATTTCAGTTGTCAAGTTTTGTAAAAATCTATCTATTGAATCAATCAATCTATTAAAAAAAAGTTGCCTAGAATTATGCATTATGTAGGCTTAAATTATAGAGGGAAATAACAGATGAACTGAGACTGCAGTCAGATCAGGAAGCAAATCAATGTTGATCTTTCTTTCGGGGTGTCAGTACAAAAATTAACAAAACAATAGGCCTAATACAAAACATTATAAGATTAAAATTACCAGGTAATTTCGGTCCATTTTCCAAACGAATAAACAGCACTCCTTATATATATAATATTTCAGTAGCTTTAGCTTTCGTATTCGACATGAAACACACACTTACTAATACACATTACATCCTGCCCTAATCATAATTCTCTCTTCATATAGCCATATATATGGCTATTACTTACTTACTCCCAGGGCCGTTTCGTATCGAAGTTGATATTTAGCCACACCATGTTGGGGTTTCGTCATCTAATTAACATCTAATTTTATGAAGTGGGTCGTTAGCCGACCCCCAACCTGGAGGACCACATATAGCTATTAGCTAACCATTAAATTAAATAACCATAATACACTGTGGTATAGCCTGGTTTGTTAGTTCATTAGATCGTTTTGGTTTCTCACAACAATCAATCCACTCCAGAGTTCGTTTCAATTGAGCTGAGAGACCCTCATTCAGGCGATCTCTGACCGATTGATTTGGTGCGGATCAAAGCGCTTTTGGGGGTTTCACATGTGCCAAATTAACCGCTCTAACTTGGCAAATGAGCCAGGTTCCAAAACTAGGTCTAGGTGTGAAAGCACCCTAAATGTCTTCATGGAACATGGTCTTTACTTAACATTCTAATGGTTTGTGACATAAAAGGAAAAATGTAAAATTTTAACTAATACAATGTATTATTGGATATTCCAACAAATATATCTGTACAACTTCAGCTCAGTTTTGCACTCCAGTGTCACATATTTTTTTATTATTGCAATTCATTATCTTTTGTGCAAGTATTACAGGGTATATGCAGGAATCCTAATGTAATTTCAATCCCTTTTAAAGACTTTTTAATGACCTTCTCAGAATATTTTTAGACCTCATCGCCACTTCAAATTCTAATCAGTATCAAAGCTTTACCTTAATAAACAGTAATATTTATTAATATTACACGGTTGTTTTTAGCAACAGGCTTCAGCCATTGTTTAAGCTCGTCTTTCTCCAATCGGGATGACGCAATCATTTTCCCATTTTGCTGTCTGTTTCGCTATATGGTTTTGCTCCATGTGGAGAGCGTCACATCATCTTGCAAATTACGTGACATCATCCAGACGGAGGAGTTTGGCCGAACGTGCCCCGGCCCGAACCAATCGCGTGGATCGAGTACACCATTGTTAATATTAGGATGAAAATAAATATATTTATTCTTTTTTGGAGTCAAACACTTTGGACAATGTTTGAACAAAATTTAAGACCTTGTAAAAATGGCATTAAGGCTTTTTAATACCTTTTAAGGGCCTTCATTTTCTCATAATTGATTTATCAACTTTTAATACTTTTTAAGACCCCGCGGACACCCTGTATTAAGTATTTAAACAAATAAATGTAAATGTAAATGTAATACATTTACATAATTTATTGCACATTTAAATATGCCTAAAATATTATAATGCAATATATACACATTTGACAGAAATACATATTTTACAGTAGTTTTACTCTGTTATATTGATGAATATAAGTTATAAAGTTACATTATCAAATATAAAGAATCATCAATTGTTGCAATCTATCAGCAGAAAACAAAATTAGTTCACATTTTTTTCCCTCTGTATTACAAAAGAAATTCTTGCATCAAAAACAATATTTAGGGCAAAACATACAAATAAAAAAAGATACCATCATCATCATCATCATCATAATAAGAAATATAAAATAACATTATAAATAAAACTTAACAGCAATACAGAAAAATACAAATATGCTAAAGAAATAGCAGTAAAAAAATATTCATTAATTTTTAAAAATTAAATAAAAAAAAGGAAGAAAAAAAGCATTCATATTTTCTCTTCGCTCTCCATTTATAACTAAGCTTAAATCAATATTTTAAAGATAATTTATGCACATGCATTAAAAAAATAAGTCTTCAAACATCCACAATAACCCTGCATCTGCCATGAAATAGGACGAACAGCTAAGAGAGGATGATAAGCAATAATAAAAAGCTTACACTTCTGCCTCTCCGCTACAGGGCCGCGACAGCAAGCTGAGAGCCCACAGGATATCTCCTTAAAGTCAATATGATTGTCCCGATTCTCATCAAAGGCATGAAACAAGCCTGGCAAATGGGGGAAAATGTCAGTGTTTAGATTAGCCAGAAAGAGTAATTGGATTCTTTGGAGATCTTTTATCACAAATGATCCAATACATTTCAAAAGCAGAAAACCACTTCTACTAAAATAAGATGAAGCGTGACTTTCCTGGGTACCGCAAATGTTTTCAAAGCATACGAGGAGTGAGTGGAGACGTGCGTATGTGTGTCTAAATCCATTTGAGAAGCTTTTAAAATTGGCGTAATGAATTCTGTCTTACCTTCACTCAGCGATGCATGAATAGGGGGCGAGACCAGCGGGACAAAGGTTTCCAAATCAAAGCGGCCTGTCCTTGATTGAGCTTTCAGCAGCCAGTAGCGTTTTTCCAAGTCGATAATGTCTGATTCTTCTACTGCAAGAAAGGAAACACGAGAAATCTGATTCTCTTTGAAATAATTACAAGTTGTCAAGCATCGGTTGAGCATGTGGTACATGTGTAACTGAATGACAGTGCCATATACAGTAAGGGCTAAAAGTCTTGTCCGCTAACCAACACTGCATTTATTTAAACAAAACAACAATAAATATTCAACAACAACAAAATTGCTAAATATTATTTCAGTTTAAAATCATATCGAACATTGATATAGCAATCTGGAAACCTGCAATTGGATCTGCAATGTCGAGCTGGGATTACAATTAACCACAAATCACAGTTCAGAACACACGCCGAGTTTAACCCTAATATAGCGAAAGCTTTTTAAGGCCTGTGATTGTACAATTTTACAGTTTAAACAATTTAGGCACAAGAAATGATCAAATATAAAAATAAAAAAGGTTTTTCAAAATCGTCCTGAGAATGGGGGTTTTCTCATAACTTTGATGAAAGGTTTTGATCCACTTCAAATGTTGATTACTATATAGAGTGTTATTTTACACTTTAGTATTTAAATTCTGCTTATTTATTTCACTTGTTCCTATGTTTTTTTGCATTTATTTATGCTTGTAATTTGCCTATTATATATTATGCAAATGCACTCCCTATCAATGTCAAATTATGAATTGATTGCAAAAAGAATGAGTTATTTAAAACATCTTGTGAAACATATTTCTATTGAAAATAATGCACAAATGCACGCACAATTTTACATGGGTGCTCAGCCAAACAGCAAAAAGTGCAAAACTATAATCAGACAGACACTGAGCTGGTGTGCTCAAAACGTTACACGCTTTGTATTACCCTTTTTAATTTAATAAATTGGATATTTTTGGAGCTTTGGTGTTGCTGCACTTTTGATTATAAATATATTTATATTGCAATATATCACAGAAAAACTAAATATTGCAATGTCAGTTTTTTTTTCCAAGATCACAATTGTAACGCGATATGCAATTTATTCCTGCAATTTAAAGAGGACTAAATATGCTGATTTCAAGATATTCTGTGCTCAAGAAACTTATCGGTTTCTTTTCAATGCTGAAAACGGCCGTGCTGTTTATCATTTTAAAACACTTTTTCTGAAAGAAGACCTGATTTTGTTGCTATAAGTAAATAGAAGACGCTCACAGATAAATATATGCTAATATGTGTATACGTATGGTTATATATATTGACTATGTATTTGGTCTAATACCTATGTGTATAATGAATCTCAAACACTTTACTTTTATCCATAACACTTTAAACACATTAAGTTGCACAAAAGTGACAGTCAATATGATAATTAATATGTTCGTGTGGGTTTCCTCCACAGCCCTAAATTAGCAGTGAGTGTGTACAAGAGTGTATGGGTGTTTTCCAGTGTTGAGTTGTGGCTGGAAGTGCATCCTCTGCGTAAAACATGTGCAGGATGAGTTGGTGGTTCATTCCGCTGTGGTGACCCCTGATTAATAAAGGGACTAAGCCGAAAAGAAAATGAATGAATTCCATTTCACTTAAATGTTGTTATTTTAAACTTTCTATTCACCACAGAATACTAAACAGACAAATAAAAATGATAAAATTACTACGAATAAAAAGAAAACTATAAATGCTGTTGTACAATATTAATAAATATGATAACATTATAAACATACGTATACTGAAATAAGGCCACTAAAGTATAAACAGACACAGACCTCAAATACAATATAATATGGCATGTAAAGGGAAAACACATGAAAGAGTCTATCAAAAGATTTATATAGAATACACGACACTAGTCTACAGTCAAAATGACTAAAGTTTTATTATGACACTATTTGTACACTGTAAAAATTGATATGATCAGTTAGTCCTGACAGCATATGTTTTTAGGTCATTGTAGCTTATTAAACCAAGTAATCATGTTCCAACTTAATTTTACAAGTTACGCGAGTTGTTTTAAGTCAGTGTACATAATATAAGCTGAATATAACGGACTCATAAGGTTAATTTGATTCAACCTAAAAGTTTATGGTAACCAGGATTGTTTTACAGTGAAGAGGCAGTTAAGAGTAGAAAAAATATATAGCACTTATATATTTATAGCAGTATTTTGTCAATTTCAGAGCTTGACTTGTTAATATTATAATAGTGTTCAACTTTGTAATGACATCAGGAAGAATATATACTGATGCAATTTTAATACTTAATATCTATTATAATAAATATAATTTTTAATAATATATATTTAAAATAATAAAAAAGCATTAGAATGAGAAACCCCAGCCGTTGCAGACTGTACATGTGCTAAATGTGATAATTAACATTTATGATGAGCGATTACATAACTTCATCTGGGAGAAAGCATGACTCAAGCACCTCCATATATATAGTCCAGTCTTTTAGTGTGTTGAGGTTAAGAGGACCCAGGTCAACTCTCTTGCTTTGCAATAATCTCTAGCTTAGTCTAATAGGATTGCTTTTGTCCCTCCCACACTGACCGTCACACATAAGGCAAGTGTCAAAACACAGCAATACAAATCTGATCCTTTGTTTAGCCTGATGTTCATTTCACACTCCTCCTACCTCGCCTCTATTATTCACAACACAATACATTTCAGTGAATGCACTCCATAAATAAATAAATGAGCAAACTGATCCATACAAAAGAATATCCTAGGGGGTTTCTCGGGACAGGAATGAAAGGCATCTTAATGAGCAGGCCCTGGATCTCCGCTGTTATCTCAGACTCCTCGAGCACTGTTAAATCTCTATGGTTTGACGGGCAATTGGGAGTCTGATAGGATTGGGTCAATAGCCATTATTTTCCATAATGCTTTGGGAGAAAAGGGCTATACTTTCTGAGAGACGTAAAGTGAAAAGAAAAACAAAAAGCATTTAGGGGATATATTGGGGTACGAACCCATCAGACATACATTTCGATCAATGATTCGGTGTCATATGAGAGGCGGTCATGAGTGGAAATCTATTACGACATAAAGGAAACTGGAGTTAAGACAGGCTTCAAATCTTAGCATCCACATAAACAAATTTCTCAGAGGAAATGTAGCTTCATTACAATGAGCCGTGTAATTAATGCAGTGATCAAGAATTATCATAATTCAGAGAAGCGCTATTATTAAGAACAATAATTAGTTGAGGAGGGCTGCAGGGAGCTGAAAAACTGCTCGAGTGTTATTCTGTGTTTGTGCAGTGGACAGAGACTTTTAATCTATAATGCTTATTAAGCGCTGTGCGGATTGCTCATCCAGAATGTTTACAGGCTTGATTGTTGTGGTACATCTTAATATGAGGCACCGTGTGGTTCATTTCAAGCGAGCTGTGGTCTGTGATTTCCTCTTGTACAGCTATGCATTTAGGCTCGTGTGACACCGTTGAGCCTTTCAAGCTGTCAAAATCCATTTCACCCATTACTTGCGCCACATTTCTATTACTTTTCTTGCTTTTCTGTAAGAAGCGACAAATCGCACAGCCAATGATAGTCAATACCACAAAAAACTTCCACTGTAAATGGCCTACTATTGACGAAGATGAATCAATGCTGTGATGACATGCTGCTCAAGGTCACAGTTAGCGAAAACACATTTTTACATTTTTATATCCAGCATATATTTAGAAATGTAAATTCAACTATTCAAAAAAGAATACTATGATAAAATATGCATATTAATAGATAAGTAAAGTATTTTTAATAAAGTTGAAGTTTAAAATAAAAATTACGTTTTTTTTAAAGAAACTTTTCATTAATTCATTCATTCATTCGTTCATTTTCTTTCGGCTTAGTCCCTTTATTAATCAGAAGTCGCCAAAGCAAAATGATTCAAAATGAACAACTAATTAAAAAATAAAAATCAATAAACTTTAATAATAAAACTTGTGGCGATGCGGTGGCGTAGTAGATAGTGCTGTCGCCTCACAGCAAGAAGGTCGCTGGTTCAAGCCTCGGCTGGGTCAGTTGGCGTTTCTATGTGGAGTTTGCATGTTCTGAATGAGTGAATGAGTGTGTATGGATGATTTCCAGAGATGGGTTGCAGCTGGAAGGGGATCTGCTGTGTAAAACATGCTGGATAAGTTGGCGGTACATTCCGCTGTGGCGACCCCTGATTAATGGAGGGACTAAGCCGAAAAGAAAATGAATGAATGAATAAACACTGTATTTTTACATTCACTGAAACCATCAGAGATTCAAGAGAAAATATTGAACAGCACAACTGGTTTTACATTAATAAGAAGGAAAATGACTTGTGCATCAGATAAAAATAATATTAAAAATAAAACATACATCTTAATAAGTACAGTATATTTTAACAAAGTTAAAGTTTAAAATAAAAAATAAAAAGTTTATCATTTAAAAACTAATCATTTTTCAGCAAAGACACAGATCAAAATGAACTGTTATTAAAATGTAAACATTTAATAATAAATGTTATAAAATGTCAAACTGAATTCAAGTGAACAACTAATTATAAAAAAGACTTCAATAAACTTTAATAATAAACATTGCATTTTTACTTTCAACTGAAATTGAAACCATCAGAGTTTCAAGGAAAATATTGAGCAGCTCAACTGGTTTTAGAATCATAATCAGAATCAGAAAGAGCTTTATTGCCAGGTATGTTCACACCTACGAGGAATTTGTTTTCATGACAGAGCTTCTACAGTGCAACAGGATAACAGAGACAGGACAAAAAACAGATAATAAATATATTTAAGAAAAATATTTACATTAACATTATTATTATTTACATTTACATTAAAGAGACGAAAAATGACTTGCGCATCAGATAAAAATAATATTAATATTAAAACATACATATTTATAAATAAATGAAGTATATTTTAATAAAGTTAAAGTAAAAAAAATAATAAAGCTTATAGTTTAAGAAACTTAATTATTTTTGTCAGCAAATATTTTTTTTACTATTATTAAAATGTTACATTTTAATACTAAATTTAATAAAATGTCAAACTGCATTCAAATGAACAACTAATAAAAAAAACAAAGATTTATTTAAACTTTATTAATAAACATTGTATTTTTACTTTCAACTGAAAGTGAAACCATCATAGTTTCAGGGAAAATATTGAGCAGCTCAACTGGTTTTAAATTAATAAAAGAAAAATGACTTGTGCATCAGATTAGCATATGATTTCTCATCAGCAGAACGATTTCTGAAGGATCATACGATACTGAAACCTGGATTAATCCTGCTGAAAACTAATTTCTGCCAAGAATAAATCGCACATATCCATACATTACAACAGAAAACATTCTAAATTGAATTAACATTTGATAATTTTATTGTATTAACAGTATCTCTGATCAAATAAATTTAGCCTTGGGAACTTTACACCTCCAAAACAGCAGTACTCACCTAACGGAGCGACTCTATCAGAGTGGCAACAGAAGAACCATACCATATTCCACAGCACATGTCACGTCTCTGGCTGTTAGATATGGCATGTCCCATAGAAAACTCCACACAAGCTGCCATTATGTTGGCAAAATACAGGTACTCTCCATCTCCGTGTGCAACCCAACTCCCTTTCTTTCTCACAGAAAATGCTCACCCAGTCATCACTGTGCACTTTGTGATAGGCCTCTTGCCTGTTCGCACTTGGCCTGGTGTGAGGCATATTCTGGAAAGTGACTGAACCCATAAAGCCACACAGATCACGCAGATCATGACTGCTTCACACTGACAGCACACACACAGCCCTCTCACTGAGCTAAGAGGATAATCTGGAGCGGGTCGCAGATTACCCTGCGCTGTCTATGTAGCTTCTCTGATTGGCTGGAGACGGCCAAAGCTGTCCTCGATTGACAAAGCAAACTTCTTCTAATTTTACTGATCCATTTGCTTAATCACTTGCTTTTATGTGTTCTTACTTTCTATATTGTGTTTGTGGACCAAACTAGAAGTTCAACCGTACATAAAGGTATCCTGATTTGTGACGCAGTGAAAAGCCCAGCCTTGTGCATTCATTCTGTAATGGAGAAATACGTTTTAGACAAATATCGATCACGCTCTTACTGATACACAGAAATGCACATAAATTGACCTTCCAATAATGTCCAATGATTTATGGCAAAGGCAAACAACTGCTGTGTATGCTGTTTAAAGCAAGCCATGGGCTGCTGTTTAATTCATGAACAGAACATGCCTGTCAATATAGCTTTGCTCCTGCTTGGTATAAATGGCTGCATCTCAAAGCCTTCTAAGCTGCCTACTGAGACAATCTTGGTAGGCAGATCTCATTCCATTATATTTTCACATATCCTGGTATTATTAAAAAAAAGATACACTCACCGGCCACTTTATTAGGTACCGGGATAAACCCTGTTTTGACTTTAAAACTGCCTTCATCCTTCATGGCATAGATTTAACAAGGTACTGGAAATATTCCTCAGAAATTTTGGTCCAAATTGACATGACAGCATCACGCAGTTGCTGCACATTTGTCGGCTGCACATCCATGATGCGAATCTCCCATTCCACCACATCCCAAAGGTGCTCTATTGGATTGAGATCTGGTGACTGTGGAGGCCATTTGAGTACTATTAACTCACTGTCATATTTAAGAAACCAGTCTGAGATTATTCATGCTTTATGACATGGCGCGTTATCCTGCTGGAAGTAGCCATCAGAAGATGGTAGACTGTGGTCAAAAAGGGATGGACATGGTCAGCAAGCAACAATACTCAGGCAGGCTGTGGCATCGGCATTATGCTCAATTGGTACTAACGGGCCCAAAGTGTGCCAAGAAAATATCTCCCACACCATTACACCAATACCACCAGCCTGAACCGTTGATAGAAGGCAGGATGGATCCATGCTTTCATGTTGTTGATGCCAAATCCTGAATCTACTATCCGAATGTCGCAGCAGAAATCAAGACTCATCAGACCAGGCCATGTTTTTCTAATCTACTATTGTCCAATTTTCATGAGCCCGTGTGAATTGTAGCCTGTTTCCTGCTCTTAGCTGACAGGAGTGGCACCCGGTATGGTCTTCTGCTGCTGTAGCCCATCTGCCTCAAGTTTTGACGTCTTGAGATGCTCTTCTGCATACCTCATTGTAATGAGTGGTTATTTGAGTTACTGTTGACTTTTTATCAGCTCGAACCAGTCTGGCCATTCTCCTCTGACCTCTGGCATCAACAAGCCATTTGCACCCACAGAACTGCCGCTCACTGGATATTTCCTCTTTTTTTGACCATTCTCTGTAAACCCTAGAGATGGTTGTGCGTTAAAATGCCAGTAGATCAGCAGCTTCTGAAATACTCAGAGCAGCCCGTCTGGCACCAACAAACATGGCCCGTTCAAAGTCACTTAAAATTTCTTCCCCATTCTGATGCTCGATTTGAAATGCAGCAGACCGTCTTGACCATGTCTACATTCCTAAATGCATTGAGTTGCTGCCATGTGATTGGCTGATTAGAAATTTGCGTTAACGAGCAGTTGGACAGGTGTACCTAATAAAGTGGCCGGCCCATATAAATGGTTTGCAACCAGTTACATTAATTTTTTTAGTAAATCCAATGAACAATTTTTTCAGTGTAGGCAGTAAATGTTTTTTTTTTTTTTTTTTTCTCACAGACAGATCGATAAACAGAATGCTAGAAAGAGAGATCAAGGGGGAGAGCGAGACATATAGAACAATATTAGAATTTACAGAATAAAGGATGGATAGAATGACACAGACAAACTTATTAGAAGACAAATAGGCAGACAAACTGACCAACTGACAGTTATAACAATACAGAAAGATACAGAATGAGAAAGAAAGACAGGGAGTGCAATACAGGCAGACAGATAGAACATACTATTTTCTATACTGTCCTTTTCTATAAAACTCATTCAGTTCTTTGTTAAATCACCTGTGACTTGTCATATCATTTGCATATTAATACTTTTTTGTTGATTTTGATTGATCAGAGTTGTCAGCGTAGGCCCCGTTTACAGTTTTGCTATAGTTATGATTTCCATCCACACTGCCTCTGAGTTTTCGAGCACCAAAAACGGAGCGTTTTGGAAATGCTGAAGAGACCATTTTGGCTTTAAAACGCTGCTGCTCCGTGTCAGTGTGGATGGGGGAAAATGGAGACATCTAAAATGGAGAGATGGCTGCAGACATTCGCCTAATGCAGCTTTTACCTCAATCTTAAGTAGCCTACACAAAGTTCAGTCCTGCATCCTCTCCTTGTAAGTTCAGACTTCGCAAGAAACATACCCAAAATAAGAAACATACCCTCTTTTACTGGATATCAGTTTTAATAATCAACAATGGCCATTATAAAAGTATAACGTACAACAAGTTTATACATTATAGGAAATAAAGGCAAGCAATCAGTCAAATGTGCAGAATCAGTATACGTTGTTACATAAATTTATATATTAACTTATCTTTGCGCTCAGCCAAAACACGTAACCTGAAAACAATAGATTCAACAGACCAAAGTCGTTAGATATAGATTACTAGATTGATTAATTAAATTTCACATAACAAATATAGTGAGATTAGATCAAGCAGTAGATTGTTGATTTACTGTCTGACGTGCATAGCTCTCAGCTGGGGTTCTGTGCTCAAAGCACCCGTTGACTGCCTAAAGTGCAGATGCGCGCATACACTGCAGGGCATGCCAGAGTGTGTGTGTGTGTGTGTGGTCACGTGATGTGCGTTTTCAGTGGTATTGTGTGGACAGACATCGGTTCAGAAACGCTAGATGAAACGCTAGTGTAAGCGTGTAAAACTATAAATGTATTAGTCTAAACGGGGCCTTAGTCTTTAGTCATACTCAAGAAACGCCTAAAGACTATTTTTTTTTATCAACATTTGACCTTCCATAACTAACACTGTCTATTGTATATTCTATATATTTTTTTAAAGAAATCCTCTGGTCCTCTATTACTGTCTATGTAATTTATTTAATAATAAAAACAATTGCACAGGTCCTCTTTAACACAAAGACTTTGCATTGTATTTTCTTTTTTTTTATAAAAATACATTTTATTGTCCTCATTTGCAAACTGCATAAGATTAAACTATTTGCCAAATGCTTAAACGTAATGTAAATGAAATAATTTTTTTTTAAAAAGAGAATAAGATTCAGATTGATTGAAAACAATAAAATAAGAGAGATAAAATGATGAACAGATTGACAGAGAGACAGATAAAGTGACAGAGAGAACAACGTAGACAGACCACCAGTGGTAAAAAAATAGACGGATGGATGGACAGATAGAAAGACAGACAGAACATCAGAGAGACCGACAATAACAGACAGTTATGCCAAGTTCAGACTGCATGATTTTCAAAGTAGTCGTCTTAGTACGATTTTTTCATACTGCATGCCTATCTGGGGTAGCGTTACGTTGCTGATGTGTTTACACTGCAAGATGGATCAGCGAGAGGGGGTTTCACACTGCACGAAACTTAAAAAACAAAATAGGAAGAACCAAACACACGCGAGAAGTGACATGGAAACAATGTGGTCACGAGGTTTATCTTTTGTTATTAACTGCAGAATGAGAAAGAAGCCTTTAATGGGGTTGAAAATGTCCTTATTTTGCTCACCTGGCTTTTAAAAGGAATTAGCAATTTCTCCTCAACTTTTTTCTTTTTCGACCCATATGTGGTATTGCTCAGATTGCTCCTGCCAAATTTCCACTAGTTTTCCCTCCATTTATTGGGTCCAAATAACTGAAAATGAGCGCTTTTAACTTCTTCCCCAACCTCCTGCTAGTCTGCAGACACCCACACTAGTGGATGCTGCTCTCTCATTGGCTGTAGCTAATTGCCGATGTTATTTTCAATCAGAACACATTTCACACGGTATGATTTGAAACGCTGACAGCTCCAGATATTTAGCATGTCAAATATCTCACAGATGTTGGCGACTCATTGCCAATTCTCTTAGATTGCGTCTTTGATAGTTCACACTCTGTGATTGTTACTCACGTGAACGAGCACCGATTTGGTTGTGATTTCAGGCATTTGTCGACGATTTCTCAAAACCTGTTGGCGAGTCAAAATCGAGGCTAAAATAATGCAGTCTGAACTTGGCATTAGTCAGAAAGAAAAATTATTACATAGAGAGGCAGAAAAATACAACAACAGACAATTACATTTAAAAATATTATTAATACGATTCTGAAAGTATATTATTGCAGGGACAGAATGGACACTTGAAGGGTTGGGAATCAAAATTCGATTCCAATTCTGGAGTGTGATACTTAAGTTTAAGAATCAGATACATTTGAAAATTTTTTATGAGATTTATACTACATTGGAGTGAAAACTGGGAATCAACAAGAATCAAAATCAAAGTGTAAAATCGACAAGTGTAATCAGAATTGAATTGAAGTCAAATGATACCCAACCCTAGTCACTTGCAAATGGGTATCAACTGAGTCGTACAGCATAGATAGAACAGAACGCATTACAGGCTTCCTGCATTACAATTTTATGACAGCAAAAGCACTGAGTGACTGAGCGGGTGGAAGATCTTCAGCACTTGAATAAATCATTGTCTCCACGAGAAGAGATGGTGCTCTGATATTCTGTCACTGCGCCGGCTCGGGGTCTCTGAGAGAATGCAGCCATTTCCCTCACCGTGTCAGTCTGGTTTTAATAGCTGGGTGGCAGTGACAGCTGCAGCAGGGCTCAGTGTGTACAAATGCTGGGTGTGTGTGTGTTCACTGAGTGGGAAGTGTTGCCTGTCACTCGCCATTATCTCACACAGATGCCTCTCTCCCGGTGGAGGGCAGGCTGACTGATTTGCTGATTTTGTCGGAGGGAGAACTGGACAAAATGAGACTCGCAACTCACCTAAACATTGGCAGCACAGACTATGAAAGAGCAGATTACTGTCAGCTTCAGTGACACACAATGCCTCCAGTGCATTTAAATGATAAGCCTAATGATAACACCGACTTCTGAAAACTGATGCCTATAAAGGGTGACAGACCCAGGCTTTTTCTGTGTATTTAGAGTACTATAGGAATATAAAGAACTCAGGGAGTGTGGAGAGCAGAATTTGGGCTCTGGAGGCAGGTATTAAAATTCATTCTGGAGTTCTTTTACCGTAGCATTTCAGTCAGGATAAGGTCTGGACTTTGATGCTTCTTTGTTTTCTTTTTCAGCTGTTGGGTTGTAGATTTGCTGGTGTGCTTGGAATCATTGTCTTATTGTGTGACCCAATTTTGGCTAAACTTTAGCTGTGGGATGAGCATTGTGTTAACACACACCTGAGGGCTCCAGACCAATGAATTGCTAAAACCTCTGCTCACTTATTATTATTTTTTAATGCTATTGTTCCTATATGTAGTTTTATTTTCCCCAAAAATACCTGCCAAAATTAAGATAATTTTTTATGTCCTGATATGCAAACACAACAATTTCATATTAAATTTTATGTCTTAACTTTTTATATGACTTACACTACCTAACAAAAGTCTTGTCATCGATCCCAGTTGAAAGAGCAACAAATAATAACTTGATAATAACTTGACTTCTAGTTGATCATTTGGAAGGTCGATTTTTCTGTTGAACTGCATCCCAATCATCACAAATATTGCAGAAGACCTATTGGAACTCACACAGAGACCCAAGGTTCTCATAAAAATCAGTCAGGTTTAGTGATGGAAAAATCATGGTTTGGGGTTACATTCAGTATTGGGGCATGTGAGAGATCTGCAGAGTGAATGGCAACATCAACAGCCTGAGCTGTTACAACATTACAAACCACATGAGAGGGCAAATTCTTCAGCAGGATAGCGATCCTTCTCATACTTTAGCCTCTACTTTAAAGTTTCTTATTGCAAAGAAGGTCAAGGTGCTACAGGATTGGCCAGCCCAGTTGCCAGACATGAACATTATTGAGCATGTCTGGGGTAAGATAAGGGAGGAGGCATCGAAGATGAACTTTGATGAACTCTGGGAGTCCTGCAAGAACGCTTTCTTTGCCATTCCAGATGACTTTATTAATAAGTTATTTGAGTCACTGCAGAGATGTATGAATGCAGTCCTCCAAGCTCAAGGGAGTCATACACAATATTAATTATTTTTTCCACAGCACCATGACTTTATGATCTATACTGTACATTATTTCTGTAAAGTAACAAGACTTGTCTAAACAAAGTCAGACCTTTACTGTCCCAATTAAATAATTAAAAATCAAGGCATGAGCATATTTTATTTAGGTAAAATAAGTGTAATCTAGAGGCCTTTGCCTTTCATATAAGCCACTTCTGATACCAAATGATCAACTAGAAGTCAAGTTATTATTTGTTGCTCCTAAACCTTGAATAGGAGACAATATTTTTGTCTTTGTCTTTAGTGCTGTCAATGTTAATGCATGAGATTAATCTGAAAACACTAACCTGTTAATATTTCTTTAATGCAAATTAATCGTTTGATAAGGTTTTACCCCAGTTTCCTGCTGTCATTGCAGCCATATAACTTTATGATGGATAATAAGATAATATATTATTGATCAAAACACAATGTGTTTGCTAAACGGCAAGAATCATTAAAAAACCTCCAAATGGGAATTTGGAATAATCCAAAGTTCTGTAAACTTATTGTAGTGATGCACTGTCAATCCACCGAGGTACAAGTTTGAAATACCATCTTTGGGCCAAACACACTTTAGTAAAATGCCAGTGCCAATACAGCGTTAACCTGTTGTGCTCATCAAAGGACACTGAATGAGTGCAACAGTGCAAGCCTGTCAACAAAAAAACCAACAAAAACAGCAAAGCGAACTCATTCCAACATTAATTGGATCATCACAGACTGCAGATCCATCAACATTATTCAAGACCATACCATCAATGGGAACTATTGCTATGAGAATACATGAACTCTACAATACCTAAAAAGCTAAAAAATGTTTTTGAAAGAGTCAGTTTGTAGGAAGCACTTCCATTGACCACTGAACATTAAGTGGCCAAAACTACCTCGGCGTAACAGTGCAGCTAATCGATGACAAGTGACATCTGCACTTATTCACTTTAGGAAATTTAAAAATAAAACTAAAAGAATAATAAGATACTAAACTGGATTGGCATATATTTTTTTATTTTGACACTCCATATTTACAGCTAAATCCTATATTTAAAATTTGCAATTAATCTAGCTTAATCGGAGACCATGAGCATGATTAAATCGCATGACCTTGTATCCTCATCCATTTCTTAGCTTTTAACCTCAAACCTCAGAAAAATCTGATTTGGTTCAAGTCTCAATGCACCAAAAAAACCTTTAAATCACCATGAGAAAAAAAAGAATGGAGAAAAAATATTCCATAATCCAACTGTTTCAAGTGCATTCAGAGATTTGAGTGCATGGAGTGCAAGTACACAGAGATTACAGAGTGGACATTCAGACAGTACTGAGAGAGAAGAGTGACACTTACAGTGAGTGACACCTGCCAGGGTTTGATAGAAGGTGGGTGTGTCACTGTCGTCAGTCAACGTTACGCACACGCCACCTGACAGCAGCCAGCGGGAGAACGTGAAAGCATCTTTATTCTGAAGCAGCCAGCTCTTAAACTTCTCATAATTCACCTTCTCCCCCTGGACAGAAACACAACAGAAACATTAAACACTACAGTGCATTTCTTAAAGGAAGCCATGACAAACTTAAACAGCATTTCAGAAAGAGTGCAGAATTTGAACTGAGTTTTAGTTGTTTCCCCTTGTTCAGTTTTCTGTTTATTAATGTGGACTGAATTCTGTTGTATGCAGATATGTTTGTGTGAGTGGGTTGGGTGAAGAGATAAGAGAGTCTTGCTAAACAACAAACAACCAAAGTGCTGCATCTGGTGGCTTTCCCTTAATCTAGAAGTGAAGCTGGCTAAGAAAGTGTTTTTCATAGAAGAGCAAACAAACAAATAGGAGCAAATGTATGTCAAATCCGTATTATGTGACCTTGTCGGCTGCAACATTTGCACCGTCAACCTTTTAATCTTATTATTAGACAAGCGCTGTAACAGAGAAAGCTCTCTTTAAACAGAAGTTTAAATGGGGCAAACCGTTCTAGAGGTATGGTGTGTGTGTGTGTGGGTGTGTGTATATATGTGTATATGTATATATATATATATATATATAAATATATATGTATATATGTATATATATGTATATGTATATATATGTATATTTATATATATATGTATATTTATATATATATGTATATGTATATATGTATGTATATATATATAGAGAGAGAGAGAGAGAGAGAGAGAGAGAGATAGGTAGATAGGTAGATAGATAGATAGATGGATAGATGGATAGATGGATAGATAGATAGATAGATAGATAGATAGATAGATAGATAGATAGATAGATAGATAGATAGATAGATAGATAGATAGATAGATAGATAGAATTTGGCAACCATTAAATTAAGTGTCACGGGTTAGACAGAGACTGGATTTAAAAGGCATGTGATGCATTAATCAGCAAGTAAATAGCAAATTGGATTCAGTTTCACAGTGTAATTTCTATTGACGTGTTAGCCAAAAGATGACATATATGACTGTGGTTGTGTCTCCACTATCTTTTTCTCTTAGGTTTTTTCTTGTGTCCACATAGAGATGCCGTTTCTGGACTGTAAAACAGCTTCTTGAAGACGCTCTCAAGTGGATACATTTGAAAGTGACATTTTTGCACAGTGATGCATATTGTAGAGCCGTGGAATCTTTTTTTATTAGGCCTCATATTCATGTCATTTTCTTACAAATAACAGAAGAAAACATGCAATAATGAAAAATAATACAAGTGACATTAAACTAATATTACAAAATATCATTTAGTACAACCTAAAATAAAATAATTAAAATATAAATTATATAAAATGTTTTATTTTAATATCACTAAAATATATTTTTATTTAAATAATATTAATTAATATTTTTATTTAAATAAACCAAAGGATTGTTAGTAAATAATATTAATAGAATTGAATAAATAAATGTTATTACAATTAAACTGAATATTATTTATTTATTTACGCATTCATGTATAATATAAATACAAATAAATGTGACATAATAGAAATATAACATTTTACAAATAATATTTAACATATTTAAAATATTATTCCATTATTAAAAATATTAGCATATTGGTTTCACACATGAAGATGACAATAGTATTTGACAATAGGATTTGTCACTATGAAAACCATCCCTTTAAGCAGTATGTACATCTCTTTTTAACAAAGTATATTTTGTCTCTATTGACCCAATTCTTCAATGCGGAAGTGCGCTCGTTTTTGCGTTTATTTTAGAGCTTCCGATTCAATTGTCTAAGGGAGAAATGACAAGGGATGATAAATGGCAGAAAAACTTGCTCTGCAAACAATTGTTTGCATGACTATACAGATAAAGCAGAATATAATATTAATAATAATAATAATAATAATAATAATAATAATAATAATAATAATAATAGGTGCTCCCCACAGGTTTGAAATATACTTGCGGTGGTAGCCGCATTGAAATACACTTTTTACTCACGTCACATAAAAAAATAACTATATGCGACAAACAAAACATAATTCGATTTTATACACTATTTTTTATTATTATCTCTTTTAAACTTTTTCTTTTCAATGGGGTAAAGTAAAAAAAAAAAGACTTAAAATTAATTTTTAAAAATCTCTTTTATGCTATTTAGAAGCCATGTGCACCCACTGACAGCTAAAATCTGCTCCTCTATATCTCTCATTCAAGTTCAGGTTGCTTTATTGGCATGACATTTTGCACAGTATTGCCAAAGCGTTTTCGATGTATAAAATATGTAATATATCGACATAATCAAATTAATAAAATATACAGCAAATGAGAAATAAATGACAGAAAAAAGGAATAAAAACAGACAATATCTCTAAAAATTATAATAATCACAAGATTAAAAGGTGTAGATTATTTATAAGACAAATGAGTTGATTACCCATTTCTATTAGTGTACAAATATTCTGCAGCCAATTTAGATGTCATTTTGTCCTCTCAGAGAATTTAGTAAAGTTTTTCTGAGTTTTTTTTTTTCTGAGATTAAAGAATTAATTATTTAATGTCTCTCTTGTGGCTGTGCGCATAAAAGCAATGACAGCTTAGAAAAAAAAGCAAAATCAAATCCTGGACATTTTAGTAGATTTAGAAACCCCGGCCGGATGCAAAAAGGGGTCTCTGTGGGTCTGCAGAGTATGTGAGACTGTCTGTGCGTGGACAGTGCGCACACAGAACGAGCCGTATGAAACGGGTACTGGAGAGAAGATTCCACTACTTAAAATGTGTCACTAAATATACTTGGGTGGCTGTTAATATACCTGGGCGGGCTGCCCAAGTAAAGTCTATGTGTGGGAAGCACTGAAATATAAGAAGAAAATATCAGTTTGAAACACTACTGACTACTATTCATCTATTGTAGATGATTCAGTATATGGACCATCAAAATAAAGTTATACCACATTTTAAATATATATATATATATATATTTTTAAATAAGCTCTTCACTATCTAACCCCATATTAAATCGTAAAATATTGTAAGGACAACAATGATAAGAACTGTGAAAATAAACACCATCTTTAGGTTGTTTGTAATTCACAGATATAAGCTGAAGTGCTATTTATTTATGTCAAACAGGTGACAGAGTGGTTAATGTTTTTCTATTCTGACCTCAGTAAAGCACTTCCTAAGAGAAGGCGGGACCTCCCCATCCACTGAGCGCAGCATGTTCTCCACATCCTCCCGGACCACACAGGTGGCAGAATCACTCGCGAACAAGCTGAAGATGTCTGTGAATGCAGAAGACAAGCTGCTTAATACACCCAAACACCTTATCAAGCTCTAGCAGGCAACGCCACATCAATCACAGCTGTCAGGGACACAGCGGGACACATCAGAGCAGACACTAACAACTACGGGGAACATCAGACTGTGAACTCAAGTGTGCACGAGGCTACGAGTTTGCCTGAAAAAAACAGTGCAAAACAAATCTAAAAAACACTGGAAGACCGACTATGTTGAGGCTGAGGTGTGCTTGTTTAGATTGTTGTTTCTAACAGAATCCCTCAGGGATCTCATGTGACACAAAATAAACAACATACACACGTGTAAAGCACACCAAGACTATTAAAGGGATAGTTCACCCAAAAATGAAAACTCAGCCATCATTTATTGATCCTTCACTTGTTCTTGTCTGAGATTCTTTCTTCTGTTGAACACAACAATGATATCAATATCAGTCTGTATTAGGGCTGCATCATATTGGAAAAACCTGGTATTGT
This sequence comes from Danio aesculapii, assembly GCF_903798145.1. Classification (NCBI taxonomy): domain Eukaryota; kingdom Metazoa; phylum Chordata; class Actinopteri; order Cypriniformes; family Danionidae; genus Danio; species Danio aesculapii. The sequence goes on along the minus strand of NC_079449.1, from coordinate 24,707,225 downwards.
GATATTATAATTTTCTGCAACAGTTAAAGTCAGAATTATTAAACCCCCTGAATTATTTGCCAACATTTATTTTTTCCCCAATGTATGTTTAACAGAGAGAAGATTTTTTTCAACACATTTCTAAAAATAATAATAACAACCCATTTCTACTTCCTGATTTGTTTTATTTTTGCCATGATGACAGTAAACAATATTTGACTAGATATTTTTCAAGACACTTCTATACAGCTTAAAGTGACATTTAAAGGCTTAACTAGTTTAATTAGGTTAACTAGGCAGGTTAGGGTAATTAGGCAAGTTATTGTATAACGATGGTTTGTTCTGTAGACTATCAAAAAATATTTATATATAGATTATAGGGGCTAATAATTTTGACCTTAAAATTATTTTTAAAAATTTAAAACCGCTTTAATTCTAGCCGAAATAAAACAAATAAGACTTTCTCCAGACGAAAAAATATTATCAGACATATTGGGAAAATTTCCTTGCTCTATTAAACATCATTTGGGAAATATAAAAAAATTAAAAAATTCACAGGAGGTTTAATAATTCTTATTTCAACTGTATTTTGATAAGCAATAGTTTTATAAGAGAGTTTGAATGCTGTATTTGATGTATTTCCCTATGGAGTCTAACAGTATTCAGGTACAGAAACTGAATAATCACAAAGCAAAATATGCTTTTCTTACTTTGTCTAATTTCGATTGCAAATATCTAAAAATTCTTAGATCAAGTAAAATATGGTCTTATTTTCAACTTTAATCTTTCAAGTTTTTCCTTAAAACAAACAAACAAAATTATCTGTCAGTGGGCAAAGTAAAATAATCTTGTTTTCGCTTTGAAATGTAGATATTTGGACTAGAAACAAGACAAAAAAAATCTAAGAATTTTTTTTTTTTTGCATAAATCATATAAATGCTGCATAAATACAGTAATTAAATACAATTCTGTAGCTCCTGGTCAACTATAATTCAGACTCAACATTACATATCTTGTGATGTGACTATTGTGGATGAACATTTCGATAGTGATGCTGAACTGATACATTCTGCAGCCCTCGACGGCATCCATGCTAGGTTCTACACAATTCCTTCATGTTGTCCCACACCAATCAATTAAGTTCACTTAATCTTTTTTTAATTTAAGTGGATTGAACATAAAACAATTAAGTTGTCCCCCAAATTGTGTTGGTTCAACTTAAAATGAAATATCATATTAAATAAGTAGTTTGAACGATCAGCAAATAAGTTTTTTCAGTTCACTATTGATTTCAAAAGCTACTAGTTTTGTACATTCTTCAATATAAATATTCAACAGAAAAATAAAAAAACTTCATAAAGCTTTGTAACAACTTGAGGAAGAATTAATGGTAAGTAAATTTTCATTTTGGGTGAACTACCACAATAAAAAAAGAAAAGCATAATAATAATAATAATAATATTAATAATAATTATAATAATAAATCTTCATGCATAATGCACATAAATAATCAAACAATGAGGTTAAGAACTTAATTATAATGCTCGACAAAATTTAAAAAGGTTGGGTGGACAGTCGTCCGTACACTTACATTTGGCTTTCTCTTCATCACGCCCTCTTGTCAACAGAACCAGGCCGACGATTAAATAGTTGAAGTGTAGCCCTTTGGATGTGCCACCGAATGAGTTGTATATCACCTAAAACAGACATTGAAGAAAAGTGCACATTACACACGACCCCTTAAAAGGTTTAAGATTCATAATGAATCTTTATCTAAAGGTATATTTCTCCTAAAAAAATATCCCACAGTTTGCCCAAACTTAAATCTATAAAAATGAATGAGCTTTGCCTTTAATCCTGTGGAAAAACAACTTCCAGTGTGCTCAAACTGACAGCGTTTTGCAGTAATGACTTTTTAATAAGAGTGTGATAAGAGTGACTTTTTAATTAATGGCACAACGCCAACATTTTGCCACTAAACTCGACTTTATGCAAATAATCGACATTGCAGCAAACCAGACAGCTAGTTACAATTAAATAGAGTTAGCTAATGCAGTCGTAGAAACTGAAACAGTTCAGATGTATGGTGACCAAGTCATTGTGAACATGAATGCCCATTTTTACAGGAAATGATGCAAAACTACACTCTACTGTACATACAGGTTATCCAAAGGTCAATCAGTAAGATTTAAACAGATTAAATTAAACATATTATACTTAGTCTATTACATTAAATAACTCAATTTTTGAAATATTTATTTTGCAGCTCAACACATGCAGCTGAAAATAAAATGTGTATCTTTTACATGTCACCATCTTCCAATCGTTCTGCTATTACTAAAACTACTGGTGTACACAAAAGACAACAGCCTGGTGTTAGCCGTTATCTCAGACCTTTGATTTGTGCTTAGATTCAGAGAAACATCTTAATGATTATGCTTGCTAGATTATCTCCAAACAGATCAGCTGACAACAATTTGTTTAATACAGAGGAATCATGGCATTCTGTCTCTGCCCGCACTGCAGGACTACATATGCGTTGCAGTGTGAAAAAATATCCCTGCAAAATGTGGCACAGTGGGAGGTTTACCAGTAAAATGCTTTTCTTCCTGCTTTTGATCATTTCTATTCCACGGAGACATCTCTCGCACACATAAGACACTTTTATGCCTAGCTTGACACCAAGTCTTACCCATAACATCACATATAACTACAATTTTCACACCTTCAGAAGCCTACAGCACAGTCTAGAGCTCTGCGGCTTACAAGACAAACATTTACTAGAAAAACACAAGAATACCGTCAAGTTCCTGCAATTAGCGCTGGTGTTAAAGCTGGGATGTAAACAAATTGACAGATAGCTTCTTCTGTGGTCAAACTGTAAACGTCAAGCACAAAGGAGACCAGAGCAAAGCTTTGCTGCTGAGCAGGATTAGAAATGTATTTGTGATCATACTTGTTAGCTGTTAAGAGACATTTTTAAAAAATTTAAAGAATTTGGGGAAGCAAGCAAGCAAATAAAATCTTAAATCAGTAAATGTTTATTTATCTAAACACAGCAGTCCAATTTCAACATCCAACAAGACTATATATATTTTTAATCATTAAACTTTTTAATCAAGAATTTTTTTATCATTATTGGTAAAATATAATTATTCATTCATTCGTTTTCTTTTCCGCATAGTCTCTTTATTAATCTGGGGTCGTCACAGTGGAATATTATCCAGCATATGTTTTACGCAGCGAATGCCCTTTCAGCTGCAACCCATCACTGGGAAACATCTATACACACTCATTCACACACATACACTATGGACAATTTAGCTTACCCAATTCACCTGTACCGCATGTTTTTGGACTTGTGGGGGAAACCGGAGCACCCGGAGGAAACCCACATGAACACGGGGAGAACATGCAAACTCCACACAGAAACGCCAACTGACCCAGCCGGGGCTCAAATCAGTGACCTTCTTGCTGTGAGGTGATTGTGCTACCCGTGAAATGGCATATTTTGTATTACAGTAGTTAACATATTGACTGTCATTTGACATTTGACAGAAACATCACACAGAAACTGACACAGCCAATGCTCGAACCAGGGACCTTCTTGTTGTGAGAGGAACGTGCTACCCACTGCGCAGCCCCAAAATATAATTCATAGTAAATAATTATATTACAACATAATTAGCTTTGTTTCCGTCTACCTATTACTGTGCACAACCATCCAGTTTCCTAGCCAAATGTATGGTACATTCACTAACCAAATGACCAAATATTCTATATATAGTGCAGCACTGTGTTAATTTTGGACTCTGCTGGTGAGTCTGAATGAAGTTAAGGTCTGGTTAATGAACAGTGTTGTCACCCATCTCCATAGCTCTGGCCTCAGCGGATTCGGCTGCAATTTTGTCCAGAGGGCAGAAAGGAAGTCACACTAGCTGTCAGCACTCTACTGCAATATCATTAGGTTAAAATTACCACAAAAACCTTCCAGCTTAACATAGGGCACTATTAAGACTACTGTCGTCACTTCAAAAGTCATTTTGGGTGGATATTGGTGTATGCGCACCCATTCTTTCCTTGTGAGAAGTTTGTTTACATGCATATCATCAATGTGATGGTAAAGTTGGTGCATATGCTGCTCTGACAGCATGTCAAATGATCGTTGCATATATATTTTTTTTATTCACTTAATTCAATTTTTTCCTGGAATTGCATTGTACATATACATAACATAAACAAACACAAAAGCCATTGATATCGAGAGCAGCTTTCAAAACTAATAATGCAGCACGCGTCCATAGCGTGTAATCATCGCCCTTTGATGTAAAGCAAACAGTGAGGTGGAGGTAATGATCAACTAGAGCATTCCAGAGGCTGACACGTGCACAGACAGGAAGTGGGAGGAAAAGAGGGGGAAGTGTGCGATGCGGCAAGGGATTTAATGAGAGCGGGTGCTAAAGATCAGTGCGAGGTGTTGGCTGACTGGCTGTGAGCTGACTTCAGGGGAACTGATCCACTTATCACAGCAATGAAATGAGCAGCTGGGGGCTCGGGGTTCCTCCTCATGATGGACGCAGCCTGAGATGTCACCTGCACCCTGCAGGCTGTACATTAATCATCCAAGGGACGCAAACACTGACTACCTGCCATCGGCACGCTCATGCTGGTGCATGTAGGTTAAGTGAATAATATATCGACTCTGAAGTGTATCAAGATAGGGTAGTAGAGTACAGGATTCTACAAGGTGAATCTGTAAGGAAAATCTGAACTTTCATCTAATCAATGGCCAGTGAATAGGCTTTCCAGGTAATATTTGAAAGATGCAGGACCTGTACCACAGAGTTCTACAGAAGTCCAGTACTTGATTTTATAGTACTGTTTAAGAGCAGGGTATATCCTAGCCTAAATACATATTTTTTTGTTTTTCCTCTTGCACATCTGACTTTAGATCAAGGTGAATAGTCGATTATGCTTTAGTTGGGTGTACACACATTTATTTTCACTTATATAGTAATTTTTTTTATTTATCTGAAAACGTTGCAAAAAAATATCTACACAAAGAGACTCCTGGCAACTAGACCTTAATATCAATTTGACAGACGAGGACTGGAACGAGGCTATATATAGAATCTATAGATACTCTATTTGTGCTAGACATAGCCTTATTCAATTTAAAGTGGTACATTGACTTCAGCTTTACAAGGCCAAGCTGGCAAGGATGTATTCCTCTGTTGACCCCATCTGTACAAGATACAAGCAGTCCCCTGCTACATTAGCCCAAATGTTTTGGTTATGTCCAGATATCTTATTCCAGAATATTTTGTAAAGATGTTTGTGCAAACCACTTAACTGCTGTCTTTGATATCGTTTATGAAAATAACAATTTGTCAAAAATTGAATTGGACTGCATTGCCTTTACTTCTGTTTCGGCAAGATGCTTGATTCTAATCAACTGGAAACAATCATTTCCCTCTTCTTTTAAAAAGTGTTAAAGCACTAGGTTTACATGTACAGTTGAAGTCAGAATTATTAGCCCCCTTTGAATTTGTTTTCTTTTTTAAATATTTCCCAAATGATGTTTAACAGAGCAGGCCCGCTGGCCTGCAGATACCCATACTTGTAGATGCTGCTCTCTCATTGGCAGTAGGTAATCGCCGATTTTCAATCAGAACACATTTCACACGGCATTTTTGACAGCTCCAGATATTCAGCATGCCAGATATCTCATGAGTGTTGTCGACATATTGTCGATTCTCTCAGATCGAGTCTTTGATAGTTCACACGGTTCATTATTTGATTATTTAATTATCTGATTATCTTTTATGATTACTTGTAAGCGACTTTGAATACACGCGTTTGCTAATTGATTGCAAAATGTACATTTATTCATAAACAGAACTAACTTTCACTTTGTTAATCTTCAAATCCCGGACTGCCTGAAACTAATTAAATTTCTTATCGAGGAGAGGAATTAGGCTGTGGTGGACCGGTGTCCCACACGAGACATCTGATTCTGTACTCGCATACTGAAGTTCAAGCTGACAGTCAGATTCATTGAATCAGAATCACCAAACAGGCAAAAGTTCAATTTTAAAGTGAACACACTGCTTATGTGATACTAGCACAGCATTCCTTGCACATGTGTGTTACTGAGGGTGCATAATCGACAAACAATCTTTTCAGAAAAAGCATAACTTTTCATTCTGGGCTGAGGCCAATGGAAACATTAGTTACTATATCTGCAGATTCTGTTGACATTCCAAAAAAATGTGTAAATCACTCATACCTCATGGTGATTTATGAATTGCCATGCTCAAAATAGCTGCTCATTGGATCTAAGATAAATACAGGTCAGTCTTTAATTAAATGCACATGTTTCTAGCTTGATCTGTGCTGATTTTCTAAATGATTTAATTCTGCTTTTGTTGCATTTGACTTCTGATGCATCTAATATGCAACAGAAATAGCAGCACTTATCAGACAAATTGGCGGTGGCACCAGCACAACTTCTAACAAAGTGTAGTTGTGCATGCAAGAAAGAAAGGTCAAACATTGCAACCACTTAGTTGCAGTCTGTAGCGCTGGTTAACCAGCACAGAGAGCTAAGTGATAGATATATGTGTGTGGCGTGCTGAGAAAGAAGCACCTCAGCAGATCCATTCGATAAAAGCATTACAAGGTGCTTGGCAAGAATCAGGATCAGTCGCAGAGCAAGGTTGTGGGAAAAAAGCTAAAAATACATACGCAATTTCTCTCTCCCTGCATTCCTTGAATGAGTGGCAGTTTTATGCTGCTGAAAGA